>NC_059132.1:73905945-74212507 GCF_020740605.2 Lemur catta | reverse complement strand
GGCACTGCACTCCAGCCTGGGCAACATAGTGAGAACTAACTTGTCTCCAAAAAAAATAATAATAATAATTAATTTTTTTTCTTTTTGCCCTCCCTTCCCCTACTCCCCGCTCCAATAATTAATTAATTTTTATCTATTAAGTTTCAGATATAGTAACAAAATTTTAATTTGAGAAATATATTCAGAATCAAGGTAAGAAGTATTAATCTATGGAAAAAATAACAATAGTCAATAATGACAAATCATATCCAAATTCACATTTTACTTTCTCAAATATGTTCCCCATGATTTATACTCACATGTGTTTTCCCTGAAGTACTTACTGTTCTTTGCATTGAAATAACAACTACCTCTGGAGATCTCACTAAATGTCCTAGAGAAAGCAAAGGATACAATTAGAATAATAGCCCATTTATTGCCAGTGACTGGGGGTGGAGTCAAAATTAGCATTCATCTTTATCTGCTCTATCCAGTTTCCTTCCAAACCTTCAGAGATTTCAAAAAGGAACCAGGTGTAAGTTACCCAGTCTGTCTCTTCATTAAAGGGGGACTTTTAGAAAGGGAGGTAATTGAGGAACTTTAGATTCCAATTAAATTTGCCATTTATTAAATTTGTCACCATTCCTTAATAAGTGTAGATGAGAATCCCATAGTTGATGAATCATAGAAGTATAAATGAATCTCTGAAAATACACCAAACCTCACTGAAAATCAAGTGTACATTAATATAACAACAAGAAATCATTCTACCCCTCTCAGGTTGGCAAAGATTTAAAAGATTTTAATATCCAGCATGGAAGAGGGTGTTTGGAAATAAACACCCTCGCTTTACTGGGGGTGATTGGGGAATAAACAGGTATGATCATTTTGGATGATAATCTGCAATGTTGGTTATAATTTTAAATATGTATACCCTTTGGCTCAGCAATTCCATTTCAAGACTCTGTTTTAGAGAAATATTTTCACAAGTATGTGATGATACAACGGTACAAGAATAGTTACTGAAAGCTTATTCATAATAATGAAAATTGGAAATAGCAACAGAATACCATGTAGTATTCTAAGATTCCTCATTCAGTGAAAAATAAGTGGCTTGAATAGTTAGGTATTGAATAAATAATACAGTTGCATTTCTGTAAAATTAATATTTTGTGATCCTATATAATCTGGGCACATTATAGATACTCATTAAATATTTACATTATATTAGAATTAATCTGTAGGTTAAAATGTGCATTTTTGGACCATCTCTTCCCAAGTTCTATAAAAATGTGCATTTAGAATCTAGAGGTTTATGCAAAAAATCTGTTATCAGAGATTACTTCTAGGAGCGGTTATAGTAAACTTTCATTTTCTAAGTTATACATTTCTGAAACATTTGAATTTCTTGTAGAGATTATGCATTTTATAATCCATATAATATTTGTACTTTTTAAAAAAGATTAAAGAAAATTCCCAGTTCCCTGAGAATCATCCCAGGACCCCAGTGATCACTGAAGTTGCCTATGCTTCCCTTCTCCACAACTGCCTGCCATTTGAGATTGAAATTATCAGGGAAGGAGAGTGGGAACAGTAGGAAATTCACAGAATCTGAAAGAAACATTGGCCCAACACTTCCGTTTACAGACCAGTAACCAAGATACAGAGGAAATGATGACTGGTCTAAGGTCATACCACAGAGACAGCGCCATGTCCAGAATCTAGGTCTTCTGATTCTTAATAAAATGGTTCTTTCTGTTGAAAGGAAAGAAACAATTTTGAAATCTCTTTTTCTGCCACTTATCAAAAACCTATATTATTTTATTTTGATTGGATTTGAGTCAGATCAGTGACTCCTAACTTGAAATGCAGTTCCTTAATTTGCAATACACAACTGTACTATACTACTAAAACTGGCCATTCCAAGGATAATTATTTCATATTTTGCAAAACCAGTACAATGCAGGTACAATATTTAAAGGTGCTGTTTTATTCATATTTATTTTTAATATTTTCTTTTCTCCATAAAAGGAAAGTGAAACTGAAGTAGGTAAGATTTAACACTAAATACATTTTTTGTATTGTTGATTTTTTTTTTTCTTGAGACAGGGTCTTGTTCTGTTGCCCAGGCTAGAGTGCAGTGGCATTGTCACAGCTCACTGCAATTTCAAACTCTTGGGCTCAAGCGATCCTCCTCCCTCAGCCTCCTGAGTAACTGGGACGACAGGCTTGTACCACCATGCCCAGCTAATTTTTCTCTTTTTGTAGAGACAGGGTCTTGCTCTTGTCCAGGCTAGTCTTGAACTCCTGACCTCAAGCGATCCTCCCACCCTGGCCTCCCAAAGTGCTAGAATTACACGTGTGGGCCACCACACCTGACCTATTGTTGATTTTTTAAAAGTAATGAATTGTGCTGTCTCTTTAGTCTAAAAGTTATTGATTGTGTCATTTTTAAATTTGTATTCTCTTTGTACACTAAAAGCAGAATGAGTAGAAGATAGCAGTAACTTTTTTTTTTTTAGAGATAGGGTCTTGCTGTGTTACCCAAGCTGGACTTGAACTCCAGGGCTCCAGTGATCCTCCTGCCTCAGCCTCTGGAGTAACTGGGATTACAGGCATGGGCCACCATGCCTGGTTGAGAATGAGTACAGGATAAATCTCCAAGTGGAGACTGTGTCTAATATTAATGTTATTTCAATTGGATTAGAAAAATAAGATTATTTTGTATCACAAATAAACAGTGACTTTAAGTAACCCCACAAAATATAATTAACTACTATTTAGTTCCTGCAAGGCTTGGGTACTCAGAAATTGAAAGGGCCCTTAGAGACTAACACAGATATTATAGTACATAGTCATCTTCTATTAATTTAATGAAGAATATTTATCAAGTTTTATAAGAGATATCAAAGGCTTAATGAAATATTACATTGACACATGATATTACTTTAAAACCCCCAACCCTCAGGAAGCATCACAGGAGTTACTGAAACCAAGCTGGCAAACATCTGGAACAATGTTTTAGCAGACTGCCTATTCTTTCAGTAGGGGATTATATTATAAGATATATGAGGGATTTTTTTTTTTTACACATCCAGCCTGCAGAAGTAGAGGGAATTTTTTAAAAGCATATTAGAGACAAATGAAAATAAAATGTATTAGAGATAATGTCCTGCACTTAGTTTCAGAGGACTAACTGCAAAATTAATGGCCCTTTAAAAAAAAATAAGCAGAAACTTTTTATATTTTAATTGACTGGGAGCTCAATATATACCATTGGGACAAAATCATTATGGAATCTTAGGCTGCATTTATAGAAAGATGGTGCTAAGGACTGAAGGAGACAGCATCTAAGAGGGTTCAATGTCTTTGTGTAATCCTGTGGGCTGGACCTAGTGACTATTTTAATGAATAGAATATGGCAGAAGTGATAGGATATTCCTCCTGAGATTATATTATAACATAAAGAGACTGTGGCTTCTGTCTTGGCACGGTCCTCTCTCTGTCTCTCTGTCTCTCTCTCTCTCTCTCTCCCTCCATCCATCCTTCTGGGATCACTTGATCTAGAGTTAAAAAGCTTTCTATGATGCATGATATGAGCAGCCCTACAGAGAGGCCTGTGTGGTATAGTGAATAATTGAGGCCCTTAGTTTTTGTTTTTGTTTTTGTTTTTGAGACAGAGTCTTGCTCTGTCACCCAGGCTGGAGTGCAGTGGTGTGATCATAGCTCACTGCAGCCTGGAACTCCTGGACTCAAGCAACACTTCCACCTTCGCCTCCAGAATAGCTGGGACTACAGGCACGTGCCGTGCCACCATGCCTAGCTAATTTTCTTATTTTTTTAAGAGATGGGGGCTTGCTGTGTTACCCAGGCTGGTTTTGATCTCCTGGCCTCAAGTGATCCTCTCACCTCAGCCTCCGAAAGTGCTGGAATTACAGGCATGAGCCACTGTACCCTGCCCCTTGATTTTTAATAGCGCATGAGAAAGTTAAATTTGCCAACAACCATGAGTGAGTTTAAAAGAGTATCTTTCGGCTCCATTGAGTTCTGAGATGGCTATAATCCTAGTCAATGACTTAACTGCAGCCTCCGGAGCTACCCTAATCTCTCTGCTAAGCTTTTCCTGAATTCCTGACCCACAGAATTGTGAGATAATAAATATTTGTTATTGTTTTAAGCTGCTAAACTTTGAGGTAACTTGTTAGGAATAGATAATGAATACAAGGATAATGGGATACAGCTGCCCCTCAGTATCCCAGGATTGGTTCCAGGCCCCCCACGGCTCCCAAAATCAGGGGCTTCTTGAGCCCCACAGCTGGCCCTGCGGAACCTGCGGATACGGACGGAGGGCCAACTGCACTGGCATCACGGAGCTTAGTAGGTAGACCACAGCTAGGACATTTATTTTCTTCTTCAGTTCTGGGTGCTATCTATCTACCTATGTATCTAATCTATTTAGACAGAGTCTCACTCTGTCGCCCAGGCTAGAGTGCCACGGTGTCAGCCTAACTGGAATGCAGTGGTGTGATCATAGCTCACTGCAGCCTGGAACTCCTGGGCTCAAGCAACCCTTCCACCTTCGCCTCCAGAATAGCTGGGACTACAGGCACGTGCTGCCACACCCGGCTAATTTTTTTTTTATTTTTAGTAGAGACGGGGGTCTTGCTCTTGCTCAGGCTGGTCTCTAACTACTGACCTCAAGTGATCCTCCCGCCTCGGCCTCCCAGAGTGCTAGGATTACAGGCGTGAGCCATCGCGCCTGGCCATGGGTGCTGTCTTTAAGCACGATGCCAATATGCAGCGTATTCACAGAAGGGCAATGAGGATTGTGAAGAAGCTGAAAACCATGTTACAAAAGGAAGCTTTGATTAGGGTGGTGGAAAAAAGTAAATTTAGGAGGGAACACAATAACTACTTTCAGGTATCATAAGATCCTGTTGAAGAGCTATTTAAAAATCTGGAATGTAAGAGCTAGAAAAGGGATTCAATGGTCCAGCCCCTTTGTTTTACAGATCAGAAAAGTAAGGCTTACAGTGGTTATGATCTAATCTAATGTCACACAGTTAGCTACTGGCTAACCTGGGAATACAACCCTGGATGTCTGATTCCAAGGCAGTTGTGCTTTTTGTAGCTCCAGGGATACATAGATAGCAATATGAAGGCCAACTTTAGTTGCGAGAAAGAACTTTCTAGCAATTAGAGCTCTTCAAAAATGAAATGCATGGACTGCCATGTAGTGGGGTCCCTGATACTGGATATGGTTTAACAAATGAGCTGGGTAACCGCATAATTAAACATTAATTTCAACTGGATTACTTCCAAAATTCCCATCTACTCTAACATGTGAGTCCATATTAATTTGAAGGTCAAAAAGAATGTAAAACAGACCAGTATTTTCCAGTAAAAACAGAATTCTGGAATCTTAAAAGGAAAACAAAGCTTACGTTATAGAAATAAACAATGCATTTCCATTAAAGAATACCAGAATAAAATGCAGGCCCAGTAACCATTGTCAAAACAAGAGTAAAGCTCTGAAAGCAAAGAGTTGTATTTTTCAAGAAATGAAAAGGGAAAAGAAGAGGACAGATTTTTAGATTTAGATTATTTGTAGAAATAGAAAGGTACCCTATAGTGAAATATACCCTATGAAGTAAAGAACATAGTCTTGTCCTATTTATGTCATAATAAACAGTTACCAGTACAGGACAGTGGGTAACCATTGTCGAAACTCTATGTTTAATTCTCTCTAAAGAGAATTAAAAATCAGAAGATAGATAGGCCAAGAGATAATTCCTACAATTAAAGTGCTATTTAGACAGTACCGGCATGTGTCACCAGTACTTTAACACCCACAATAAGACAACAAGGACTTAAGCAGCTCAACTGGAGCAAAGATTGCAAATTACACTTAACAATTATATTAGAAGTGCTTTGTAAAAGAACGATTGTGAATGTTTTCTCATTTGTCAGATCCTCAGGAATAAAAAAAGTTACACCCTGATTTAAGTTGCTTTACAGTTAGAAATAATTATCTCTCACTGTAAAACTCTTTGTTAAGTAATGAAACATTATTTAGAAATAAATTCCAACATTACAACCCAGAAGCTCATATTCATGACAGGATGTGGCCTTCCCCGTCTCAGTAGTGGTAACTGAATTCTCCTGGCTGCTCAAGCCTAAAATTTTAGCATTACCCTCAATTCCTCTCTTTTCCATGCCTAAAACCTTTATTCAAAATATAACCAGAATCTGATCATTTCTCACCACTTCCACTGCTACTGGCCTGGTCAAAGTCATTATCGTCTTCCACCTGGCTATTCTCCTTTGGCTCTTGCCCGACCTTCCCACCTGCAGTCTCTTCTTAATCCTTAGCCCTTTGCTCAAATACCACCTTCGCAGTCAGGTCTTCCTTAACCATCCTATTTAAAATTGCAACTTTCATGACACACACATTCCTTGCATTTTCCTCTAAATTACTTCTTACTGTTTTACATGCTATATAATGTACCTATATTTTTATCATCTGTCCCCTTCCCATCAGAATCCCTGTGAAGTCAGGGATTTGTGTCTGTTTTATACACTGATGTATCAAAAGCACCTAGAACAGTGGTTGGTATACAGCAGGTACTTGACAACTTTTTTCTTAATTAGTTCATAAGGCCTAGCTTTTTGTAGTAAGGACTTTTATGTGGAAAGTACTTAGGCTATTGATAACTAGAGAAAATGACTTATTTTTAGTTTTAAACTGACACATGCTTTGCAATTGTAGTACATTTTAGAAAAAGTAGATATATTTAACATTTTTCAGGTATAAGGTGAATTGCAGTTTGAATAAGTGGTGAACCAGACAGCTCCTGGACATAGGAAAAGTATTAATAGATATTTGCCTGAGGCAATGTGTGCAGAGGAAAATTAAAATTTTCTTAACTGTAGTTTATATTAACTAGAAAAATATGTGTATGTTTTATGAACCTTTGTAAAATTCCTTTACCTGACTCAGGGATTAAAAATAAACCAAGGCCAGGCGCGGTGGCTCATGCCTATAATCCTAGCACTCTGGGAGGCCGAGGTGGGAGGATCATTTGAGCTCAGGAGTTCGAGACCAGCCTGAGCAAGAGTGAGACCCCGTCTCTACTAAAAAAATAGAAAGAAATTATCTGGACAACTAAAAATATATATAAAAAAAAATTAGCCGGGCATGGTGGCGCATGCCTGTAGTCCCAGCTACTCGGGAGGTTGAGGCAGAAGGATCGCTTGAGCCCAGGAGTTTGAGGTTGCTGTGAGCTAGGCTGATGCCATGGCACTCTAGTCCAGGCAACAGAGTAAGACTCTGTCTCAAAAAATAAATAAATAAATAAACCAGAATCCAAAGCAGGGACATCAAAATGTATTTCATTAACTAGTCTCAAAATCAAAAATTAGCAGATTCACTTAATATTGTCACAATTGGTTTGATAAGTAATCTGAATATATATTTTTGTGTTTTAAGAAGGGTAAATTCTATTTGAGATTAGTAGTGGCAACATTAGATCTTCTGATTTTTAATAGATTTTAAATAAATTACCTAATTAAATAATAATATTATTACTTTATCTGATTTGTATTTGAATAGCTTATTACATAAGCTCTTCATGGGGAAATATTATAGCCATTCAGGGGAAATGAAAATTTACACAGTGTACAAGCATGTTCCATTATCATTATTTGGAAGGGAATTGTTTTCTGTTTATACATAGCAACAATACTGTGTCAGTTAATTCCCTTTTGAATGGAATATTCCATGAATATAGGAAAGATGAAGTATTATAACACTTTGAATTTCTTTCTTCTTCTTCTTTTTCAGAGACAGGGTCTCGCTGTGTTGCCAAGGTTGAAGTGCAGTGGCATTATCACAGCTCACTGCAACCTCAAACTCCTGGGCTCAAGTGACTCTCCCACCTTAGCCTCCTGAGTAGCTGGCATGCCCATCTTTTTTTGTTGTTTTTTTAGAGACAGGTCTTGCTATGTTGGTCTCAAACTCCATGGCTCAAGCGATTCTCCCGCCTCAGCCTCCCTAAGTGTTGGGATTACATATGTTAGCCACTGTGCCCAGCCCAACACTGAATTTCTTTAAGATCTGAAATCAAAGTTGGTAATGAAATAGAAGCACATTTTAATAAAATGCAGTTAAATAATTTAAATAAAATGCCTATTTAAGTCTTTTCTTTTAAAGATGATGAAATGCACCATTTATATGGAACAGTGTATAAGATGTTCTTGTACAGTTGAAACAATCAGGATAACTGTGTACCCACCACCTGGGTAAAGAAGTAGCTTTGCCAGTGCCAGTGCTCTGCGTGCCCCTCCCCGTCACACCTCCCTCTCTCTTCCCAGGTGCAACTACTATCTTGATTTTGTGCCCACCATTCACTTGCTTTTCCCCGAAGTCCTACCATCTGTGTATATAACCTTAAAGAATATATTATTTAGTTTTGAAAACTAGAGTAGCAATTACAAACCTCATTGTATAAGGAAAAGGTACTATTGTCATCATTTGTTAAAGGTTATCAGGAGAAAATACACTGAACAGAGTCTCTGGGTCATAGCCTGGCTTTAGCTCCTCTGAGAGTTTGTAAGAGACTTCTGTCTGCAGTAACTCCTGGGAAACAGAGCTTATTAGAATCCACCCATCTGTCAGGGATGTGATGTGAGCCTGGTACAGGTCACATAGCTGAAGTCTGGTCAGACAGACAGGGCTGCTCTGTAAATGACTGTCCAGATGACGAGGAGAGAAAAACTTCATCAACACATGGTCAAGACAGGCCACATACACATAAGAACCTGGGTCAGGCTCAGCTACTCTATCTTCAGGCTAAAAGAGGGTGTAATAACAGAGAGGATCTTGGTGATGACAGCGCTGACCATGTCTGCCTTACCTGGACTGGTTACGCCATGTGTGGGGCACAGCTGTCACCTCAGGATTTCCTCCCTCCAGTGTTGGATGTCTTACTCTTGCATGACCTGTCTTCGTCTTTCTTGGTTTATTCTCTCACGTTGGTTAAGCTCGTTCTCTGATACCTTCTTAAGAAAAGATACACGGGAAATAAATTTTTGAGACCTTTAATGTCTGAAAATATCTTTGTTCAATCCTCCTTCATGAGTGATAATTTCTGAAGACAGAATTCTGGTTTGGAGACCATTTTCAGAATTTTAAATGCACTTTTCTTTCTTCTTAAAAGCCTATCTTTGCTTCCAGTGCTACTATTGAGAAATCCAAAGCTGTTATATTTCTTTACTCTTTGTGTGTAACCAGAGTGTTTACTTTTTTCCTCCAAAAGTTAGTAGGATAATTTCTTTGGCCAGTTCCGAAATTTCACAATGAGTGACTTGTTATGAATCTGTCTTCCTCTGTTTTCCTCAGCACTTGGCGAATCCCTTTAATCTGGAAAGTCAAGTCCTTAAATTCTGGTGATTTTTCTTGAATTATTATTATCATTATTGTCATTAGTTTCAGAGACAGAGTCTCACTCTGTCATCCAGGCTGGAGTGCAGTGGTGTGGTCATAGCTCACTGTAACTTTGAACTCTTAGGCTCAAATGATCCTCCTATGCCACCATGCCAATTTGCCCAGCTAATTTTTAAACATGTTTTTTTGAAGACAAGGTCTCACCGTGTTGTCCAGGCTGGTCTTGAACTTCTGGCCTCAAAAGATCCTCCTGCCTGGGCCTCCCAAAGTGCTGGAATTATAGGCGTGAGCCACCACCTTTTCTTGAATTATTTTGATGATTTCCTTTGTTTTACTTTTTCTGTTCCTTTAGTTTTCTTATCTCTTTTCTTCTATTTCCTATCTCTGTTTTGTTTTATTCTACTTTTAGGGATACTTCAACTTTATCTTCTCTATTAAGAGTTATTTCCATCATGCCTTTAATTCTCAAGGACTCATCTACTCTCTGAGAATTCTTGTTCTGTAACATCCTGTTCTTGTTTCACAGATGCTGTATATATTTTTCATAACTCTAAAGATATTAATGACATTTTATTTTTCTTTCTAAAGTTTTCTTTTCTCTGAATAGTCTTTATTTACTTATTTATTTTTTTTAGACAGAGTCTCGCTCTGTTGCCCAGGCTAGAGTGCCATGGCGTCAGCCTAGCTCACAGCAACCTCAAACTCCTGGGCTCAAGCGATCCTCCTGCCTCAGCCCCCTGAGTAGCTGGGACTACAGGCATGCGGCACCATGCCTGGCCAATTTTTTCTATATATTTTTAGTTGTCCAGCTAATTTCTTTCTATTTTTTTTTTTAGTAGAGACGGGGTCTCGCTCTTGCTTAGGCTGGTCTCGAACTCCTGAGCTTAAACGACCCTCCTGCCTCAGCCTCCCAGAGTGCTAGGATTACAGGCGTGAGCCACCACGCCCAACCTCTGAATAGTCTTTAATTCCTCTAGGTTTCTTTTTTCTGTTTGTATTTGTCTGTATCTTTCACATTAGAAGATTTCCTCAGTGACTAGTAATCCTTGATAACATAACCTTATGATTAAAGCAAGGGGACTCACTCTCATGATTAAGCTTGAGAGACTAAAAACTCAGTGGATGTGCAGAACGTAGGGCTTATTGACTTTACACTTCGCAGTAGAGTAACTGGGTTGGGAAAGTTTAATTCTTGGGTTAGATCCACCAGGAAAGAGACTTCCAATCTCCTGCTGGGTGGATAAGTTCATAGTTGCTATCATTTTGTGTGGTAAGTGAGGTAAGAAGGATTTGAAGGGAAAGGGGAGTGTCTCTGCAATAAACATTGAATATGCACAAGATCAATAAGTCCCCCTGCTTGGGGTGCAAAAGCTATGTCTCAACCATGTTAGGCACTTTCATAGTCTAGAGACCTTAAGTTTTACTTTTCTTCCGAGAAGAAATGTCTGGTCTATCATCACTTAGCAAGACATATGTACAACGTTTGACTGATACTGCTTGCTACATTCTTTACCTCTTTTCCAACTCAAAGTCACTTATTCCTGAGAGCAGAACTAGCTGTAGAGAAAGATGGTGGAGCATTCATTCCTGGCCATGGTGGGTCCCTACTTTGGTATATCAAGAGGTGGGCCTTTTTCTCTAGCAGAACTTTTTCTCCATAAAAACTTACCTGCTATATATGCCATGGTCTCCTCCTCTAGGTGACATGAGTAGTAATGAATTCATAGATAACATTAACAAGAATGACTTAGTAAAAATGTTTGCATGCTATGAAATGACTTTAATGACTAATCCAATTGTTAGCTTTTAGGGTGTGGTAGAACACTGATGGGGATATGATTTTTGCCCCATTGTATCACACCTCTTATATGTAGGTTCAGGATGTACTAAGATGCAAGAAAATGTTCCCATTTGTCAAAGTATCCTTAAATTTCACAAAAAGAACCGAAATGGTTTTTTCCTTTAGTACATTTTATCCTGTATAACCAACCTAAAAATCATTAACAAATGTACTTTTGTCGCATAACATTTAAAGAAATAGTACCAAATGCTTTTGTCATCCTTTACCGCATGGAAATTCATTGTTTTTAAAAAGTGAAAGTGGTTAATTTCACAAAGCTGGGCTTTTGCAATATGTAAGAAACAGTAACTGAAATGTTTACTGAAGCTCTACACTTAGAGGCAAAGACAAATGCCTCTGAAAGGTGGCTTCTAAATATACATGGGACACATAGTTATTACTGACTATCTGAGCAAGCTCAGTTCAGCTGAAGCTAATGAGGGAAAAGCGCAAGGAGCTGTTAAGCAGAAATTTGTACATTTCACTTTTGGGTTTTCTGTGTCTATTTCTGGATCCACCAGGAAGGGAATCATTTTGAGATAGGAAGCTTTTTATACTTAACATATTCTAGACTTGGAAAAAGATGTACCTTTCTTTCTTTGACCTACTACCACCATCAAATGTCATCCCCTTCAAAAACAAAATTTAAACCTAAGTAAATTCTATAGTTTAATATAGTAAAAGTTTTCCCCACTTATATTTATTTTCACCTCAGCTTTTTCATTCTATGAGATGAAGTATTAGTCTGACAAAAATAAGAAACTATATATTTGGCTGGGCGTGGTGGCTCAAGCCTAGAATCCTAACACTTGGGGAGGCTGAGGCAGGAGGATCACTTGAGCCCAGGAGTTCCAGGCTGCAGTGAGTTATGATTACACCACTGCACTCCAGCCTGGGCGACAGAATGAGATGCTGTCTCTCATTAAAAAAAAAAAAAACAGAAATTAAATATTATTTTTACTTTATTTGAAGTTAAGGGAAAATGTGATTACACAAAAGTATACTTACATGTGTGTGCCAGTTGTATGATTAGTGATGATTAAAGCCAATGCAAAATATAGATTTCCCTTGCCATATTTCATAAGTAAAGACTGCCTGTGCTAGTCATGGAGATAGATGTTCAAGTTATTTCAAAGACTATAAAAGTTGAAAGCTGAAGAGAATTGTTAATTATTTTTAAAATTGGCTTTATACTTTTATACCTTGTTTTGCTGTTCAAAGACATTTTTAGAAAACTCTCAATATGAAAATGTGTGTCAGTTGTCAAATAAACACAAATTAAAGTTAGACAAGGCTGGGTGCGGTGGCTCACGCCTGTCATCCTAGCACTCTGGGAGGCCAAGGCAGGAGGATTGCTTGAGCTCAGAAGTTTGAGACCAGCCTGAGCAAGAGTGAGACCCCTGTCTCTAGTAAAAATAGAAAAATTAGCTGGGCATTGGGGCGCGTGCCTGTAGCCTGTAGTCCCAGCTACCTGAGAGGCTGAGCAGGAGGATCCCTTGAGCCCAGAGTTTGAGGTTGCTGTGAGCTACAACGACACCACTGCACTCTAGCCAGGGTGACAGCAAAACTCTGTCTCAAAAAAATAAAATAAAATAAAAAATAAAGTTATACAAGCAATGGACTAATAAATACTTTTACTTTTTATGAGCCAGACACTGTTTTAGGAGCTGGGAATTCAGTAAGTTCCAGATGGAGGCTATGACTGCAGGAGTTTCCCTGTCAGTAAGAGAAGGCAGGATTCTTAGGATTCTTCCTCTCATCAACCAGAAAACCATTTCTTCAACACCTATTAGTTGTCAGGCCCAGTCTGGGCCCCGGGGGTGCCAATATTAAAGACCTAGCCCTTGCCTTCAGGGAGCTCACTTCCTTAGGGTAGAGTCAGAAACAATACAGTGGTTTAAAGCGACATGACAAGACCATTGAAAATTTTCAGATGTTCTAATTCTACTCTAATTTGCTATTTCATCAAATTCTTCATCTGTAAAATGGGGATAATATGACTTACCTTGTAGCTTTGTTGTGAGCATTAAATAACGTCACATGGCAAAGTGGACCCTGGGCAGCCAGCCTCCTGACGGGCTCAGTGACTCCATCTCAGCGGCAGCAATCCTATTTCATGCCTCAGTGGACTGACAAATTACTACATGTCCTGGAGTTTCAGGGCCACTTGTGATATTTAAAACCTCAAATGTTAAATTGTAGGATGCTGGATCCCTGTGTTAAATACTATGTTTGGGGTAAAAATAGGTTGTCATGAGAGTACATAGAAAGGACACCAGGCTGGGGGAGGGCTCGGTGCTGGGAATCTGGAGGTGAGGTCTGAGGAGTTGGACTGAGGGTGCAGAAAAGAATAAGCATTTGGAGCAGAAGAGATTAGGCAAGTAGGTGAAGGTCAGAGGGGGAGCTTGCTTCTTTAGAGGAGCCACAGGCATTTCAGTGGAACTAGAGCCTGAGAAGGAATTTTGAGCCTTTTTGGTACCACTGCCTACTTTGTCCATCTGGTCAAGTCTATCTACCTGTTTCAGAGTACTGTTTTTAAGTGTATAAAGTGGAAAACTATTATGTTGCAGTGCAGGTATCAGAATATTTGAAAGGCAAGTGCAATATATGAATCAATCCATTAATAAGGTCTAGCAGTGGGTGTAATTCCTACTATAATTTCACAGTAGCAATAAGGATACATAATGTTGTAAGATATCTGCAATAACTGGAATGTGCTCTGAAAATATCTGATTTCTATTGGTTGTAGAGTCACAGATACTGTTAATAATGCTGGGGTTTATTGCCTATATTCATAATTGGAGGAAATCATAAATTTCAATTAGAGATTATTAAAAATAAAGGTGTATTTTTTTTCCATATCCAAGTTCAACCTACCATCACGAACTCCTAGTGGTAGGCTCTCTGCCTTCGGTCAGATCCTCCTCTATTCCAGTGTCTAGTTTGGGAATGCACAAATTTGAGCAAGCTATTCCCCTCTTTAAAACTCTTTACTAGTTCGCCTGGCCTTTAGGATTAAGTCTAAATTCTTTGTTGTGATTTACAAATCCCTCCAGTATGAGTCTCTTTCAGCTCCCTCACTCCTGTTCTCTTTCCCAGCCAAACAGAACTTGTCAAACACAATCTGCTCTTGCCTTCTCACTTACTGCTTTGTTCTGACTGGACTCCTCTTCTTTGACTCTACCCTTTCTCTGCTGGGTCAACTTAGTCACCTGCTTCAGAAATCTGACTTAACATTTCCATGGTCCTTGGCCTCACAGGAGCTTACATCACACTGCGGGAGACAGATAATTAAACATGTAATTATAACACAACGTGAGAACTGTTTTATTCATTGTCTTATCGCCAGGGTTTACACAGTGCCTGGAACAGTACCTGCTTAGTGCTTAAGAGTTATGCAACTCCAGAGGGTGCCATTCATATTGTATTCTATGTGAGTGGGGGCCCTCCTGGAGTTGTGTAAATATTAGCCCTGGCCTGACAGTATTTTATTAAATGAATAAACAAATGAATGGGTGGCCTCGACTGGGTGTATTAACAGAAGAGTACTGCAGGGACTGAATTTGAGCAGGAATCCTTCCTGGATTATGTATACAGTCATGCTTTATTTCATAATGGGTATATGTTCTGAGAAATGCACCATGAGGTGATTTTGTCATTGTGTGAACATCATAGAGTATACTTACAGAAACCTAGAAGGTATAGCCTACTATACACCTAGGCTACATGGTATGGCCTGTTGCTCGTAGCCTACAAACCTGTACCACATGTTACTGGACTGAATACTGCAGTTGTGTAATAATATCATGGTAAGTATTTGTGTATCTAAACATATCTAACATAGAAAAGATATAGTAAAAATATGTTATTATAATCTTATGGGACCACTGTAGTATATACAATCCATCATTGACTGAAACATCATTATGTGGCACATGATTGTACCCTGTTTTTACAATTAATGACCTTAATCTTTTTTTGTGTCTGCATATGTACTTATAACCTAGAATAGATGAGTATTTCAACAGCTTAACAAAAGCCACTCATTTCTGATATAAAAGTATTACAAGTTCATTTGTAGGAAATTTGAAAAATATGGCAAAATATATAAAAATAAAATTAAAGTCACCCAATAAAAATGCTATGATTACATGGAACTATCTTTGGGGTATTTTATATCGATGACTTTGAAATCCTTTATAAACCAGATTGAACATATGTTTGCACACTGATTTCTTGATTTCAAAAGTGTTAATTGTATAAAATGTACAGAATATATAGTTATCATTGAGATATGGTTATTCCTTTGTTAATTCTTTAATTTTGTAAATATTTTCTGAACGTAAAACATGAGTAAGGTGCTGGACTTGACATTCTGGGGAATATAAAGATAAGTTGGACACTGATCCCATTAACCAGGCACTTACAGGTTATTGGGAAGCTCAGACACTTTTGGAACCTTAATACAGTCATGCACCACATAGCAACATTTCCATCAACAACAGACTGCTTATATGATGGTAGTCCCATAAAATTATAATGGAGCTGAAAAATTCCTATTGCCTAGTGACATCATAGCTGTCATAATGTTGTAGTGCACTTACTCTTTTTAAAAAATTAGTATAGCCTAAGTGTATGGTATTTATAAAGTCTACAGTAGTGTACAATAATGTCCTAGGCCTTCACTTTCACTCACCACTCACTTACTGACTCAACTAGAGCAATTTCTAGACCTTCAAGCTCTATTCGTGGTAAGTGCTCTATACAAGTGTTACCATTTTTTCTTTTTAGAGATGGGGTCATGCTCTGTTGTCCAGGCTGGATTCAAATTCCTGGGCTCAAGCGATCCTCCTGTCTCAGCTTCCTGGGTAGCTGGTACTATATACGTATGTGCCTGTCTCATTTTCTTATTTTTTATAGCATATTTTTACTTCATCTTTTCTATGTTTAGCTATGTTTAGATACATAAATACTTACCATTGTGTTACAATTGACTGCAGTATTCAGTATAATAATATGCTGTACAGGTTTGTAGCCTAGGAGCAATAGGCCGTACATAGAGCCTAGGTGTGTAGTAGGCTGTATCATTTAGGTTTGTGTAAGTGCACTCTATGATGTTCCCGCAATGACAAAATCACCTAACAACACGTGTCTCACAATGTATCCCATTGTTAAGCAACTCATGACTGTACAAGGCAGTAAGGATATATGATATAAAAAAGCTGCAGTTACTCAGAGTGAACTTTAAAAAGGTAAATTAGGTCATGTCAGCTCCTGCTTAAAACTTTCAATGGATTCCCATTGAATTTATTTTTATTTTAATTAAAATTTTTTTATTGAAATAGAACTCATACCATAAAATCCACTTTTTAAAGTGTACAATTAACAAAGTTGTGCAAGCATCTCATTGTATTTTAAATAAAATCCAAACCATAACCATGGCCTATAGCTTTGTGTAATCTGGCTCCTGCCTGCTTCTCCAACTTCATTTCATGGCATGTTTGCCTTTGAAATTGCTGTTTCCTTAACCTAGAATCCTGGACTACTTTTTCTACTTGCATGTCATATGGCTGGCTCATCCTGAGGGTCTCAGCTGAATACCTCTACAAAGAAGATTTTTCAAACACATTATCCAAAATACTCTCCCATCCACCCAGCTACTCTCTATCATATCACCCTATTTATTTTCTTCACTGGATTTACAATTTGTAAATAGTCTTATATTACTTACTTGTTAATGCTATAGTGTGTGGTTTTCCCACTAGAATATAAATTCCACAGTTTAAGGATTTTTTTTAGCTCACTTTATTTTAAAAATTTTCCAACCTTTTATTTAGAAAAATTTCAAACCTGCAGAAAAGTTAAGAGTACAATGACCATTCCTCTACCCTTCACTTAGTCTCCCATTGTTAATATTTTGTCACATTGCTTTACTTCTCTTTTTATACATGTATATCTGTATTTTTTTGAACCATTTGAAAGTTGCAGTTATTGCATTTCACCATCAAACACGTCAGACTAAACCACCTAGGTACAAGTAATCATTTCTGCACAACCAAAATGATGTTAATACTCTAAGACATTTAACATTACTATAATATGATTAATATATAGTCCATAGTAAGTTTTCCCCAGTTGTCCTTTGTGGCTCTATTGTCCCAATCTAGGATTCAATCAAAGATTAAGATTTACATTTGATTAAGTCTTTTAAAGTCTCCTTTAATCTACTTTTTTTTTTTTGGTCTGACATTGACTTTCTTAAGAGTTCAGGCCACTTATCTTGTAAAATCCTTTACAATCTATTTTTGGCAAGTACACTAACATAAATGATATTGTACTTCTTATTATATCATGAAAGGAGACATGTACTGATGTCAGTTTATCCTATTATTGGTGATGCTACATTTGATCACTTGGCTAAGGTGGAGTCCATCATATTGCTCCATTGTAAAAATATCTTTCCCTTATGACAGTTAATATTGATATTTAGAGAATATGTGAATATTCAGTTTTTCAACAATCTTTCACCCATTGGTTTTAGCATCCTTTGGTGATTCTTGAATTCATTTATAGTGTTAATTGCAAAATAGTGATTTTTCTGTAGGCAGTCATCTTCTCTGTTCTCCTCACAACTGTATCCTCAGTCCCTGGAATAGTAATTGGAATAAGTTAGACACTGACTGAATATTTGTTGAATGAATGAATGAAAATCTAGCTTGTATAGGATAGGTCAATCACAAATCCTGTCAAAATGGCAGCAATGTGATGGGTTATTCTGGTGTTAAGGATAGAATTTTGGAGTGTTTCTGAGTGAACTATCCGGCTATTTATTGGATTGGGATGAGCAAACTATGGCCCATGAACCAAATCTGGTCTGCCACCTGTTTTTGTATGGTCTACAAGCTAATGATGGTTTTTATGCTTTTAGATCAGTGGAGGAAAAAAAATCAAAAGAAGAATAAATGTATCATGACATGTGAAAATTATATGAAATTCACATTTCAGTGTTCATAAACAAAGTTGTATTGGAACACAACTACCCTCATTTGTTTCGATAATGTTATGGCTGCTTTCCCACTACAATGGTAGAGTCGAGTAGTTGCAACAGAGATCATATGGTCTGCAAAGTCTAAAATATTTACTATCTTACCTTTCATCAAACATGTTTGCAGACTCCCACATTAGCTCTTAAACCCCTTGATGGCAAAGTGTTTTGCACATAAAAGGCATTCAATACATATTCATTTCATTCAATTAAAACTCTAGTCTTTTGATTTGATTTTTCTGACTTAAATTCCTTGCCTGGATCTACACAACTACTGCCCATTCAAATGGGTAATAATACGAAAAGTAGTTTTAGTTTTTGTTAAAATTTGTTTATCCCTTACAGACTAGTAAGGGAAACCATACATGTACCTACCTTTAATACCAGGCTGAATGTATTAAGTGCCACAAGAAAATTACAGCTTATATGTTACTGGCCTCAGGGTAAAACAGGATTTGTTAAACTGGAGCAATTTGGAAAAGACTTCAGAATTTAGAATAGGTGACACTGGACTCTCAGGTCATATAGGAAGACCAAGAACAAAACTGGAGATGGGATATCATGTGTGAAGAGGAAGCCATGAAATGGCTGGCTTGGCTGCAGCACAGAACTGTGAAGGGTGCTGATGTGTCATGCTAGACTGGAGCTGAACCCAGGAGGAACTAGGATCTGTACTGTATTCCAGCCATTTGTCAACACCCACTCACACTGAAGCCTTCAGCAATCTGGCTTTTCCTTATCATTTAACTGAGGCAGTTTTCTTGAAAGTTACCTGTAATCACCAGAAAAACCAGTGGCCATTTATCTGCCTTCATCCTTCTTTGTCTATCTGCAGCATTCAACATTTTAATCTTCCTTCTTTCTTAAAGCCCTTTCCTCTCCAACTCATTTTGATGGCACCTATACTCCCTCCTCTGGTCCCTTTTCTGTTGACAGAGAGCAAAAAGGGGTTATAATCAGGATATGGCTGTCAATTGGAAACAGTGAAGCCCCACAACAGGTTCTATAGTTAGCCTTATCTTCTTTCATTTCAACACACATTTCTATGAAAGAATACTATATCCAGACACTGGATGTTTCTGGAAAGTATACAACATCCAGATGTTGTAAGGGGAGAAAAGATTCCTGGAGTGTCCAGTCTTGTGGAGGAAAGAGATTGGTAAACAGGTAATTAAAACTCAAAGCAGGATAAGGTAAGGGTTGATAATAAGTATAAGCAGCATTTTGTGGGTATGAGAGGAAAGAGCAATTAAACGTGACCTTGAAGATAAGAATTTTTCATGTTTTTCTAGGTATGAGGGATTTATTACCAATGTCCCTATTGATTAGGAAAAAAACTAAGTTATAAAGTTTGTGTGATTCTTAAAGAAAAATTGTCTTTCTTCCTACATGATGTATTGGTTCATTATATATAAATACTAAAAGTGCCTTTTTAAAGAGATTACTATAGCTAGTAGTAACTGTTACCTCACTTGATCTTCAGAACAATCCTCTTTGGTAGGTATTATTAGCCCTATTTTACAGATGAAAAAAGTAAAACTCGGCGGAATCAAATAGAATGTAAGAAGCTGGGCTTAAATAGAATTAAACTCTCCTTTCCTCATTATTTGAAATGAATTCATTAGAGAACTAGGGGCAGAATGTTTAAGAATACTTCTTCTTTTGGTTTCTACTAAATAGGAAACCTAAATGCTAGCATTTAAACTGATTGAACTCACAGGCCCCTGCACTCAGTATCTTTTACATAACCCAGGAGGCTCTTATTTTCTTCATTGTCAAAGTGACCCAGCAATCGGTTAGATGCTTGGGGACATAATTCTTTCAATCCAAGAGGGTACAATAGAGTCTGTAGTGTTGGTAAGAACAACACAGCTGTCTAAAGCTGTGTCTACATGGACGTCCTGAAATGTTTAAAAAGTGAAAAGCACATTAGTAGTTGTTCAAAGTCCCCAAATTCAATTTCTGCCTTGGGAAATCCAGACTGATATTATTTTGTATGTCTCTCTCTCTCTCTCTCTCTCTCATTTTTTTTTTGGCTAAAACTAGGGTGATCAGTCATCTTCAGGCAGTCAAACCAGTTTGATGGGTACCCCTCCCACTTCCCCCATCAGAAACTGGCTTCAGACCTTACTGTTCATTGGCTGATGGGTAGAGTTGGATCGACAGGTGCAGCAGTGGAAAAAAAGGAAAAAAAAAAAAAAAAAAAAACTTTGCAAACTCCACAGAGAGATTTTGTAAATAGAAATGAAGACTGTGTAAACAAAGAACCTGTACTTTCTCTAGTTTCTGTGGCACACTGAACCCAGCAGAAAGAGATCACAGTAGACAGCCCACAATCCACAAAATAGTCTTTTGGGGGGATAGGGTGGGGTAAGGAAAGTGTCTAACTGCTCCTGTTTTTGTCGAAAAAATCTGGTGACCCAAGCTTTTGATTCTATGTAGGAACCCTGAAGAATTTTCAGTGATAAAAAAGTGACCAAGACGTGAGAACTCAGTTCACTAGAAAGGAAGTCAGAATAATTATTTATTGATACCAGAGCAAAAGGATCTTATAAGATCATAAATGGAGTGCAGTTTGTACTCTATGAGCTAGAGGAGGGTCTAGGGTGATGGGGGTGGTGCATCAGGCAGGATGGAATTCAGTAGTTCTAATCTTCTTCCTAGATGCTGGTGAACTTTGCCTCACTTTCTCTCCTTTCACTACCAGTAAAAAAGGGGCAGAGAGGAAGCAGGCAACAGTGGGAACTGAGCAGGCAGAGCAGGAGTTTCTACCAGTTTGTTGTGCTTAGTCCTAGATTCTTTTTTTTTTTTTTTGATATATTTTGAAAGATAAGTACCTTTTACATGATTTGAAAGAATTGCATCAGAGATCTGATTCTGAAAAAAAAAAACAGTTAAATCTTTGTGCTTCATGGAATCCTAATGGTCTGAGTGAGCAAAGAAGAAACTTTGCTCACTCAGAGTTAACCTCTTTTGATCCAAGAAACTAATGGAATTTGTGATCGAGTCAAAAAGATCATATGGATGTTCCAAATGCTAACCAGATTAGCTGGTAAGTAGAACACTAAACAGATACATAGACTGGAAAATCTTTTATAAATTTTTTTGGAAAATGTACATACAGTCATGCCTTAATTATTGTAATAATGGGTTACATTTATTAAGCACTAATTGCTTTTGGAGTACTATGCTAAGTGCTTTATCTGTAATCCTCACTATGGGGACTCTTAGTATAGTCATTTTATAGACAAGGAAACTGAAACTTCAATAATTTGTTCAATAATTTCTCAAACACACACAACCGGTAAGTTGTAGAAGCAGCATTTAAGCCAGATGTGTCAGGTGCCAAAGCCTGTGCTCCTAACTAGTACACAATTTTACAATGTTTATAATAGCCAAACATCAGGAAAAACTTGAATTTAAACAATAGAAGTTTGCTTAAATTGCTTAATTATATAGTCTAGTCATGTACTAATATACAGTTATTATTTATAGTTAATATCTGTATTATATATAGTTAATATTAAACACTATTTAGTGACATGGAAAATGTTCATGCTGTATTTCTAAATGAAAAAACCATATTACAAGTATGTTTAGCATGATCTCAATTTTGTAATACATATCCATTTAGTGGGAATACATTCATACAACAAATATTAGAGATGTTACCTCTGAGTGTCACAATTATGAGTGTTTTTCTTTCCATTTTTGAGCTTTTCTATATTTTCCAAACTTTCTACAATTCACATGCATTACTTTTGTAATTATGTAAGACCCGTCAATGTTATTTAAATCAGAACAAAGAAATATAGTAAGGGGAACAACAAATGTACCATCATCAGTTTCCTGACAGATAACGGAAATTTTGTGGGGAGAGGGGGTGGGAGCACTGAGCATGTGAAGGTAGCTGAAACACACATACATGCCCTTTCACAGGTACCGTCACCAGTGCAGATATGTCTCATAATTTTCCATTAGCGATCTCATATTAACCAGGGTCATGAGTAAGCACAATCACATCCTGATCATTTTCCTCCTTCTTGAATCACTTTCTTCCCTTGGCTTCTGTGATTCCACACTCCTATTTTCCGTCTACATCACTGGCCTCTGCTTTCTCAGTCTCCTAGTTCCTTCTCTCCTCACTCCACTTTAAATTTCAAAGAGCTTCAGGCTTGGCGTTGAGTCTTCTTTTTACCACCTACCTCAGAGGAAAAAGAAAAAATTAAAATGCCTTCAAGAGCTAGGCCAGTGACAAGCATGTAAAGCAAGTCCTTGATTTCCCTGCCAACCCTCTTCTAGTCCAACCCCAGCCAGCGCCACCTCAGTCAATGGCATAGTCACCAATTGCTCAAGTCAAAAACCTAGAAGCCATCTCTCATTTCTCCCTTTTCCTCATCTTCACCCCTTCACATCTAATACATCAGCAAATCCTGTGGGTGCTATTGTCATAATATATCCTGAATCCTTATCTTTCCCTTTTCAGCCTCCACCTTGCTTAGCTTAAAGTGTTGTCCTAAATGGTCTCCTTGCTTTTATTCTTGTCTGGTCATCATCTCTTCTTCACACATACCCAGCCTGTTGCACTAATCTCTGGATTTGGAATTGAAACCTCAGAAAATATGGCTCTGGTCTTCTTTCATCCTTCCTATTGCAAAGTTAAGATTTACCTAGCTTGTCTTAATTATCACAATTCTAAATTAACTTAGTAGTACTAAAAAAAGTGAATTCACTTTGGTTTCCAAATATTTAGCAGTCAAATATTTGGGAGCTTAGGAAAAAAAGAAGAAAAAGAACAATAAAATTTATATGCTCAGTTGTTCCGCTCACCTTGTATGCCACCACTTTGGTTAACAATGGCTGGGGGAGAATTGGATAAAAAGGGAAGTTCTTTTCTTAATTCTTATCCATCTGTAAAGAACAAAACAGAATGAAATAAATGTGTATTATAGTCTAGAGGTGGCTTAACAAACTTGTTTCCACTTAAGTTAATCTTACCTCATTTTTCCAGGACTTCAATACAATAGATTTTTTTTTTTTTTTTTGCCTTCCAAGCTTCTACAATTATGACTCATGGAACTAAAACTAGATCAGTTCTGCTATGTGTTACTTTCTATATTAGATTTTTCTCGACTAGTTAAAATGACATAAGCAAAATACATTTTGTTTTTTTAAAGCTTAAACACAAAGTTAAACTGTCTAACAACCTCCTACTAAAAGAAGTTTAATTTAGCAGAGGCATAAAGACCTTCTAATTTTACTATACAACATAAAATAATTTTCCCCAGGTATTTCTTCTGTGGTTGCTGATCACAGAACTTCCATTAATTTCATTCAGATGCTGGAAATTAGAGTTCGTTTTCCTAAATGATAATTTCTTATTTAGTAACCACATTTTGATTTAGAAATAAATTATTTTAAAGTTGGCACTGTTTTTGTGTTGCTTTTAGCATGAAATCTAGCAACTGTCTGTTTTCTTTTCTTTGCACAGAACTCTCAATTCTTCTCCTTTCTGATTTAGCAGACTGTTACCTTTGCAATAGAAATATATGTAATCCAGATTTAGGGACACTCTAGGTTGTTTTCAGTAATTGCAACAAGTGATACTAAAATCTTTATACAAGTTAATTTTAGTTAACATTAAACTTATTATTACATGTGTTATCAAAGGAGTATTATGAAATCAAATAAAAATAAATTAGCCCAGTGGTTATAAACCTTGGCCCCCACATTAAAATTACCTGGGAAGCTGTAAAAAATACTGATGTCTGTCTGGGTCCTACTCAAGATTTTGATTTAATTGGCTTGAACCTTGGGATTTATAAAAGGTTTCAGGTGATTCTAAAGGTTCCAGGTGAATCTAAAGATTCAAGGTTAAGACCCACTGAATTAGGCAATTACAGCTTTATTTTCTATATTTGAGGTTACCTGCTTATATGACAAAGGTGACAATATATTTTTCTAGGACTATGTCACACCAGTTTCCTAGAACTGTGTGCCACACATAGTAATATGAGTCTTACAAATGTGTTTCAATTCAATTATTTGCTTCACAGTTAAATAATATTTATACATTTCCATAGCTCCTCACTAAAGATCGTGTGATATCTATGGGGAGATAGTCTGAGACATTTTTACTTTATCTTTAGTTTTTCAACATTCTGAAAAAAGCCTTAAAACTAAGCACTGTCTTGCAATAAATATATTAAATCATCTCATCCCACACAATTTTACATCTTTATAAATGCAAATTATAAAGCAATACAAACGCTGCAGTCCATCAGTTCTATACAATGGATGATTCTGCCCAAATTTTTAGGGAGGGGTTGGGCAGCTGCTAGTGATTTTCTTAAGATGCTAGTGAAATCCTATCATTTTATTGCTTGAAATCCTCTAAAGGCTGCAAGTTGCCTTCAGGGTAGAGTCCAGTTCAAAGCCAGGTTTACTGCGGTCCACTCCACTCTCTAGCTTCGTCTTTAGTTAAGTTCCCATTAGCAACCTACTTACTGTTCCTAGACTCACCATTTTCATGTAACAATTATAATTTAGGCATGGGGTCTTGGTTATGCTAACATAATTTTCATTTTATAAAAAAACCAAGACTAGACCATAATCTGTTTTCCTGTCTACAGCCTATTGTGTGAGCACCAATTCAATTCCATTTCCCCTTTGTGCAAGGACACAATACTGACATTTTAGATAATCACAATACTATTTAATGTCATGGGATGGGAGTTACCTAAACTTAGGTTCTTTATACATAAAGAGTGCCTATAAAGAGAGTGTGATCAAAGTGGGAGTGATAGGATGCATTTTTCAATACATTTTAACGGAGCAACTTTTTACTCCTCTATAGCTCTCCGCAGAAGAAAAATCTAATTATTTAAGTGTCACAATTGAATTCAATTGTCTTCTATAGTTAAAATATCCAACCATTCTAGATACTTCTCATATCCTGGAATAACCTTCCCCAACTTTTTCATCTGGCTTATTTCCATTTATTCTTTAAGATTCAGGCCTGGTATTACCTTCTCTTGGAAGTCTCTCTTTTAGGTTTTCATGGGCTTAACATATTGCATTGTAATGCCTACCTTAATAACTAGACTGTGAGTTTTCAAGACAGGGACTGGATTTTTTCTAGTCCTTCTTTTAAAAAAAATTTTTTTTATTTCAGCATATTATGGGGGTAGAAATATTTAGATTATATAATTGCCTTTGCCCCACCCAAGGCAGAGCTTTAAGCGTGTTCATCCCCCAGACAGTGTGCACCACACTCTTTAGGTGTGTATATACCTATCCTCTCTTCCCCCTCCCACCTGCCTGACACTCAGTGAATGTTATTACTATATGTGCACATAAGTGTTGATCAGTTAATAACAATTTGGTGGTGAGTACATGTGGTGCTTGTTTTTTCCATTCTTGTGATACTTGACTTAGTACAATGGGCTCCAGCTCTATCCAGGATAATACAAGAGGTGCTAGATCACCATCATTTTTTGTGGCTGAGTAGAACTCCATGGTATACATATACCACATTTTATTAATCCACTCATGTATTGATGGGCACTTGGGTTGTTTCCACATCTTTGCAATTGTGAATTGTGCTGCTATAAACATTCTAGTGCAGATGTCTTTTTTATAGAATGTCTTTTGTTGTTTTGGGTAGATGCCCAGTAATGGGATTGCTGGATCAAATGGTAGTTCTACTTGTAGCTCTTTGAGGTATCTCCATATTACTTTCCACAGAGGTTGTACTAGTTTGCAGTAGCTTTTTTCACTTCTACCCTGAATGCAATGCCTGCTACATAGGAATGCTCAATAAATATTTTTTGGAATGTTTTGAATTAATGAGCGAATTTCTTCTTGTTTTAAATATTTTTGGTAATATCTGCTGCCACATCATCAATGGCACATGACCCAAAAAGGTAGAGTCCCTTGAATTACTGGATCATGAAAATTTTCTGTGTCTATTAACTATCTCCAATGCTCATTGTATTGGAAGAACCATAATTTACCACTGTGTGTGTGTGTGTGTATGTGTTTGTCAGACATTTAGATTGTTTTTAAGTTTTTGAAATTATAAACAATACCAAAATAAACATGATTTAACTCTACCATGAAACTACCTGGATATGCCTGGGATACATTCTGAACAGTGGAAGTGCAGTATGTTGCTAAAATGCCTCCTCCTATTGATGTTGTACCTTTGCAGTACATGAGAGTGTACATTTCTTGTTTGCCAACAAGCTGGGTATTACAAATATTTGCAATAAGAGAGGTAAGATGATATCTCAACACTACATTTTCTTAGTAGTGGGGTTGAACGTTTACATGTTTCTCCGCAATCATATGGAGTGTCTGTAAGGAAATGGGTGTTTCCTTTAATAAAATTAAACCCAGGTTTTCTTAGCAACAAACAGAAAACTTCCTTGGAAAATTCCTTGTGAACCTTAAAACCCCAAATGTGATCCCCTTTCCCTTGAAGATCTCTGGCTAAATACAGGGCTGCCACCCTCTTTAACATGCAGGAACAATTATGGGGATCCTGGATTGCAGCACAGGTATGATCAGGCTGGAACATTTTAAAAGTTTTTACTCTGAACAAACAAAAGTAACATGGTCAGGGAGAGTAACCCCAAACTAGATAATCTGTTTCATCTGATATTTTGGCTTTCTATCTATTATATATAGCAAACCACCCAAAATTCAGTGGCTTAAGTCAACAACTATTTACTATCTCTCCCAATTTCTGTGTTGGTTAACTGGACCCATGTACAATTTTGCACCGTGTGGTGGTGTTGGCTGGGGCTGTAATCATCTGAAAGCTCATGGGCTGCATCATTCAAGATACCTTACTAACATGGCAGGCAATTGGTGCTGGTTGTTGGCCGGGAATTCAGCTGAGACTATTGGCTGAAGGGCCTCAATTGTTCTCCACATGGTTTCTCCAAGTAAGTTGGATTCCAAACATGCTACCACATGACAGAAGTCATCCTTCTCCCTCTACTTGGAGTACTAGCAAGCAATTCAAAGTACAAACTCCAGAGAATGAGGGCTAGAAAAGATAATCTTTCCTATCTACTTGAAGTCAACCTCCTGAGGTCTCATTTCCTGTGTGAACTCCCACCTCTATCCTGATGATGGATATGGTAACCTACCATCTTCTTAGAGACCTCAACGGGACAAGCAATTCAAAACTTGATTAATGCTAATAGTCATTCTAGTGATAGGCACTTACATAGATCGCAAAGGTAAGGTGGTGTGGTGGTACTATTTCACTGTAGTCCATTGGTACTATCTTACTACCATAAGAGAACACTGCAAATGGGCTACCTATTTACACATTACGTAAGAACAAAATACGGATGAGCAAATAGAAAAGACAAATCAAGCCAGGATCTCAGCACTTTGGGAAGCCGGGGGAGGAGGATCATTTCAGCCCAGGAATTTGACATCACAGTGAGCTATGATTGCACCACTGTGCTCCAACCTGGGCAACAGGGCAAGACCCTGTCTCTTAAAAAAAAAAAAAAAAAGACCAATCAACCAACCTTTCCTATGTCCGTATCAACTATACTAAGTACTTCATTAATATTTTATGTCTTAAAAAGTATGCTTTGGCTAGCATACTTGCTCAAAGTAGAGTTGCCCTTTTCAAATCTCTACTCTTTGTGAGACCTATACAAGGAAAAAAATGATTTTAAAACATTCAAAATGCAGTAAGTTGATGTGGACCTTTCTGAACTTAAACAATCACATAAACTTTTTTTTTTTTTTTTTTTGAGACAGTCTCACTCTGTTGCTTAGGGTAGAGTGCCGTGGCATCAGCCTAGCTCACAACAACCTCAAACTCCTGGGCTAAAGCAATCCTCCTGCCTCAGCCTCCTGAGTAGCTGGGACTACAGGCATGTACCACCATGCCCGGCTAATTTTTTCTCTCTATATTTTTAATTGTCCAGCTAATTTCTTTCCATTTTTTTTTTTTTTTTTTTTTTAAGTAGAGACAGGGTCTTGCTCTTGCTCAGGCTGGTCTCGAACTCCTGAGGTCAAACGATCCTCTTGCCTCGGCTTCCCAGAGTGCTAGGCTTACAGGCATAAGCCACCACGCCCGGCTAAATTTTTAATCTTGAACTTTTGAGTTTCTAACTATGAATAGGCAATGTCTTTTCCCTTTAAATTGTAATTGTTCTCAGAGTCTCATGCCCAATAAAAATGTCAATAATAAGGACTACTAACATTTGAAGTTTTATTTAACATTAGTAAGATTTAATGAATAGTAAAAGCACTGTTTGACTTTCTCACAGGAAGGAGCAGCAAGCTGGGGCCATGAATTTTCAGCCTAAGGTATCATAAGCTATGCTTAGTAAGTTAAAGGAACTCCAATTCCACACACACAGGTAAACAGCAAATCACACAGATGGTGCTTTCCCCCTAAATTATCATTTAATCTATACCCTAGCAAAATGCCAAGAAGTTACATTTGGGTGGATTGGGTGTTTTTCCAGTAGAAACAAAATTCCATCCCATCTTTGTTCTCAAATTTTCTTTGTATATAGGTAAGGGTTTGTAGATCAATAATCTTGATTTCAGCATGAAATTACATTCTCTTTGCTTGAGTTCCTCTGAGTTATGCAGAAGGCTTCCTGTTCTGAATCTACTATGTATTTTTTTTCTGCAAGGTTTCAATGTATGCTGAAGACAAGGAAAATTATGAAAACTTTTAGTCCTTAATTCTATCAAGATATTGATGTCAAAGAGATATACAAATTAGATGGTGATAGGAAACTTGAGCCTGGCTTTACAGGAGGTATAATATTTTCCCTTCTTCCTTCCTTTTTTTTGGGTATATGGTACAGATATATAGATAAGGCAGTCCTAAAGCTCACAGTTCATATGAAGGCTTTTGACTGGAAAACTTCCATTAATAGTGCCACAGGTAAAAACAAATAGTAAAATTGCTTTCCATATTAAGATACCTATTTATTTCAGGTTTTCCTCCCTCTAACTGGCAGTAGTTGTATAGACTCAGGCAAGGGCTTTCAGACCAGAAAAATTAAAGCAAGTAACTTTAGAGTTTTAATTCAACCCAAATAATATGTATTGAATACCTATAGTATACATATAGTATTGTGCCATAAAGGAGCTTAAGATTTGATGGGCAGATAGTTCACCTTGAAACATTCCAAGATTCTATGTTGTACACCTAAACAATCATCCACAGCTATTGCATTTTAACTGTGGCTTCTCTAGAAGTGCACGGTTTCTCCTTTTACCTTCCTTACGCTTCTTTCTGCAGTGCACTTCCAATTTTTGCACTTACCAAAGCACCTTCCCCGGTCTGAGGGTGGAAGGGGAGAAAGAGCCAGTTCCTGGAAGGAAAGGTCTCTCCTCGCCCAGCCGACGACACATCTGGTGCTACCTTACTATAACCATGGGCAAAGTAAAGCAGCAGGTCGAAAAATTCTAAAAAATTAGTTGACAATTTGTTTAGAAATGTTTGGAATAATTATCTTACGTCCTCTTTTGTTTCACCAGTAGAACAGCATTAACAGTGAGCTTGTACTTCATGCGACACACAAATCTTAACCCCAGATCATTTAGACTAAATAATTGTGACCACATTGTGTTGGCGGTATTTTCACTATTATTATCTGCTTCTTTTTAATGGAAGACATTTATTTAATACTAGCATATTAGCATTTATATGCCAGATATATTAACATACGCAAGTTTAGACTATTTGCCCAATTCTGAGGAGGCAAAATCCTAGGAGAGGCCTTTCATGGTTTAATAACTCCCATACTCCAAATACAGATGTGTGGTTCCCTAAATCTATTTTTTAAAAAATACAAATGTGTAAAAGGTCAAGTGAAAGTTGTCTCTCTCCTGCAGGCACATCCTATTTTCCTCTATTTCAGATTTACTCATTTAAAAATCTGAAATATAAACCTGAGGTGTTTTAGTTTTTCAGAGACTTCAGGAATGGCAAGCCACTGATGTTGCCTTTTACCCTGGAAGTGTACAAGTCAGTAATTCAGATCATCAGAAAGATGTCTGCTTCATTTTTGGAATATCTAAACCCGCTTATAGAAAACGAAGCTTTAACAAACATTTGCAGCCACATGAGATTTGGTGCAGGTGAATTCTTTTTAGTATGTTAAAAGGTGTAACACTTTGCTAAAGAAGGTACTCCTTTGCTTCTTGAATCTTTTCTCATGTTGCCTCTTCCCAAATTTCTATGTGATAGTTAAAATTCTACTTTTCAAAGCCATCTCAAATAACTCTCTAGGAAACGAGTTCATCTCTCAAACCAATATAACTTTTCTTCACACTCCTCCAGAGTTCTTCCTAACTTTTGTTTGACCCCACTTTTTACTTCACTTTATGGAGCTAGGAGCACTGTAAACTTTTTTTTTAAAGCCTTTATGACCGCAAAGTATATCTTAAGGGCGAAAACTCACCTTCCTCTAAATTTATTTTTCACAAATGCACCAGGAAGAATGCTTTCCTAATAGTGGGTGGAGGGGAAGGACATTCTTAGAGTATGATTGTACTAGCTTCAACCCTAACATCATTTATCTTTTAAAGTAATCTGAGAATGAGGTGAACCTGACTTTCACTGGAAAATCACGAGAGGAAACAACCCCTCAGAGAGCTACAGACACGATGAACCCCGCCTCCACGCTGTTTGGAGCAGCTGTCTCAGGAATCCTCTCCTCCTTAGAATGTGGGAGAGGGCTGGTGGGGCGGCAGCTGCAAAGCAAGGACTCTTCCCCGTTCCTCGTCGACGCGGCTCCTCCCCTCCCCCTCCGAGCGGCGGCAGCTGCTGAGGATCCCAGTGGGAGCCCTCCACGTCGCCGCCGAGCGCAGCGGGCGGGCGGCAGCTGAATGCAGTCAGGGGTGGGGACTCTTCGCTCCCCTTGGACAGGGACAGCAGCCTCATTGGCTCCAGCGCCGCCACCTCTCTGTCTCGTAGAAATCCCTCAGGTGTCCTTCTCCAAGTCTAGAAAGGCACCTTGGCAACGCGGGGCGGGTTCCCTCGGCGCCAAGAGACCCTACGGTAACTAACAGCAGCAGCGTCAGCATCACCGCCTCAGCACTTGCCAAAGCACCTTCCCAGGTTGGGGGGTGGGAGGGGAAAAGGTCGGTCCCTGGAAGGGAAGGTCTCTCTTCGCCGGGCCGAGGACACCACACCTGGTGCTACCTGAGCAGCGCGCCCAGTGAGCGCTCGCCCGCACGTGCGGTCCAGTCAGGAAGCCCGCGCCCACAGCCCAGCGCCCCGACCGGCAGCTCCCGGCCCCCTAGGCCGCCCGCGCACCCCCTCCCTGCCCCGCCGCGCGGCTGCCTCCGCCTTCGCGCTCGCCCGCCCCGCGCGCCCGCGCACGCGCACGCCGCGCCCGCAGCCCTCGGCGCTGTCATGGCGGCCGGGAGCTGCTTCAGTGGGCACAGGGACGGCAGCGCAAGCTGCGGCAGGGCGAGCTGTGGCAGTAGCATCTCACCACCCGCAGCAGCCTCAGCCACGGCGTCCTTAGCGCCAGTAGCGGCTGTTTTTGCAAAGGCTGAGCGCAGGGGTGGGACAGGCCAGCAAGCCATGGAGTTCTGTGCAGCCGCGGACTCCCGGGGAGCGGACTAGGGAAACTTGGAGGCTGCGACCAGGTGCACCGACCTCTCTGTCCTCCCTCCTCTCCTTGCCGTCGCCGCCGGGTCTCCCTGGACACCTCCCCGGCCGCCTCCCCCCCTTCCTGCTACAATACACACCTCCCCTCCTCCCCCGTCTAGTCTCAGGTGCCCGAGAGAGGTGCTCCACTCCTCCCGCTGGGCCGAGCGTAGAGAATAATCACCGCCCCCTTCCCCCGCCTTTTCCTGCCCTGGATCTCCGCCGCCACCTCCGTCTAGCTGCTCCCTGGCGGGGGAGAGGACGAGTCCGGAGTATTTGGGTGAGGAGAAACTTTCTACCTCTGTGGTAGCCTTGGTGCCCTGGGTCCCCCTTCTTTCCTCCCACCTCTCCTTTCCCCGCGACAGTTTCTCTTTCTGTGCACCTGTGAGGAGAGCGTGCCCTGCGCCTAGAACCTGCGAGTGTGGGGGAGGAGGGAGCCTGTTCTGGGGCCTCTGGGGCCCGTCTTCACCCGCAACTCAGCTCCCTGAGCCCGGGAGAAGCGGGTAGCTTGTAGTGGGATGCCTTTAGTAACTTATTTGACAGACAATAACTATTTCCTTCTTCCCCTCAAAAAACCCCTAAAACAAAACCTAGCCTATTTAACATATATCTAATCTTCCAATAGGGTTTGGCGTTGTTGTCAGCCTCCGGGAGAGAGATTGGACAAATATTCTCCAAGAGGAGCAGGGCGACGCCAAGGACTTTCCACATCAACTGCTTTTAGGGTTTCTCCACAAGTTGGAAGAGAGACCCTCTTCGTTTTGGGTTGCATGTGTTGTGCTTATTACTAGTGCAGCAAGTGCTGTCCCAGGGTGACTCCGAGTTGTCCTTTCTCGTGAGCTAGCAATGGCTAGTGAAGACAATCGTGTCCCTTCCCCGCCACCAACAGGTGATGACGGGGGAGGTGGAGTTTGGAAAGAAGAAACCCCTACTGAAGGGGGTACATTGTCTCTGAAACCAGGGCTCCCCATCAGGGGCATCAGAATGAAATTTGCCGTGTTGACGGGATTGGTTGAAGTTGGAGAAGTCTCCAACAGGGATATTGTAGAAACTGTCTTTAACCTGGTGAGTAGATAAATATTTTATAAGCATATACTCTTCTCAGTGGGTTGGGGAACAAGACATTAAAGCTGGGGCCATGTCCTTTACTCAGACTGATGATGGCTTTTTCCATGGAGAGAAACACAAAATTCTACTGACCTAAATGAAACGATTTTGTATTTTTCAGTTTAAAGAGAATTATACGAACTTAGGTGCTCCAGGTTTTGTGAAAGTGAGCACATCACTTTTGCTAGTATGGGGCGGGGGAGTTTCCAGTGGAGGAGTTATCTATAATTTTTTTTTCTTGGCATGTATGTTTAAGTCTGCACTTCTCTTTAATATTTTAAATAAGTTCTTATGACCTTTCTTTGGACTTCAGAAATATTATAAGTGTTTGAGTCTGCCTATGTTATGTTTTGCCATAATGTTTTAAACACAAAAGTTTTTGTTTGTAGTGCTGAAGAAAAATTAAGTTGCTGGAAAGTTAGTATTTATTTTTAATTTTGACTAGTTTTATTTTTAGACATAACTAACCAAAGTTAAATTTTGGAATGACTTTAGGATTACATTTAAAGTAATCTTGTGAAAATTGAATGGCAATTTGAAAAAAGGATTGAGGCAGAGACAGTATAATCTTTGTGTCTTTTGTAAATTCGGGTCTAGCAGTAAAGCATACTTGGTCCTTGGAAGTTGCTAATTATACTACTTTAATGAGCTATGAACGTTACTTTTAAAAAATAGATATAAAATATTTTTCTTTTTCCCTATTTCATTCTTAGAAATGGATATCATTTTTAATGGAGAATGTTTAGGTTTCTTTATTCCAACCTCTATTGCCCATCACCTTAAAGAATCTAAAGGAAATTTGGCCTTAAAATACTTCCCCCTCTTCTACCTGCCCACCTGTGTTAGAAGATAACAGATGGGACCAAATATAAATGTGTAATAGTTGTAATAACTGTTTGGCGCCTTTCTCCTTTGTCTCTATGTTTTCAAGGTTAGGATTGTTTTATTTCAGGGCAGTTAATTATTTCCTTCATTAGACCTTTACTAATAGTCTGGTCACCTGTAGTACAACTTCTATAATAAGAAAGTAGCTAGATGAAATTCGCTTACTTTTGGTGTAAAAACACTTTGAACAATAGGATATTTCTCTACTAGTTTATTGTACTGGGAGCTTATATATAAATACCTATAGATGCATACATTCATTTCTTAAAAAAACTATGTGTTATGGAAATGTTCAAATATATACAAAAATAGAGTAGTATAATGAACTCTGGTATCCATCATCCAGCTTCAACAGTTATCAACATTTTGGGGATCTTGTGTGTGTATGGGGCTTTCATGTGTGAGTCTGAAGGAGATAAACAGTAAATTGATCTATTCCTTTACCTCAAAATAGTCTTGAAAACGTTCGTTTCTGATTTTTTTTTCCTTTTTTGAAACCTCATGTGCCTTGGATGATAAACAGAAATCTGTGGTAGTGATATAATCCATGATTAGTTGTTTGTGTGTGAAGACCTAACATTCTTTGACAGAAGTATTCAAACTCTTCTTTTCTTCACAATGTGCTACATGGGGGTGGATGACCACACGTGAATCACTTAAATTTTTATCATTAAAAAAATCCAAATTCTATAGTAATAGTTTGCATATATGCCACCTAGAATTGTAGGCCTGGTTTAGACTTTAAGGTCATTGGTTAAGTCCTCCTCAGCTGCATGTTTGCAGGGTGGTAGGTGACCGGGTAGGAGAGGGAAAAATCTGTTCAGTTACACCTCCTCTTCACCGTCATTCTCTTGTCATGTAGGGAATAGAAAGTTGCTGAGAGTGTTAGATAGCAGTTCCTCTCCTTCCATTGTCCCTTATAATACTTTTCATGCTCTTTCGTGGATATCTGGGATCTTGACCATTGATTAGAAAATCTTTGGAAATGAAGTGTTGGCAATCTGTAAGCTAGTCTATCTCAATGTTGTTAGTACTGCTATACTTAAATATTCCCTAATTGATAGTTGTCAGCATTAGTTTTAATTCTACTCAAAGAAAGAAGTTACATCAATAATGTGATTTTTAAAAAGTTACTACCAAGTACTATATGCCAAGCATTGGGCCAGGTGCTTTACATATGTTAATTCTTCTCTCAGCAATTCTTTTAATACATATATCCCATTTTATGATGAGGAAACTGAGGCACTGAAAGGTTAAATAGACTGCCTACGATTGGGTGGTTCTTAGAAGGGCAATCTTTTCAGGAATACATCTGTCTCATGAGTTGATGTAGAGTTGTTTGCTTCGCTAAGCAGATATTTGTAGCTTAGGCATTGCTTTCCCCAGTGTAAGAACACAAAAATCATTGGTTCTGTCAAATATTAATAGTGAAACCTACACCAGTAGATTTTGTTTCCTTCTTTGGAGACAGGGTCTCGCTTTGTTGTCGGGGATGGGGGATAGTGATAGAGTATAGTGGCATCATCATAGCTCACTGCAACCTCACACTGCTGGGGTTGAGTGATCCTCTTGCTGTAACCTCCCAAGTAGCTGGGACTGTAGGCACACGCCACCGTGCCTGGCTAATTTTTCTATTTTTGTAGAAACTCTTGCTCAGGCTGGTCTTGAACTCTTGACCTCAAGTGATTCTTCCACCTCAGCCTCCTAAAGTGCTAGGATTATAGGTGTGAGCCACCTTGCCCAGCCCTTTATTTCTTCTTTAACATTTAGACAGCTTTAAAAAATTTCTTAAAAAAGACTTTATTAATAAAAGTAAAAAAACATTTTTCAGGTCATGCATTCGGTTTTTTCATTCAGTATGTGGATGTGAAAAGTTGATTATTAATTTTTTTATAGTCAGTACATTGGATTAAAACTTCTAAAATTGTGAAAAATAGGATAGAAACAAAAGAATATGTAACACGTGTAAATAATGAAATATTATAGCAATATTAAGCCTTGTGAACCTTCCATCAAATTTAAAGAACCAGGATATTACCAATGTCACTGAATCCTCCTGTGTGCTCCTCCATTATCCTATCTACACTGGATTTTTCATTAGTGAATTTAAATTGTATTTATATGTACTGTAACTTTTTCCTATTTTTAGACATTATTAAAATAGAAATATGGGTGGGGGAGGGGGAAAATAAAATGAAAAAGTAACATAGAAATATGTTCTACTTATTATTTTTTTAATGATTAAATATTAGCTACTTTAAACAATAAAGTTTGTACTGTTAAAATTAAAACTCCTGTCCCCCAGAGTTGTCCAAATAGTAAGTGGTAGAGTCATGTAACTTTTCCAGAGGACCTTCTTTGTAAAGTGCTGCCTCTCAACTTTGCTAATGTAGCTTGACCTTACTCTGTTATAAAGTCCTTTGAAATGTACTACCCCTCTTGTAATTTCTTTTGCAAATCCGTTTTACAGATAAATCTTGATTAATAGTATACTAGTGTATTCAAGTGTTTTAAACTTATGGTCAACTTGTACATTTTTCTTGTTGTAATTTAAAACCATTTTCTTTTTTCTTCGTCTGTTGTGAAGTAATTTGTCAAACTTTTGGACCCAGAATAATTAATATATTGGCATGTTTTCAGGACCTTGCTGCTGAGTTGGCTTCCATCAGGTATTTAATGCTATTTATTCAACAGTAGTGTTTCCCATAGGCTGGTGACAAATACCTGTTTTCATGATTTTTTTTTTTGTTTGAAAAGTAACTACAGTCCTCCCTTAGTATCTGTGGGAGTTGGTTCCAGGACCCCTCATGGATACCAGAATTTTTGGTTGTTCAAGTTCCTTATATAAAATGGCATAATGTTTGCATATAACCTATGTACATCCTCCCTTGTGCTTTAAATCGTCTCTAAATTATTTATAATACTTAGCCCAGTGCCTGTACATCTCTTCATTCATGTGGATTCGGTGTAGTACTCGGTGTGTGGCAAATTCAAGTTTTGCTTTTTGGAACTTTGTGGAATTTTTTTTTCCAAATATTTTCGATCTGCAGTTGGTTGAATCCATGAATACAGAACTCACAGATACGGAGGGCTGACTGTAAATGTTAAAGCTTAAAAAATGGAATATAATTTTTCATTACCTATTATATGGCATTTGACATATATCCTGCTAAATATTAATATTAATTGTGTAAACTCTTAATACATACAGGAACTGAGCAGATCACACAAAGGCTCCATTTTTATTGACTGTGTACAAAGTGCACTTTATAGAGTTAAGAGGCAGTAGCTATTTTGTTCCAGCTGATTGTTGTCTTGTAGTAACATGGGCCCAATGGTGTCATACCTTTTGATTTTTCAGGAAAAATTAGAAATCTAGATTTAAAAAACCATTTAAAAATGTCAAATTAAAATCCTTAAAAATACTGTGCAGGCCACATAAAATCATAAGTGGTTACTTTTCAAGCTTTCACATGAACCTTTATTAGAAAGATAATCATTCAACCTGTTTTTATTGTGACATGTGTGTATCTAGAATTATTTCCTCCTTAATACTTGCCATCATAAACTTCAGGGTTAAGAGTAATCCATTCTGGTAACATTATTAATGTGCTTTCTGTCACTCCCCCTACCTTGTATCAATTTATAATTCATTTTATAAGTAATAGAAAACTCCAACTGGTTTGAGCACAATAAAAAGGATTTATAGGTTCATTTATCTGGAAGTTCAAAGGTAGAGCAAGACTTACAGTAACACAATAATATTGAAGACTCAGTATTTCTGTTTCTGTTCTGCTTTCTATGATGTCAGCTTTAATCTGTTGCTATTCTTCTCATGGTTGTAGGATGGCAGCCAATGGCAGTTGGGGGCACAGGTATTCTTGTTCACATCTCTTGGAAGAGAGAGCCTCTGTGTCCTAACATTCTAAACAACAGTCCTGAATGGACCAGTAAACGAATGACTGTGGCCATTGAAATGTGTTGATTGGCTTAAGTGAACTAGGACCAGCTGCTACACCTAAAGATAGGGTCAATTTTCTCTAAAGTATGTGGGGTGATGGGGAGGGGTGGATACCCCAAAAAAATCTGGCTAAGAAGTTGAAAGGGTAAATGGGTGCTAGATAGGCAACCAGTGATGTTAACTGCTGTTCTTTTAAAATGTGTAAATAATATAATAGTGCAGTCATCTCTTGGTATCTATGAAGAATTGGTTCCAGGACCCTCTGGGGTGCTAACATCCTTGGATGCTCAAGTACCTAATATAAAATGGCATAGTATTTGCATATAACCTTCACACATCCTCCCATGCACTTTAAATAATCTCCAGGTTACTTATAATAGCTATTACAATGTAAATGCTATATAAATAGTTGTACTGTATTTTTAAAAATTTGTATTATTTTCTAATTATTTTTTTGAAATACTTTTAATCTGTAGTTGGTGAGTCTTTGGATAGAAGGGCTGACTGTACTTGTAAAGCATGTAAAAAATAATGCATGGTACATTAAGTAAGTGCTATTTATGCTTCTTCTGTATTATTGTAATGCAGGTTGAGCATCACTTGCCTGAAAAACTTAGGACCACAATGTTTAAGATTATGTTGGATTTTGGAATATTTGCATTATACTTACCGCTTGAGCATTCCTACTTTAAGAATTCAAAATCTGAAAATGGTCCAGTGAGTTTCCTTTGAGCATCACATCAGCAGCTCAGAAAGTTCAGATTTTGGAGAATTTTAGATTTTGAATTTTTGGATTAGTAATGCTCAACCTGTATCTATAATTTTAAATAGTTATGATTGTCATATTCCGACATTATCTTATAATTTTTTTGTTTCTACATAGCCTTATTGGCTCTGCATTGTACTATGTAGTTTTTAGATTGGAATTTAATTAACAAGTAACTTTTTTTTTAAACAGTTTTTTTGAGGTATGTAGTTGACCTTTGAATGACACAGGCTTGAACTGTGTGGGTCCGCTTATACATGGATTTTTTTCAACCAGTCTTAGATCGAAAATATAGTATTCCTGGGATATGAAACCCATATGTACTAGGGCCAATTTTTTGTATACCCAGGTTCTGTAGGGCTGACTGCAGGACTTGAGTATGCTCAGATTTTGTTATATGCGGGATCCTGGAACCAATCCCTAAAGTATACTTAGGGATGATTGTGCTTTGCATACCATAAAATTCGCTCATTTTAAATATACAAGTCATTGGTTTTTAGTAAATTTACAAAGTTTTGCAACCATAACCACAATCTAATATTAGAACATTTACATCCTGTGTTCAAGACACTTTCTAGTTTTAGCTCTTACGTTTAGGCCTATGATTCATTTTAAAATAATGTTTACATCATGTGAGATAAGGGTAAGAGAAGGGTCTAAATTCGTTTTTTTTGGATATGGCTATCCAGTTGTCCCAGTTCCTTTTGTTGAAAGACTGATCTTTCCCCATCGAATTGCCTTGGCAACTTTGTCAAAAATCAGTTGACCATAAATGTAAGGATTTTTCTGGACTTAGTTCTTTTCCATTGAGCTTTATGTCTTTTTTTTTTTTTTTTTTTTGAGACAGAGTCTTGCCCTATTGCCCTGGCTAGAGTGCAGTGACATCATCATAGCTCACTGAAACCTCAAACTCCTGGGCTCAAGCATGCCCCCTGCCTTAGCCTCCTAAGTAGCTGGGACTACAGGCATGCACCACCACCACGGCTAGTTTTTCCTATTTTTTTTTTGTATAGACGGGGTCTCACTCTTGCTCATGCTGGTCTTAATCCTCCTGGCCTCAAGCAATCTTCCCAGTTCGGCCTCCCAGAGTGTTAGGATTATAGGTGTGAACCACCTCGCCCAGGTTATGTGTCTATTCTTATACCAGTACCAAACTGTCTTTATTACTATAGCTTTGTAATAAGTTTTGAAATAGGGAATGTGTGAACTCTTTGTTCTTTTCAAGATTGTTTTGGCAGTTTTAGGCCTTTTGCTTTTCTATATGAATTTTAGGGTGAGCTTATCAATTTTTTGTAAAAAAGCAAACTGATATTTAGCTAAGGAGGCATTGAATGTTTTTTTTTTTTTGACAGAGTCTTGCTCTGTCACCTGGGTTAGAGTGCCATGGCATCAGCCTAGCTTACAGAAACCTCAAACTCCTGGGATCAGGTTATCCTCCTGCCTCAGCTTCCTGAGTAGCTGGAACTACAGGTATACTACCATGCCTAGCTAATTTTTAAATTTTTTGTAGAGACAAGATCTCGCTATGTTGCCCAGCCTGGTCTCAAACTCTTCAAGTGATCCTCCTGCCCAGGCCTCCCAAAGTGCTGGGATTTCAGGTGTGATTATAGGTGTGAGCCACCGTGCCTGCCATGTATATTATTTTTAATCTTTGTTACTTTGTTTTGTTCATGGCTTTGTTAGAAAGTGCCTTAGTCTAAGGGTAGGAATCTAGAAGAAAAGAAAAATTAATTTAGTAATTTTGCTACTTGTTAGTATCTTTTGAAAAGATTTAGAATAAGCTGAGAATTAAATAGTTAAAATGAAAAGTTTTGGCATATCTTTGGGAATTTGATTTATTCTAAGTTCTCATTGTCATAGAATGTAAATGTTGACTTCAATTGTGAAATTTTTGAATACTGTGACGATGTCCTGATACTAATTAATGTCCAAGTTTAAAATGTCCCCTACTTTGAAATGTCCGTTCCAACTAATTTTTTTTCTTTTTGGTTGACTACTGTCGTCTCCAGAAGCTTATCTTCTGAACCACTTGGGGATAGTTTCCTTTCTTCCTTCTTGTCTGCTTTGCTTACACAGGACCCAGGTGTCCTGCTTGGCACTGGGACCTCTACTTAAGACTTTCCTTACTTCATACAGAAGTAATATTTTCTTAATTCCTTCTCAACCTACTTGGGATCCCCTGGAGCTCTGCCCTGGCTGCTATATTTAATGCAGAAATGGTAGAGAGGAAATTACTATTTCTAATACCAAATTTTTCTAATAGACATTATGGGATAATAACTAATATTTATTGAGTGCTTTTGTGACTTATTAAATACTACCTCTTTGTGCTCATTTCATTCTACTCTTCCTCCTTGTTTAGTCAACTCTGGATATGATGACCCCTTTGTATTAATACTTCCTAAAGCAAGCCCAAGCATATTCCTACTTAGGACCTTTGAATTTGTTTTTTCTCTGCTTAGAATGAGCTCTCAAATATACTACCTAATTATATTAATATTATAAATGTCAATAAATAATTAAATGTCTATATCCAGAACTTGTGTTTGATTTTTTCAGATTCTTATTTATTTATTTATTTTTGAGACAGAGTCTCACTCTGTTGCCTGGACTAGAGTGCCATGGCATCAGCCTAGCTCACAGCAACCCCAAACTCCTGGGCTTAAGCAATCCTCCTGCCTCAGCCTCCCGAGTAGCTGGGACTACAGGCACGTGCCACTACACCTGGCTAATTTTTTCTATTTATTTTGCTCTTGCTCAGGCTGGTCTCGAGCTCCTGACCTCAAGTGATCCTCCTGCCTCAGCCTCCCAGAGTGCTAGGATTATAGGTGTGAACCACTGCACCTAGCCTAACTATTCTTTTTTTCAGAGTTTCTTCCTTAGTCACACTTTTTTTTTATGACCCCTTCTAATATGGTATGTTAGTCACACTTTTGACATCTCTTTTATTTCTTAAAACATATAAACATTTTTATATATCTGATTATTTTCATATTCCTCAGTGTTTGGGGTCTGTTTCTGAAAGGCTTGTTCTGCTGATTCTTGGGGTCCTGTTTCTTCATTATTTTTGAAATGTAAAAAAAAAATTGTGAGGGCCGGGTGAGGTGGCTCACGCCTGTAATCCTAGCACTCTGGGAGGCCGAGGCGGGTGGATCGCTGGAGGTCAGGAGTTCGAGACCAGCCTGAGCAAGAGTGAGACCCCGTCTCTACTAAAAATAGAAATAAATTATCTGGCCAACTAAAAATATATATAGAAAAAATTAGCCGGGCATGGTGGCACATGTCTGTAGTCCCAGCTACTCGGGAGGCTGAGGCAGTAGGATCACTTAAGTCCAGGAGTTTGAGGTTGCTGTGAGCTAGGCTGATGCCATGGCACTCTAGTCCAGGCAACAGAGTGAGACTCTGTCTCAAAAAAAAAAAAAAAAAAAATTGTGAGCTTATGTTCTATGGATTTTTATTTGTGGATATAATTTGAAGCTTTGGTTTAAAGTACACTTCTGGCTAGATGGGTATTTGCTTCTGTCATGCTCCAGTCTCTTTCGACTCGGAATCTCTTGAAACTAAATTTTTAGTTTGAGTTCTTTTCGACCACACAGGAAGTATAAATTGTGTTCCCAAACTGAAGTGAGAAGAGGGAGACTTCTTTTTTTTCTTCTACATAGACTGAGAAAGGCAAATATGCCAACTGTCTTCTATTTTGAACATGTTTTTCTCCCCCTTAGTTCACCCACTGAGTGTTGCTCTTCAGATTTCCTACCTTGTGTAGGCCTCAAGCTTTATGTCCTTTTCCTCTTTACCAGTCCCTTAAACCTACTTCTAAACTACTAGGGATTGTTAGATGCTCCCAGGGCAGAAGGTGGCTTCAGTGCCCACCAAAGCTTTGTTGTCATTTCTTTCCCTCAGCTCAACCACTCATGAAAAATATTATTTTTTTTTTTGTTTAATATTCATCATTTTAAGGAATCTGGAGCACATGTCTTCCTGGGTATCTAGTCTACCATATTGACAGAAATGGATCTGATTTCTTCCCCCAGTTCTCTGTATGACTCTCTCCTTCGTTTTCTTATGGTTTCTGTTCAAATGTGCCTGTTAGAGAACCTTTCCCTACTACCAAAATAGTATCCGCTTTCTTGTCACTCTTTATCTCTTATATCTTGCTTTATTTTTGTAGCATTAACTCTATCAGATATTTTGTTTATTGTATGTTTCTTTATATTAGAACATGAGGTCCATGAGAGTAGAAACTTTCTTTTTTGTTCACTGCCTTATTGCCAGTGCTTGAAATATGCCTGACACATAGTAGGTGCCCAATATATACATGTTGGATGAATTAATGTGCCAAGTGCTTTCAACAGAGTCTCTCTGTTAATCATCATAGTAATTCTTGTGAAATAGGTGATTTTATCATCTCCGTTTTAAAGATGAGAAATAGGCTTGTAGAGTTAATGAACTCACTTGAGGTCACACAAGAAGTTGAAGCTCAAGCTGTCTACCTCCAGAGCATCCTGTTCTCCTAACCGCTGTACTTTGGTAATGGTGGTGGTGGTGGTGGTGGGGTTGTTTCTTTAGCAGGTTGTTATAATACTCTAGTACATTTCTAGAGTTTAGCTTTACTTTATATCTTATTGTTTCTTTAGGAAAATAGATTCTAGATTTCAAATAATTGGTTTTTAAGTAAAAATTTGGAACCTAATATGTAAATGAAGCTTATGTAATATTTAGATCTAGTGTTTCTTCTATTTTAATTTCTTTTGTTATTTCCATTTTCTCTTTTCTTTAAGTTTCTCTATGCATACATTTATTTGCTACTGAAAATGGAAATAGCACTTTCAAATTTTCTCTTATTACAATTCTAATTTTGGACAACCAAAAAAATCTAATTATCTGCCCTAATTATTTAATATTATGCTCTGGCCAAACTACCCAATGTTTTCTTTACATTCCTTCCCCACAAGTTACTTTGCTTCAAATTCTTGATGTTGGGTTTCATCTTACTGACTTCAGGCTTCTAAAACACACAGGAATACTTGAGAGCTATTGGTGCTTCTTTGGGTCAAATAAAAAAGTAGAACTAGAGTATATTGAAGTCATTCAAATACATTCAAACTACACAGATTTTTTATAAATTACTGGTATCAAAGAAAGAAGAGATGCAAGAAGAAAAAGGCATCACAGAACTAATATCATAGGTTATCAAAATTATTGCTGTACGGTCTATCCTAGCATTGAGTAGCTTTTTCAATGTGCTGCACAAAATTACCAGAAAGAATGAATAGTACAAGATCAAGGTTATGGCTAAATCGACTCTATGTCATAATTATTCTTCATTCTAGCATTCTCAGAAGGATACTATCAATGACACAGGCAATAACTGCAGCCACATTTGAATGGTTCATTTCTTGATCCATTCTGAACTCTCTTAAGGCAAATGTCTGTTAGTTCTCTTTCAAACTGATAAAGTTTGTTGAGTAAGAGGTTCAGGTTTTACCATCCTTTCTTTCTGCACAGATAACAATGTCCTTACTCCTCTCCTCCTATAGGACAAGCCATCTCTGATCTCCTTTAAGATCTTTTCTCTTTTGTCCTACTATTGTGGTAGACCTTTTGGTAGACGGGAGGGGAATTTGGTACCAGGGTTGAAAATCAAGTTACTAAGGTCTTTATTAATATTTCTGAGCAGATGGGATGAGAAGCTGCTAAATCTTTCTGGAAATTTTCTCTGGTAAGCATCTGAGAAGACTCTGGAATCAAAGTTGGGTTAAGCTTTTGTGATGGGTCCACTGGAGGTCTAGTCACAACTGTGATCTTCCTGGATCTTTGGGTCCCAGCAGAAGGTGATGCTGGATCTGAAATTTCTACAAGGTAGCCTGGAAAGAACTAGGCTAGAAAGAGCAAGAAGAATCCAAATTTCAACAAATAGTGGTGAAAGAGCCAACCTTTAGATTTTTATTTTAAATTTTAAAATAGTTATTATGTTGCTGTATCTAAGGTATTGCAAAGACTGCCGACGTTATGCTGTATTGCCTTATTTCTTACAATTATTTTATAAAATAGTTCAACTAGATAATTTATAATTAAAAAAAATCAATTTTAGTCAGGGAAGGCATATATACAAGTAAGCTAATTAGTAGATAGGCAAACAGAGGCCAGATCGTTTTCCACAACTCAGATCATGAAACAAACTGGTATGTCCTTTTGCATTGTTCGTCTCATTGATATCACTTTCCCTTTGCAGAAATTTCGGTTAACCTTGCCTTGTTTTTCTTCCTCACTACCACACCTAGTCTGTCACTAAATAGTCTACCTCTTAATTGAGCTTTAATTCGGACCCCAGGTATCTCTTTCTAGGATTATGGGAACACCCTTCAAAACTGTTCTTTTCTTCTGCCAGTCATTCCACAACTGCACATATTTTCCCAAATAATATTTACACTTATTTTTCTAAAGCATAAGTAAATTTTATCATGCCTCACATGGTTACTGAGGCACCAACTCATCCTACACGTTCATTCCTCTCTCTCATATGGCCACTCTATGTACCATACTCAGGCTATACTGAGCTTTTTCTTATTCCTTCAATAGGACATACCTGTGCTTTTCTCTCGACTGTTCTCTCTGCGTGGGTGCTTTTCTTCCTCCTCAGCCTGTCGTTGTCATGCTTGTAACTTTAAGACATAGCTTAGACATTATCTTCTCTAAGAGTCCTTTGCCCCACTCTGAGACAGACTTTGTTCCTCCTCTGTCCCACCACAGAACTTTGTTCATCACTTATTATAGCATTTACCTAGTTCTGTTATATTAATAAATATTTGTTTATATATATGTTTCTCCCACTAGACCACAAGCTTGAAGGCAGCGACTATAACTTTGTCATCTTTCTTTTTTAAAGCCAAGTTTATTAAGGTATAATTTTTTTTTTTTGAGACAGGTTCTTGCTTTGTTGCCCAGACTGGAGTGCAGTGGCATCATCATAGCTCCCTGCAACCTCAAACCCCTGGGCTCAAGTGGTCCTCCTGCTTCAGTCTCCCAAGTAGGTGGGACTACAGGCATGTGCCACCACACCCAGCTAATTTTTGTATTTTTTGTAGAGACATAGTCTTGCTGTGTTGCCTAGGATGGTCTCAAATTTCTGGCCTCAAGCGATCATCCCACCTTGGCCTCCCAAAGTGCTAGGATTGCAGGCATGAGCCACTATGCCCAGCCTTATTAAGGTATCATTTACATAGAATAAAATTCACCGTATGAATAAAAGTATGATTTACATAGAATAAAATTCACCAAACTATGGAGTGTATAGTTTGATGTATATGGTCAGATAACTACCATCACAGTTTAGATGTAGGATATTTCCATCATCCCAAAAAGTTCCCTTGTACCTTGTTGTAGTCAGTCCTCTCTCCCTCATCTCCAACCTCTGGCAGCCACTGATTTAACCTCTGCCCCTATCATTTTGTCTTTTCCAGAATTTCAAATAAAAATGGAATCATACAGCAGATAGCCTTTTGTGACTAGTTTCTTATACTTAGCAAACTGTATTTGAGAGTCTTCCATGTTGTTCCATATGTTTAATAGTTTATTTATTTATTTTTTGCCAAGTAGTGTTCTGTTTTATGGATGTGCCATAATTAACCATTAACCAGGTGGTTTTTATTGACCATTATGGATACAGCTGCCCAAAACATTTGCATATTGGCTTTTGTGTGGACATGTTTTCATTTCTTTTGGGTAAATACCTAAGAGTGTACTTGCTGTCTCATATAATAAATGTTTGTTTAACTTTGTAAGAACTGTCAAACTGCTTTCCAAAGTGGCTGTAGCATGTTGCATTCCTACTAGTTATGTATGAGAGTTCTAGTTGGTCTCCATTCTTGCCAACACTTGGTATTGTCCATGTTTTTAAATTTTAGTCATTCTAGTAATTTTGTAATGGTGTTTCATTGTTTCTTCATTTTTTTTTTTTACCTCCAGTATCTGACAGCTTTAAGTGTATTTACTTAACTTTGACCAGGCAAGTGTCCTATAGTATCTTACACTACTATACATCTTGAGCTGGTCACTTTAAGCCAAATAATTTTTAAGCTAGAATGACTTGAAATTAAGAGATAACAATTATATTTCAACTATTTTTGTAGTTGAAGTAACATTTTCTGCTAACTGTAAAGTATGTATCCATAAATAATAAAAAATTACCAAAATTTATTGGAATATTGTTTAGTTTTCTCATAGGGCATGAATTTAGTCTATTACTGATGATAGTCTATAATTTTTCCTCTGTGGATTTCTATCCTTGAAATAGTTCTCTACTTTTTCTTTTCTGATGATTGACAATTTCTCCCCTGCTTAACTAGCATTAATGTGACCATAGTTTTGCTTTTTAACTATTTGCATTTCTTACCATGTTATAGCTAGAAAGAACCTTAGAAATAACATAGCTTAACTCTTTCAAATTTTAGGTGAGGAATTTTAGGAGCAGCAGCATGTTCAAGGTAGGCCATCTTGTTAAGGCCAAAGCTCATTCTGAACTCAAGTCTTCTAAATTCTCATACATTTCTCCCTTAATCAACCTTGATGGCTTTCAGTTTAGTGAATCAAGTCTTATAATTCATTTTTTCATTTGAGGCAAAGTTTTTATGTTTTGTCTCTCTCTTTCTTCAGATTTATCTACACTCAAATAAAAAGCTCAATCTGATTATAGTTGTTTATATGCAGTTCTCAATTTATATTTCTTTCTGAAGATCAGTGGTTCATAATAGAATTAACATTTTTCTACTCTGACATCATGTAGATAAACTAAGGAACCAGGATTTTGTTAATCGAGTTGTATAGTAAAGGAAGCTAGCATTTTTTGAGGTCGATGTACTTTATAAAGGATTTTCATGCTTATAGTATTATTTTTAGTTGTCTGCCTTAACACTGGAGTGTTGGAGTAATGTATTTGTATAGAGAACTTGAAATGTATGCTAAATTCTTCTGGATTACAAATATAAAATACTGCTTTAAATATGTTGTGACACTTTTTTAGAGACTTTTCTTAATTTATTCTAACTTGTGGTTAGATGGCTAAATTAAGGTTTTGGGAAGTTTTGATACATATGTGTGTGAATACAAGCATTATATATATTAAAAATATATATTTAGCTGGTTAGCAGCATGGCTGAAATGGAATTTCTTCCTCTGGATTCCAGTTCCCAAGATCACCCTTACAGTATAGATAGTAAGGGATTAATTAGAGAATGTGTTTCAGAGGTTTAAGACTTGGAACGTTGGAGCTAGAGTAAAAGACAAAACACAGATGCAGAATAGTTATAAGTTTTAAAATACAGTTCTATTTTTCTTTTTTTCCTTGACTGTTTGTCATCGAATACTTTTATAGGAATCTTTTAACTTTGTGTAATTTTCAAGAGAGTGTATTTCTCTAATTTTGTCTTTTGTACATTAATGCAGTGGTAGTTTTTTTCCTTTACCATTCTTTTGCCTTCCTTTTTTTTTCCCTCCTTCCCTTTCTCTCGTTTTTCCTCCCTTCCTTAGTTGTGAATCTCAGTTTAGCTCTTGTATGATCTTGAGCAAGAAATTTATCCCTCTGATTCGTAATTTTCTTTTGTATGAAATATGGTTGATTCTGTCTATCTCATGGAGTTCTTGTATATTAAAACACGTCATAGGCATTTAGTTAATGCTAATTACCTTGTTTTCCCTCTCCTCCAATTTATAAGCAGCTAATAAAAACTCACTTTTTTGGGTTTAAAATTTGACCTACTGTTAATCATATTTCATTGAAAAAGAAAAAAATTTATCATGGAAAATTTCAGAAATACACAAAAACAAAAGAATGCCTATGAACTTATCAGCCAGCTTCAATCATCAGCAACATTCTTTTATTTTTTTTCATATGTCATTTTAGCTAATGACATTATGGCTTCTATATGTTCGTTTTCTTTGGCTCTCTATGATTTATTTGTTCCTTGGAATTGCAATACCTTAATTAAAATTACTAAACTTTGGGGAATAATTTTCTAGGAACTTAAAGTCTGTTGCCAAAGTGTATGTGAAATTGATGAGAATAGTACCCATGGTATATTGAGTGTAGTAGTACTATGCTCAGTGACAGGATTCAGGGTGTGCTGTACTGTTCGAGAGTGGTGGCAATTTGCTACTTTGTCTCCTCAAATGATTTTGGATTTAAAATTGTCTGAGGTCCGCCCTACACAGGATTTGCCTTTATTGTTTTTTCTTGTGTATTTGAGATATAAGTCTAATAATCTAATTTAAGATAATGGATGCTGATTTGGGTTTGATATTATAGGGACAATTTTCAGTAAGATTAGTGAACTAGTTGATTAGCATTTTATCCTATCTGGAAGAAATTTATATGCATACTTCTGTAAGTACCTTGTCTTTAGTAACCTTAAGGGCATTAGCATAATTTCCCTAACACCTTATGGTAATTTTGGCTTTGAGAAAGACTTGGTATATTTTTGTTTTAGCTCTTGTCATTACTGGAGGGGGGTTAAAATATTATTAATTGCAAATTATAGTCCATCACAGCCCTGAGAACTTCTAATCATTGGGACTATTGAGTAATTTAAATTTTTCTTTCTGTCTGGAAATGCCAATTAATCAGTTATGGATGAGGAAAACCTTGTATGAATCTGACATAAAAACTTGGCTATGGAACAAAATTTTAAGAATAATTTTGCCTGAGGCAGGTAAAATTTTGGCTCTCATGAAGCATGTTTTCAGCTAGCCTCTCTGCTCTCTGGTCCCACTGGGTATATTGTTAGTTGATTGGTACATCCTATTATTTTTTTCTGTCCTTTGGAGGAAGGTGGAAATTTCCACAGATTCCCTTTCTCTCCCTCCATCATTGAGCTGGCTCTCTTTTCCTTGGAATCTGTATTCTTTTGTTTTTTTTTTTGGGATTGAAAGTTTCCTTGGCATTTTATCTCAATTAAAGAGGCCTGTAAAATCTTTCTTTTCATTACCTATAAGATGGGTAGATCTCTATTTTGTTTTCCTCGTATGTTTGCTACCTTCAGTGGAGTGAAAAAATTAGCATGGTGACTTTCACTGATTGGTTTGGAAACAGTGCATTCCCTCCCCTTTATTTTAACTGTCTTACTGATTTTGCCAGATCTGTTCACATTCTATTTCAGATCATGTTTTAGCATCCTCTGCTGGTTAAGGAGGCCAGAGGTTGACCAAATTTATAGTTCCTCATGTCTTTGTACATGTTAGAGTTGGTTTCAGTCATGAATAATGTCATAGATTATGAAATAAAAGAAAAAATTACTGAATTACATCTGTAATTTATAGCATGCTAGTTACTTAGAAAACACTGCTTTGTAAAAATCTTTCTCTAGTTTAATGTATATCTAGTAAGCTGATATTAAAAGGCTGGATTATTATGTTAAAGAAGCCTCAATTAAAGTTTGAGAACTACTAGTTTCTAATCCAAGTATTATGCTTTTAAAAAACCAAGTGAAAAGTTAAGAATTGCAAAGCCAACACCCTTATGGCCACTCTTGGTTTGTATGGGGCAATGATAAAATGTAATCATCTGAAGGACGGGTAAAATTGATCTGAGTTGTGTGGAAGCTGTGAGTATGTGGGATAAATTTTAGTTCTTAGAGTTTGAGTCAACTTTACAAATCTAGATTGAGATGGTTTTTATTTTTCTAAGTATAAAGTGTTTTTTGATGTTTTTACATCAGTGTTGTACATGATTTAGGAATTTCTCTTAGAGCTGTGTTCTGTTTTCTAGTTAAAAAAAAATACAGATTTGGGGTTTTCCTCATCGTACCTGTAATTATTTCTAAAGCATGTGAATAGTGGAACATTTCCCTTGTTATCGTCTGTCGTATGTTAAATTGAACCTGGTTTAGTTCCTTTCAAAGTATAATTTTTAGAATCTGATTACCTGAAAGCGCTGTTAACAGGCTATATTTAGTTCTGCATTGTAAATCATTTAGGTAAATTTGCCTGTGTAACTGTAAAAAAAAAAAAAAGTTTAAAATGTGGTGGGGGATTGTGGCTTAAACCTATAATTATACCACTGTGGGAGGCCGAGGTGAAAGGATTGCTTGAGGCCAGGAGTTCAAGACCAACCTGGGCAACATAGCACGATCATGTCTCTACAAAAAATAATTTTAAAATATTAAACTGGCATGGTAGTACACACCTGTAGTCCCAGAAACTTAGGAGGCTGAGACAGAAGGACTCCTTGAGCCCAGGTGTTTGAGGCTGCAGTAAGCTATGATCATACCACTGCATTCTAGCCTGGGTAACAGAGTGAAGCCCCTCAGGGTCTGGTGAGGGTTCTTTTCCTGGTTTACAGATGGCTGCCCTGTTGCTGTGATTGATCTTCTCTCATGTGGCTAAGAGAGATCTTGTGTCTCTTATAAAGATGTTAATCCCATCATAAGAGCTCCATTTTCTTGACTTAATCCAACTCTAATAACCTGCCAAGAGGCCCCACCTCCAAGAAACATCACATTGAGGATTAGGGCTTCAACATATGAATCTGGGGTGGGGGTACAAAAACATTCATTCCATAGAGCTACCTCTCTTTATTTAGTTCCTTCAGGTAATGGTTGTGCAAGGTATGCCTGATCAAAGGATTGCTAGTGGTAGCTGAAATCCAGCCCACTGTCCTGGTATAGGACATTCAAAGGATGTCTTTTTGCAATTATTCCTCCTAGAAAAGGTGTACATTTTGGTAATTTGTCAGCTCAAGGAGGTCCATTTTTGTAATTCAATATATTGTATATACTTTGCCTTGATATTGAAAGCTAGAGGATTCTTGGTTTGACACTGAGTCACTTATTTTGCATAGCTCCGTTTAGACTTAATGGCTTTGGGTTTTGAAAAGCCCCTGAACTTCTGTAAGTCCCATCTAGCTTATGCAAATAGATAGTTATCCATATGTTATGAACATAATTGTTTTTCCTTTTCATGAAGTAGATTTGTTTCTTGAATGATGACCAAACTTAATCATTAGAACTTGTTAATAGGAATTCTGTTGTAGATTTCTTAGTGATTTTTTTTGTAACGCACACATACTACTTTTCCTCATAGCAAAATTGTATTTTAAAAAAAGTATGTAATAATTTCCTAATATCTTATAAGAAAACATAAATTTGATTTGTTAAAAAAGTGATGTAAATATATATTATGCTAAAGGATGCCTAGTTTTTTCAGACACTAATATAAATCCTTGATTTTAATCATAATAAAACTGTGTTAAAATTAAATTATACTAAGATACCAATTTATTTTAGGTACATTGAATAATTGCAACTTTTTTTTTTTTTTTTTGAGACAGAGTCTCGCTCTGTTGGCCGGGCTAGAGTGAGTGCCGTGGCGTCAGCCTAGCTCACAGCAACCTCAAACTCCTGGGCTTAAGCGATCCTACTGCCTTAGCCTCCCGAGTAGCTGGGACTATAGGCATGCACCACCGTGCCCAGCTAATTTTTTCTATATATATTTTTAGTTGGCCAGATAATTTCTTTCTATTTTTTTTAGTAGAGACGGAGTCTCACTCTTGCTCAGGCTGGTCTCGAACTCCTGACCTCGAGCGATCCACCCGCCTCGGCCTCCCAGAGTGCTAGGATTATAGGTGTGAGCCACCGTGCCTGGCTGCAACTTTTTTAATCTTTAATTTTCTGGTAGAAATATTTGAGTTTTATGATGATTTTTTCTATGTATGTCTTTGATAGAATTTGATTGTTAATGCAGGTCTTTTTTGTTTTTATTTCTAGCTTTATAGTTGATAAGTCATTTTAAATGAAATTCATTTCTTAAATAGTAAATTAATATTTTATAGTCATAAAATTCAATAATTGCTAACATTTATTGAACACTTGCTGGACAGGCATAGTTTTAAGTATTTATATGCATTCAATCTTCACAACCTCATGAAGTGGTTTTCTTAACTAGCCCCATTCATTATGTCTCCCAAACCACAGCTAAGAGGCAGAGCCAGGATTCAAACCTAAGTACAATTCTGGGTTCTGAGCACATTATTTTCTATAAACTCTTATAGTGGGACGAAGTAAAGTAGAAGAACCAGTGGATGGATGGATTTGGTTTTTGCTCGAAAGAATGTCTGTCTCTGTTACCATTTTCTTTTATGTCAGAATAGTTAGATTAGTTTGATTATCTAGAATTGTATATAAATTTGACATACACAGATTGAATCATATGGTATGTATTCATTTATTTCACTCAGCATTATTTTGAGATTCATCTATATTGTGCATACCAATATTTTATTCTTTTCTGTTATGGACTAATATTCCATTGTATGGATATACCACAATTGTTTTATTCGTTCACCTGTTGAAAGACATCTGGATTGTTTCCAGTTTTTGGCCATTACAAATAAAGCTGCAGTGAACATGTATGTACAAGTCTTTGTATGGGCACACATTTTCATTGCTTTTAGGTAAATACCTAGGAGTGGATTGGCTGGATCATATGGTAGGTATATGTTTAACATTTTAAGAATCTGTAGGCCGGGCGCGGTGGCTCACGCCTGTAATCCTAGCACTCTGGGAGGCCGAGGCGGGTGGATCACTCAAGGTCAGGATTTCGAGACCAGCCTGAGCAAGAGCGAGACCCCGTCTCTACTAAAAATAGAAAGAAATGATTTGGACAGCTAAAAATCTATATAGAAAAAATTAGCTGGGCATGGTGGCGCATGCCTGTAATCCCAGCTACTCGGGAGGCTGAGGCAGTAGGATTGCTTAAGCCCAGGAGTTTGAGGTTGCTGTGAGCTAGGCTGATGCCACGGCACTCACTCTAGCCCGGGCGACAAAGCAAGACTCTGTCTCAAAAAAAAAACAAAACAAAAAAAGAATCTGTCAAACTGTTTTCCAAAGTGGTTGTACCATTTTATATTGCCATCAGCAGTGCATACGAGTGGGAGGAGAGTATACAAGGGCACAAATACCAGGAGGTGAGAATTATTGGGAGTCATCTTGGAGTTTGGCTACCATACTGCCTCTCCCTTACTGATTTCTTAATTCCAACTTTAGAATCATCCTTACTTGTCCTATCTTTTGAGAGGCAAAGTATGCTGGTGTTTCTCACAGGGTTTTAAAGTAGCTCTTTGCATGAAATACTAGTTTTAAAGGTCCCAAACTTTCCAAAATTGTTATATTTGATCATGAAAATACTTCTCTGTGTAGAATTGAGTAAGGAGATGAGGAATTGTGTGCCAGCAATGCTTCAGCCAAACATCTGGGGATAGGAATGCCCTAGGCCAGGGCTTTACTCCCGGGCACCCTCTGTTGCTCCCAGTTGCCCAGCCTCAGATGGTTCCAAGCCTGCCTGCTAACTTGACCTCAATATAGAATTTACCAGCCTGGTGTTCAGAGTAGATATTTATCCTTCACTTTCTCTCTTGCTGTCTCTCCAGTGCCTAGCAGACACTTAATCCTACTTCTTTAAATACCAGATTTAACAATCTAAACAATTTAACCGTGTTTGAAATAACTCATTTTTATTAGGTTGAGTATTTCTTATACTGTTTTGATAACATAATGATGCTTTAGAGAGCTGTTGAATATACTCTTTTGCTGAATGTCTGGAGAGTTAGGTTTTGAGTCCTTTAGTCTGACTTCTATAGGACTTCTTTTACCTCTTGATGTTGAGTTATCAACTACCATTTTCTTTTTTATTCTAATTTTTAAAAATTGTGGTAAACTATATATAACAAATTTATCTTAACCAGTTTTGAGTACAGTTCGGTAACATTAAGTACATTGATACGGTTGTATAACCATCACAACAGAACATCTTTTTATCCTGCAGAACTGAAACTCTGTAGGCGTTGTGTGTCAGCCCCTGGACCACCATTCTACTTTCTGTCTGATTTTCTTTTTACTCAAAGAATTGTTTTTCATAGTGATGAAAACAAAGGGGGAAATATATTTTTATATATATTTCTAATTTCTAATATCTTAGAAGAAATTTAAAGGAGATCTGTAACAATACTGGACCAAATTATAGTGAATGATTTGTGACTTGGAGGTAACCTGTGTAGCAATGTCATTTCAGTTCTGTTTCTACATTTGATAGTTCAACATAAATATATTTTATTTAAAGAAAAAAGGATGTTCACTGAATTCATATTTTGTTGCAGCAAGTTGGAATGGAAAATTTTAAACACAGTGGAAAAATTATCAGACTGGAAAATTCCTAGGGAATTATTTAGTAAACAGTTTTCTTTTCCCACTTTCCAGTTCTGCACCTGTCATTTGTGTAAATGCATAGGTCACAATGTAGGTTTTCAGATTGTTTTCCCAGCTCAGTGAATCGTCTGTTTCTTCCATTACATTTGTAGTCTCCTGATTCAGTTGCTTATACTGATAAGTATTGCCCTACATTCTGTGGCGTCTTTGTTCACTTTCTGTCTTCTGTAGTCATTTCTTTGATCCATCTTAGTAACCTTTCTTTAGCTTCTTCCAGAATTGGAAGGGTGCTGGTAAAATTACGCAAACTACAAAAGAAAGTGGCATTTTTTTATGCTGTGGGTTTTTCTTTTTGGCAAATACCAATGAAATAAAAATCTCTGATAATCCTAGCATTCATTATACTTTTATGGAAATTTCTCTGACAGTTGAATTGTGTTCTTACTATATGTAAATCCCAGATTTACTATGATCTTATTTTCTTTTGGTTTGTTTTGAGTTTGTTATCAGCATTTAATTTTGGGTGGGCACCTATAAATTAACCAACCTAGCAGTTTTCCCTCTAAACCTCGTTTTCAAAGGGCATTTTATGTTTTGAACATTAAAGCCCATTTAAAACATTACATATTTTAGTAACTATGCATTCATTTCCTCACAGTGTATGTACTTTGACAATTATAATTAAGTATACCTGTTATAGAATGAGATGTAAGGAACAATTAAGAGGTAAAGTCCCATTGCTTGAAAACCAGATTGGTAATACTAAGTCTGTTATATCTCTAGCCTTAATCTGGGGTGCATGGTGGGTCTTCTTTTTTCCTAAAAGCTTGCTAGTTGGATGAAGAAAACTTGTTGAGTGTTTTTTGGCTTATCCACTTATTTTTTATTGACCCTATAATAGATGCTATTCATTGTAAGATACATCATTTTATGTACAACCAAGAAAGAGAAAACATTATTTGTTAAACTATGAAACAGCTTTCTTATCACTTAGACTTTAAAAAAACTTTTTATTAATAATTGCAAATTATTGACTCATTTAACATTTCATTTTGAAACTTGCTTTTCAGTTTTTTTTCCTTAGTACATTTGAAATAATAGACTAGAAGGATCTTGAGAGGACTTTAGACTGGTTTTATGATAGCTGAAAGTGTAACAATATGGAGGATCCAGAGTGAAGAAAACTGCAGTGCTTTATTACCTGAAGAAGAATAATATGCTTAATGAATGAATCTATGTCACCAGGAAAAAGTTATATTTAGTTATCTTTTTAAGGAGTCAGAGGATTCTGCATTTCCTGTTAGAAAATATGTGGGCAAAACATTGAACATACAAACGGCATATAAATTTAGGGCAATTTTTTCTGTCTCTAAAATGAAAAAAGTGGAAAAGCTTGTGTGGCATCATGAGGGAGCCTGGAGGAGGTGATAATAGAAACTTCACTTATGTGTTTCCTTTTAAATGTCTACGTTTCAGGGTTGTTAACATCAAATGAGATCCTGTTAGAGGTGTACATTATTATTTATTTAGAAAGGTTCCTATAAATTTCATCCCATTTTTAGATAAATGTACATATATTTAGCCTTTTCCTTAATTTTAAGAAGGGTATCCAAGCCATCTATAATTTTCCCTAGGAAGGCTAGGACTTAATATAACTTGTGATTGTAACTTCAAACTGAGAGATAATCATTTTCTAACAAAATATGCTAGTAACATATTCATCTCCAAAGTCGGGTGGTTAAGATGATTCATTAAAGTACATGAAGAAAGTATTAGAATTTATGTTCATTTTATGAATGATAAAATAATTTTTAAAAATTTAAGCTTCACATTGGTGCCCTTTATCCTGTCAGATGGTCAAGTGAGATTTATGGCTTGTATGACATCTTGAGGAAGCCTGGAGGAGGTGATAATAGAACCTTCACTTAAGTATTCTTTTTTAACTTTTTTTTTTTTTTTTTTTTTTTTGAGACAGAGTCTCACTTTGTTGCCCGGGCTAGAGTGAGTGCCGTGGCGTCAGCCTAGCTCACAGCAACCTCAAACTCCTGGGCTTAAGCGATCCTCCTGCCTCAGCCTCCCGAGTAGCTGGGACTACAGGCATGAGCCACCATGCCCGGCTAATTTTTTTTGTATATATATTTTTAGTTGGCCAGATAATTTCTTTCTATTTTTGGTAGAGACGGGGTCTTACTCTTGCTCAGGCTGGTCTCGAACTCCTGACCTCGAGCGATCCACCCGCCTCGGCCTCCCAGAGCTAGGATTACAGGCGTGAGCCACCGCGCCCGGCCTCTTTTTTAACTTTTTGTGATGTGTTTACTTGTGTCTGGGTAAGTGAATTTAAAGATTGTATTATTTTAAATAATAGACTTTTATCAATATCGTGATGAGATTAGGAGTGGCTATAAAATCTTTTGATGTAAAGTGATTATAAAAACCTTTTGAGTACTCAAAAGTTCACTAATTATAGTAGTGGTAGAGTATTTAAAACTTGAACTTAAAGATGAGTTAGCCATTTTTCTATTACAGAAAGATCTTCTAAATTTGTTTATCCTTTATAATTGTCAGTATGTATTTATAAATAAAGCACAATCTGTCTTGATGTTTTTAAACATAGATAGCATTTTAGCTATGAATGAAGAAGTTTCTTTTTGAATGAAATTTGTCCTTTGAAAATGGGATATTTAGATATATTTACACTATTTTGTGACTTTGTTGCTAAAAAGGATATGTCACTTATAAAAGTTTATTTTGAAAAATACTAGAAAAACATGGGAGCAAAACTTTTTAATCCATTAATGTTTATGAGAGTTATAGGAAAATTTATACTCATATTTTAAGAACAAAACATTTTATGATAAGTCTGTAAGAAAAACTGGAAAATTATAATTGAATTTCAGCAAAGCCCATGAATCCCATCTTACAATTGGATTTACATCCATTTGTGAGGTATTCCTTTTTCTAATCTGTTTTGAAATTAAAACTGAACATAGACTAGACTTTTCAATTGCTGTTATCACAGTGTTTAAACCGAGATTTTAAAAAATGCATGTTTATTCACATTCCTCTCACTAAAACAATACTTTAAAGAAGACAGTGCAAAAGCTTTATTGATATCAGTATAAAATTAAAAAAAATTAACTTATCTCTTTAATTTCTTTTTAAAAAATAACATATATTAGGTTCATAATCAATAATCCATGTATAATTTATACATTAATATATCTACAATCTAATTTTTACCAATAGGCATGTGTAATCAGAGGTTTGGAGATCATTAATTTAGAGGATTATTACTTATTGTCTGCTTTTGCAGGGGAGGAATTTGAACTCTGCATCATTAATGAAGTGCTTTTGCTTGGGGGACTGCCTTTAGCTTATGTAACATTTGAACTCATGGCGATGCTATAGAAGTAATTTATGTTTTTCAACAAATTTGTCAAGTTCAGTCAAATATTTTTCTGTCTCAATCTTTTTCTTTTCTCCTTTTCGGAACTCCGTTGACCTGTATGTTAGATTTTTATTTTTTTATATTGTTGCATATGTCTGTGAGATTATTCATTGTTTTCAATCTTCTTTCTGTTTTTCAGATTGAATAGTTTATATTGATTTCATATTCATTATTTCCTCTGTCATTTCCATTCTACTAATGAACCCATTCAAGTTTTTTTTTTTTTTTTTTTTTTTTGAGATAAAGTCTCGCTTTGTTGCCCAGGCTAGAGTGAGTGCTGTGGCGTCAGCCTAGCTCACAACAACCTCAAACTACTGGGCTCAAGTAATCCTACTGCCTCAGCCTCCTTAGTAGCTGAGACTACAGGCATGTACCACCATGCCCAGCTAATTTTTTCCATATATATTTTTAGTTGGCCAGATAATTTCTTTCTATTTTTAGTAGAGATAGGGTCTTGCTCTTGCTCAGGCTGGTCTCAAACTGCTGACATTGAGCAATCCACCCACCTCGGCCTCCCAGAGTGCTAGGATTACAGGCGTAAGCTACCGTGCCCGGCCCCCATTCGAGTTTAATATATTTTTTAATAGATTTTTCACTTTTAAAAGTGAAAATCTCACTTTCTACTGAGAACTTCTATCTTTCCGTTCATTTCATGTTTCTTTATCTTTATATCCTGAAGCATAGTTATAATAAGTGCTTTAAATTCTTCATATGGTAATTCCAATATCTGAGTAATATAGATGTTTGTATCTGTTTATTTTGTTTTCTCTTGAAATTTATCATGTTTTTCTGGTTTTTTGTATGACAGGTAATTTTGGATTGTATCCCTGATTTTGTGAAAGTTACGCTGGTTGATCCTGATTCTTGTATATTCCTTGGAGAAGGTTGATTTTTTTTTTTTTTTTTTTTTTTTAAAGCAACCTGGTTAGGGTCAAACCACAAGTTTGTGGTTAGGGTTAGGGTTAGGGTTAGGATTTGTTGGCTCTGTCCTAGGCATGTGCCTTTCGGGTTAGTCTGAGACTTCATCAGTTCAATTCTCAAAGCTTTTGGTTTGCTGGTTTGGGTCTATGATACGCATAGCTCAGGGATGAGTCGGAGACTTGTGTGGGTTTATCAAGAGCTTTCTTCTCTCCATGACCTCTCTACCCTCTGCAGCCTTTTCCCAGTTTGTCTGGCTTGAAAGATAGGGTTTCTGGCAGCATTTTAGCCATTCCCTGCATTGCTCTGCTATGCATTTCCCTTGAGACAGATCAAAGCTTGTTTTTAAACTTTACTATGGTGGATATAGTGTAGCCTTTAGGACTAGTTTAGCTGTACAGCTAAGGCTTAATCCTGTTTCTCAAAGCCTTGGATATTCGAGATCTTTCTACTTTGGACAGAATTCAAACTTCTCCTAGCCTTGTGTGACCTGTGGGAATTTTTCAGCTTACAACAATCCCAGTAGTTGTTCTCTTGGTGGTGTTCTGAGTCCCACCCAAAGCCTGTGCAATTTAGTATTCATCTAAATACTCAAGGGGACTACTACTCAGATTTCTAGAGCAATTTCTCACATAACCACCTCCTCTGGTACCGTATTCCTTGAATTCTAGCCATCTCAGCCTCCCTGAATTCTGATCTGTGTCTCTTCAACTTGTGAGATTGATGGTTGTCTCCCTAATTCAGAGAGACTGCCATTTTTTCAATTTATTTGGATGTCTGTGTTCTGCTTGGGTTCTCCTCCCTGTATAGTAGTTAGAAAAATGCCTCTAGCAACAAAGTTGGGGTGATCTTACCTCATTTGTTTCCATTCTTTTAGGAATCATAGTTTAATTCTTTCTGTTGTCCAGTGCCTGAAAAGAATTGTTTTATGTATTTTGTTTAGTTTTCCAGTTGTTTATGGTGAGAGGTTAAAGCTGGTATTAGTTACTCCATCACAGCATAACAAATTAACCCAAAATTTAGAGGCGTCAAACAACACATAAAATCTCATAACATTATGGTACCAGGACAAAGTCCACAATCTTGCATCTAGTTCAGGTGCAAGTGTGCATAAGACTCCTTAGGTATAGTTTAAGTAAAGCTTTTTATGGACAGTTATTCTAGCTCTGTTTAGACTTGTAAAACTAGAAAAGTTATTTGCCCCTTACTCCAGCATACAGTGATAGACTAGTATTGAATAACTGCTATGCACATTCCTATTCCAAAAAGAGTGAAATGCACAAGGGAGTCACTGGTCTATATTAGTTCTAAAATCCAGCCAGGCAAATGTTGAAGGTTTCTTGGTTAAGTCTCAAGCTGGGAATAATTTTCCATGGCTCTTGATTCTGCCTCTGAGTTACTGGTTCTGCCATCTGAGTCACCTTTTTTCCCCTATCTCTACACATGCATAGCCTACCCCCTTGTCAATATTCCTTACCAGAATAGTACATTTATTACAGTGATGAACCTATATTGACATATCATTATCACCCAGAATCCATAGTTTACTTTGTGATTCACTCTTGGTGCTATGCATCCTATGGGTTTGGACAAATGTGTAATGATATGTATCCATTATTATAGTATCATACAGAGTAATTCCACTGCCTTAAAAATCTTGTGTGCAACAGCTATTCATCCCTCCCTTCCCCTAACACTTGCAACCGCAACCACTGATCTTTTTACTCCATTGTTTTGCCTTTTCTAGAAAGTCATATACTTGGACTCATACAATATGTAGCCTTTTTGGACTGGATTCTTTTACTTAGTAATATATATTGAAGTTTCCTGAGTGTATTTCCATGGCTTGGTAGATAATTTCTTTTTGGTACTGAATAATATTCTTTCATATGGATGCACCAGAGTTTATTTATCCATGTATACTTCTTTAAGAACTTAGTGGGTTTCCTGTGAACTTTCTTGGGGTTCACTCCATTAGACAAAAGTGTTACCTACAGATGTCTTCAAGATATGGATTTGTAAAAGGTATTTGGCCTTACAAAATTATAGGAGCTGGTTAAGCAGAGAATAGACAAAGACTATTGTCTTTGTGTCTGATTGTGGAGTTTGAAATTCATGAGGCAAGCAGTCAGAAAGAGAAGATGGATGTCAAGTAGAGGAGAGCAAGAATAAGCTGAAGCCCACAAGAAAGTTGGAGGCATAAGAACAGACTAAAAGCCATGTTAGATTTTGCTTGTTGCCTTTGACCTTGATGGTGTGAATGGCCTGCAGAATTTGGGTTCCTTTATTACAAAGTTTAACACATACTTTTGGCCCAGGAATACAAGAAGCTGAAAGCAGATATAGGGGGAGATCGGGGAGTGGTAGGCCCAGACATTCTATCACACCATGAGGTGAGCCATCAGTTAAGAGAAAATGTTTATGTGAGTTACAAAATGGCTGCTGCCTTAATGCTTCCCTCCAAATCTCCCACAGGAGTCTTTCTTGTGGACTATCCTAGCAAGATATGTATAGGACAGAGAATTCTGGGAAATATAGTTCAGCCTAGCCAAGTAGACACATTATGATGTCACCACTGTTAGACATCTAAGTTGTTTGTTGCTCTTTGTTGCAAAGAATACTGTAATTTAGCTAGTGTATATAAAATGTTTTTCATATTTTGGTTTATTGAGATAGATTTCCAGAAGTCTAGTTGCTGGGTCAAATGTAGTGAATTTTTCCTGAAGGCTTTTGAAGCTTTTATAGCTATATTTCATTGCAAAAGTCTTGTATTAATGTAAATACATAATCTCATGGCAGTGTGTCAGTTTCACTGTACAGTTGCATACATGTATGCATTTATACGTTTATTTAAAATCCACTATGTTCAGATAGATGCAAAGAATACATAATTGATTAAGGTATGGTGTGTCTTAAATGTTTTCAAATGTTGGCTCTCAAGACACTTAAAATTTACACCACTGCTTTATTATGAATTATATATATTTTTGCTTCTGTGGGTTTTGTTTTTGGTAGTACTCATTGTTAATTTTGCCCACTAAACATGGCTATTATCCCTAATCAATGAGTGCATCTTATATTTGATCTTTTGCATAATAGCTGCTTGATTAATGCTTGTCGATAGATTGATTTACAGTGATCCATTCTTGTGTTCTGCTCTTCTAAACTTTTCTGTGCTGCTGATGCTTAAAAGCATTCTGGTTAATTTTTAATTTAGAACTATTGAAGATTGACTGAAGCTGTCAAATTTCTATGTGGGCAGGATAATGTAGTTAGTACCCTCAGTGTGGATAGTGAAGTTTCAAATTTACTTTTGGAGGATTATATGAAGTAGCATGTAAGTGTAAACTTCATTAATGTCAAGTTAATATTTTGACACATAATCCTTTTTATTTTATGTTTACCTAAAAATGGTAGAAAATGTAGGGCTTTTATTTTTTTATTGACTTCATTATTAACTTAGTTTTTAAACATCTTAATTAACATGTATAACCATATCAAACTCTGTAGTGCAAGAGTTTTCCCTCTTCTTCTGTTTCATTAGTGAATGAGTGTTTATCTCTAAATGATAAAGACTTTAAAAACCATACCACGGTATCATTAGCACTCTTAAATACAACTCTTATTAATTCCTAAATATGCAGTGTTCAAAATTTCCTCATGTTCTACTAGTTTTTTGTTTTAAATATAACTGGTTTATTTGAATCATGAACCAAATAAGTTATTCACATGTCATTTGGTATATGTGTCTTTTAAATCTTTTTCAATTCTATAAATTTTCCTCACCTCCTTTTTTATTGCAATTTATGTGTTGAGAAAATTTTTCACTTTTTATAGAGAATTTTCCACATTTTGGATTATTTTCTGTAAACTGGTTGTGGCTTAGTTAGACTCAGATTCAATTTTTTATTGCAAGAATTCTTTATAGGTGATCTGTGTACTTAACTATTGCCTCACATCAGGAAGCTCATGTAAAGTCTCATGTATGCCTTTCTGTGGTGTCAAAATCAGTGGGTGTGAGATTCCTAATCCAGTGGAATTAGATATTATTAGCTTGATCCATCTGTTTTCAAGTTCACTGTCAATCTTTTACTCAAGGTTTAAGAGCATTAATAACCATTGCTTAGATCCATTATTTCATTAGGGGTTCTAAATAGTGATGTTTTAAATCTATCATTTTTTGTATTCAGTAGCTGGAATACTTCTGTAATGAAGAACTTTATAAGATGAACTATTTGAATGAATGCTTGATTCTTTCCTTTTGTTTTCTGTTTTTCAGAATAACAAGTTGGTTTCTTTAAAGTGAATTGAGTAATAGCTTACCTGGCAAAAATTCACACAAACTTTCATTTAGACATCTTTTTTTCTTGTGTATCATCATGTAGTTATTAGAAAAGAATTATTAATTTTTACTTTATATTGTACCCATTATTGATTTTATACATTTTGCTTCTTTTGAAATATTAATGTAGAACAAGATTATACTTGATAATAAGACCAATTATTGATTTTTAAAAATGACAATTTTTGTCCTCTGTTTGCACTCCTAACACTATAAGAAGACACTTGATCAAACTGTTAATTTACAGAAAGTGAGTTCATGTAATCTGAACCAAGAGGGAATGTGACACTGAAGTGCTTCACTGAGTGTATATTGCTATTGGATGAAATTTCAGGTAGGAAATAACTGCATTGTTTAGTATCAGGTAGTCAAGTTAGTATAGTCCATTTGATGCTTTTAGAAAATGAATACTTATTTTCAACGAAGAGCCAGAGAAGCTAGCAAAGATTGCTTTGATCTTAAAGTAGTACTTATTTTTCTTTGAATGGGCAGGGCCTTTACTTTTAAATGAACAACATTAGAGGAAATGTGAAGCAGTTTGTTTTTTAAGCACATATTTATGGGGTACATGTGATATTTTGTTATGTGAATAGACTGTATAATGGTTGTAAGGTTTTTTTAAAATGGAAATTGTGTTAGTGATTATAAGAAAGGGTTGGTTTATGTTACTTTCAGAGTTGCCAAATCTATCTAAAAGCCTGATTTATTTTGTTAAATACTGTTGTATCATTTTATTTTTTTCCCCACTTTGAGACTTTGCTTCTGTTTAACTCTTCTGCAGTGTTTATTTTGTGTTTATTGAGAATCCTATCTTAATATTTGTTGATGTTATTTGAATACTGACTTAAATATTATCTCTCCATTTAGAACACTTGTTAACTTTTTAGGATATATGTATAAAATTTGAAATTTTAACAGAAAGTTTTATAATTAGTCTTTTATTAAGTAGCCTGGCTTTTTAAAGCTCTTGCAAAGCCTGGTTTTACACATATTACTTCAAATGCCCATGAGATGGTGCTCATTAGTTTCATTTTTGTAGTATTGATTTTTTTGTAGGATGCTCATAAGAGAATCTAAAAATATATTGTGCTATAAATTTCTAAGTATTTTCTCAGTAGTTAGTAGTTATGGTGTGGAGGTATATTATGCTAGCATGATATGAATCTGTCTGTTCATCTTGGTGTAATTACACTTATGTATTTCTCCCCTAATCTTTTGTTGGCTAATATAATACATTGATTTGCTGTAAGTTTTCATATGAGTGATATGTTAAATGCATATCAGTTTTGACCTTTAATATAGCTTTTGATTGCATCTCTGTTTTTTATAAAATGTAAATTCTTTCCCCCTTCCTCTCTGGCCTAAGCGTGTAACCCTTGTAAAACAGTAAACAAAATTTAGAGCTCTTAATTTTTCATTTGTTTTAGCTATTTGCCAAATAAATTTCAGTATATCTTATGATTAGAAAGAGAATGATATTTTATGATCTAAATATACTGAAAGCATTCTATCAGTTCTTTGACTCTTACTTATTTGTTTTTTTGAGTATAGATTTTAGTAAGACATGAGGAACCAGCTCTATCTGCTTTGTCACCCTTGTGCCAAATATTCCTTTTGCGGTTGTTGGCTTTTTATTAAATTTGTGTTATATTGAGTTGGGGAAAATGAACATGGCCTAGATGAGGTTAGAAAGAATTATTATTCAAAGTAACATAATGAAAAGACTGAGATCCCTGAAGGACTCTGATTGGCCTGGCTTACATCATGGTCCTATAGCTGAAATAATTATTATTATCTGACAATATGTGAAATTCTGATTGTCTAACCTGTGTCATGTGCTACTCTGTGTGAAATTGGGTGCTGTGATTGACATCCCTACCAGGTCTATATGAAGTCAGGAAAGAGTTCCCCAAAGGAACCTAGAAGGGGAATGTGAGAGCATGCTTGACAGAAAAAAGTGGTAGCAACCATAACTAATATATTGCCTTTAAAGATTGCTGGAGAGATGAAAGAAGTGAGAATACTTTAAAAATATACTGTATACTGTATAACTAGCTGACAGTTTTGTTTTGATTTTTTTCTTTTTCTTTTTGAGAGGTAATATCTTGCATGGAATCAGACAGACTTCAATTTGACTCCTAGCTCTGTCACTTCTTAGGCTTGTGATCTTGGTCAGCTATATAATCTTTCTGATCTGGTTTCTATATCTGTAAAATGAGAATAATAGTACCAGCTTCATAGGGCTGTTGTTAGAATCTTTGAGAATAATACTTGAGACATAGTAGGTACTCTACAAATGCAGTTTCCTTCTTAGGAGCTTACAGTCTGATGGAGACAAGATTTATGTAAAGGTAACTAATAATCTAGTCATGGTCATTCCACCCTGAGAGCACCTGGTCTTGTCTGATCTCTGAAGTTAAGCAGGGTCAGGCCTGGTTAACAGGCATATCTTGGAGGTATTACAGCTTCAGTTCCGGATCACTACAATAAAGTGAATATGAATCACACGAATTTTTTGGCTTTCCAATGCATATAAAAGTTATGTTTGCACTATACAGTAGTCTATTAAGTGTGCAATACCATTAAGTCTAAAAAAAGTATATACATTAATTAAAAAATACTATATTGCCAAAAAATGCTAACGATCATTGGAGCCTTCAGTGATCCATAATCTTTTTACTGATGGAGGGTCTTGCCTTGGTTATGATGGCTGCTGATTGATCAGGGTGGTGGTTACTGAAAGTTGGGGTGGCTGTGGCAATTTCTTAAAGTAAGGCAACAATTAAGTTTGCTACATCGATTGACTTTTCCTTTCTTGAAAGTTTCTCTGTAGCATGTGATGGTGTTTGGTAGCATTTTACCCACAGTAGAAATTGGAGTCAGTTCCCTCAAATCCTGCCATTGCTTTATTGCTAAGTTTATGTAATATTCTAATCCTTAGTTGTTATTTCAGCAGTGTTCACAGCACCTTCACCAGGAGTAGATTCCATCTCAAGAAATCACTTTCTTTGCTCATCCAGTAGAAGCAACTCTTCATCTGTTCCAGTTTTATCACAAGATTTCAGCAGTTCAGTCACACCTTCAAGCTTCATTTCTAATTCTGGTTCTCTTTCTATTTCTACCACATCTGCACTGACTTCCTCCACTGAAGTCTTGAACTCCTCAAAGTCATTCATGAGGGTTGAAATCAACTTCTTCCAAACTTCTATTAATGTTGATATTTTGACCTCCTCCCATGTATCGTGAATGCTCTTAATGGCATCTAGAATGATGAATCCTTTCCATAAGGTTTTCACTTGACTTTGCCCAGATCCATCAGGGGAATTATTATCTGTGGTAACGATAGCCCTACAAAATGTATTTCTTAAGTAATAAGACTTGCAGAATGGATGTTGTGTTAGCAGCCATGAAAACATTAATCTCCTTGTACATCTCCATCAGACCCTTTGGGAGATTAGGTGCATTGTCAATGAGCAATAACATTTTTGCAAAGAATCTTTCTTTTTTGAGCAGTAAGTCTCAATGGTGGGCTTAAAATATTCAGTAAACCATGCCTTAAACAGATGTGCTATCATCCAGGCTTTGTTGTTACATTATTAGAGCACAGGCAGAGTAGATTTAACATAATTCTTAAGGGTCCTAGGATTTTCAGAATGATAAAGGAGCATTGTCTTCAACTTAAAGGCACCAGCTGCATTAGCCCCTAACAAGAGAATCAGCCTGAACTTAGTAGCTTTAAGACTAAGCATTGACTTCTCCTCTTTAGCTATTGAAAGTCCTAGATGGCATCTTCTTCTAATAGAAGACTGTTTTGTCTGCACTGAAAATCTGTTGTTTAATGTAGCCATTTTTTATCAATTATCTCAGCGAGATCCTCTGGATGACTTAGTATAGCTTCTCCGTCAGCACTTACTGCTTTGCCTTGTACTTTTCTGTTACGGAGATAGATTCTTTCCTTAAACCTCATGCACCAAACTTTGCTAGCTTCAAACTTTTCTTCTGTAGTTTAGCTGTCCCAGGCTTCATAGAATTGAAGAGAGTTAGGGTCTCACTGTTGATAAGATTTTGGCTTAAGAGAATATTGTGGCCTGTTTGATCTTTTATCCAGACCACTAAAACCTTCTTCATGTCAGCAGTAAGCCTTTTTCGCTTTCTTATCATCGTGTGTTTACTGGAGCAGTACTTTTAATTTTCTTCAAGAACTTTTCCTTTGCATTCACACTTGGCTGACTCTTTTTTTGGCACAAGAGGTCTAGCTTTCATCCTATCTCAACTCTTGACAAACCTTCCTCAATATACTTAATCATTTCTAGCTTTTGATTTAAAGTGAGAGATGTGGGACTCTTCCTTTCACTTGAACACTTAGAGGACATTGTAGGTTTATTAATTGGCCTCATTTCAATATTGTTGTGTCTCAGGGAATAGGGAAGCCCATAGAGAGAGAAAGAGAGATGGGGGAATGGTTTGTTGGTGGGCCAGTCAGAACATGTACAAATTTATTGATTCAGTTTGCTGTCTTATATGAATGTGGTCTGGTGGTGACCCAAAACAATTATAATAGTAACATGAAAGACCACAGATCATCATAACAGATATACTAGTAATGAAAAAGTTTGAAATACTGAGAATTAGCAAAATGTGACACAGAGACATGAAGTGAGCACATGCTGTTGAAAAAATGGCACTAATAGGCTTGTTGGACATAGAGTTGCCACAAACTTTCAATTTGTAAAAAAAATGCCATATCTGAGAAGCACAGTAAAGTGACATGCAATAAAATGAGGATGTCTCTACTTGCACAGGAGACTAACAGTTCAAAGCAGTAAGTTTGAACTGAGCATACTTTACAATAGACAAGACATGCTTTAACAATTCAGAGTGGAGAACTGTCACTTCCTTTTTAGTTTTATCTGAAAGTGTCTTTTTGTAGGTGTGACACTGGAGCTAAACTTAGAATTTTAGGAAGCGTGAGTGAGCAAAGGCAAGGGAGTAGAATCTTAAAATACCTTTTGGTTATGATAAGTAGTGTGGACGGGCTTCAACCAGTACAATTGTATAGGGACAAAATGGGAGGTGTGGCTTTTTGAGATTTTGCAGGGTAGGTCCAGTGATTTAAAATTTATTCTCTAGGTGATATGAAGAGCCATGATTTTTTTTTTTAAGAGTTATGAGGTCTTGCTTTGTCACCTGGGTTGGAGTGCAGTGACGTTATTTTATTAATAGCTCACTGCAGCTAAGATAACGAACTTCTGGGCTCAAGTGATCCTTCTGCTTCAGCATCCTGAGTAGTTGGAACTACAGGTGTGTGCCACCACACCTGGCTAATTTTTAAAAAATTTTTTGTAGAGGCAAGGCCTCATTATGTTGCCCAGGTTGGTCTTGACCTCCTGGCCTTAAAGGATTCTCCTGCCTCAGCTTCCCAAAGTGTTGGCATTACAGGCATGAGCCACTGTGCATGGCCTCCATGATAATTTTTGTGCAGGGATTATTACATAGTTAAAATCCTCTTGGGAAGCTTGAGGTGGTGGTAATAACGTGGTATCATTAGAATTCAGAACTAAATTGGAGCTATTTTTCAGTGAGAAAATTTTTTTTAATGTTCTTAATGAAATAAACTCCTATTTATCCAAATTAAATTAGGCTTTTATTAAAAATAAGTACTTGGTTGATATTTTAGTTTCACAGAGTAAAGAGTGGATCCCAAATAACTAATAAGATCTAGATGAAGGCTTATATTTCTATGTTGTTTAGATTTCAAGGCCATGAGCTTGTCTTTGAGCCTCAGCCTGGGATTCTTGATGGCAAGATACTGAGGAAGACATTTAAATATTAATTCTTACCAAAGCTGTCTTGTTTCAGCCCTATTTTTTGAACTTCTTTTTATTTATGCTAGTGAACAACATGTAGTAGTAATAGATGTTTTGGGAAATACAGGCTGATCAATGCACTCTTGTTTGGGAAAAGTCTATTAACTCTGCCAAATACTTCAACTAGTACTGTTTACCTTCTTGGTTATATAGTATATTATTTGGAATCCTTATTTGCCTTATAGCCTATTTGAATAATTAGGACTGAAATATCAACATAAAAACAAGTAGGAAAGGGTAGCACTTGAGAGAATGAGCTATAAAAATACCACCTGGGTATTTTACTTTTAATGTATTTGTTTTGGAAATTGCTGATTCACTAAATCCTCCTTCCCTATCATCTCCCACCACAATCCCCAATATGCACTTCCCTTCCCTTTCTCTGGGGACACAAAACTCCACATAATACTTAGACAAAAAAAAGAAAATGAAGATGGATCAGGTACTAAAGACCATCTGTATTGATATTAAAGTGTTAGTTGGCTGTAGTATCTGACCCTACATTAGTGGTCTGTGGGATTGGTATTTTTCCTGAATTTTCTTTGGTATCAGATATATGACTTTGTTTGGTTTTTTGTTTATTTGTGTAATATTTTATTAAACTATTGGCTGATTGTGGTGGCTCATGCCTCTAACCCTAGCACTTTGGCAGGCTGAGGTGGGAGGATTGCTTGAGGTCGGGAGTTCGAAACCAGCCTTGGCAACATAGTAAGACCCCTGTCTCTACTTTAAAAAAAATAAAAAAATTAAATTTGTGTTTTTCTTATGACTGAAGTAGAGCATATTTTCTTTGAATTATCCATTTGTATCCTTTGCCTATTTTACATTGGGTTATTGATACTTTTTATTATTATTTTTTAGAAGCTCTTTATTTTAAAGAGATTAATTTGATTTTTATTAGTGGTGGTGTTTTCATGAAAAAGCTTTTTATTTTTATGTACTTTGAATTTATTGTGCTTTTTTTTTTTTTTTTTTGAAACTGAGTCTCACTCTGTCATCCTGGGTAGAGTGCAGTGGCATCATTGTAGCTCACTGCAGGCTTAAACTTCAGGCCTCAAGTGATCCTCGTGCCCCAGCCTCCTGAGTCCTCCTGGGACTATAGGCACGCTCGTACCTGGCTAATTTTTTCTGTTTTTGGTAGAGATGGGATCTCACTCTTGCTCAGGCTGGTCTTGAACTCTTGACGTCAAGCAATCTCCCTCCTTGGCCTCCCAGAGTGCTAGGATTACAGGCGTGAGCCACTGTGCCTGGCCTATTATGCTTTTTCAAAAAATAGTTTGTGGACTTCAAATCATAGTTAAAAAGGATTGTCTTACTCAGATGTTTAAAGTTCTATGTTTTCCTCTCATATTTTGATGGTATTTATTTATATGTATATAAATCTGAAATTTATCCTGGTTTTGAATATGCATCTAACTTAATTTTTTCCTATATATGTCTATTTGAACATACGTAGGGACAAAAGTGAATTCCAATTCAATACTGTTTATTGAATTGTTTATCATTCTCTTTGTGATTTTACATGGCACTTAAATGAAACATAGAATAGCCATAGTGCATTGTGGTTAAGGGTATGGACTTTGGAGCTCGATTATCTAGGTTTAAATTCAAATAGCACTTCTTCTTGGTTCTGAGATCTTAGACAAGTTACTTCATCTGTCTCTGCCTCAACTTCCTCAAATAAAAATACGGGTTAATAATTGTACCTATCTCATGGAGTTGCTGGACATTAAATGAGTTAATGTACATAAGACTCTTGATGCCTAGCACATACTAAGTGCTATAAAAAATTGCTATTACTGTGGTATGATAATTTCCTGTTGTTTTGGAGTCTGTTTGTAGACTTTCTATTCTGTTCAACAGCTAGCTGACATTCACGTACTGCTACCACACTTAAAAAAATTATTTAATCTTTATATTCTGTTTTAAATACTCTATCTGCTAGAATATCGTTGAGATTCCTTTTTATAGCTTCCTGGCTATTTTTGTTGGCTTAATTTTCCAAGAAAAATTTAGAGTCAGCTTGTTTAATCTCTTCTCCTCCTCCTTCCTATCCCCACTTATTAAAAAATATATATATATATATATTTTATTTATTTATTTTTTTTGAGACAGAGTCTTGCTCTGTTGCCCCGGCTAGAGCTCAGTGGTGTCATCAGAGCTCACTGTAACCTCAAGCTCCTGGGCTCAAGCAATCCCCTGCCTCAGTCTGCCTAGTAGCTGGGACTACAGGCATACACCACCATGCCTGGCTAATTAAAAAAAAAGTTATAAATACAGATTCTTGCTATGTTGCCCATGCTGATCTCAAACTCTGGCCTCAAGTGATCCTCCTACCTCTGTATTCCAAAGTGCAGGGATTAGAGGCGTGAGGCACTGTGCCCAGCCTAATTTTCTAATTTATTTTTCTAGTCTTTACTTTGCCTTTTTCTGGCTAGTCCCTTGTTATAAAATTTCTTAACATATGGGAGCTGTTCTTTCTGTCTTAGCTATCAGTTTTCTTGGGATATCATGGATGCCTTGCAGTATTTCTGTTTAGTTCTTGTGTATGGGATCTACCCAAAGGAAAAGAAGTCATTGCATAAAAAACACCACCTGCACCTGTATGTTTATCGCAGCACAATTCCTGGTTACAATGGTACGGAGCCAACCTGAGTGCCCACCAGCTGGTGAATGGATAAAGAAAATGTGCTATAAATACACACACACACACACACACACACACACACACCATAGAATACTACTTAGCCATCAAAAAGAATGAAATAATGTATCTTGCAGCAACTTGGATGGAATTGGAGGCCATTATTCTAAGTGAAGTAACCCAGGAACAAAAAACCAAATATCACATGTTCTCACTTATAAGTAGGAGCTAAGCAGTGGGTACACATGATCATATAGAGTGAACTAATGGACTTTGGAGACTCGGAAGGGGAGGGTGTGAGCGAGATATGGGATGAAAAATTACCCGTTGGGTACAATGTTTACTATTCAGGTAATGGGTAAATTAAAAGCCTAGACTTCTCCACTCTGTAATTCATCCATGCATCAAAAAACCCCTTGTACCCTAAATCTATTTAAATAACATTTTTTAAAATTGTAAAACCAAACATAACTAGTGAAAACCAAACCAAGGAAATATATAACTAAAGGATAAATAACCTTGAAACTACCAATCAGGTCAAGAAATACAGTCTTGTGTATATGAATGCTACTGATTTGTGTACATTGATTTTGTAACCTGAGCCTTTGCTGAATTTTTTTTTTTTTATCAATTCCAGTAGTCTCATGGTGGAATATTTGGGGTTTTCTAGATATAAGATCATATTGTCAGCAGAGAGTGATAGTTTGACGACTTCTGCCTCCATTTGGATGCCCTTGATTTCCTTCTCCTGATCGCTCTGACTAGGACTTCCAGCACTATGTTGAATAGATACACAGTGATACAGGGCAATCTTGTCTGGTTCCAGTTCTAAGAGGTAATGCTTTCAATTTTTCCTGTTCAGTATGATGTTGGCTATGGGTTTGTCATATATACGCCAACAACAGTCAAACTGAGAACCAAATCAAAGACTCAATATCCTTCACAATGAATAACAAAGAAAATAAAATACCTAGGAATATATTTAACTAGGAAGGTGAAAGACTTCTACAGGGAGAATTACAAAACACTGAGGAAGGAAATAGCAGAGGACGTAAACAGGTGGAAAAGCATACCATGCTTATGGGTTGGAAGAATCAACGTTGTTAAAATGTCTATACTACCCAAAGTGATCTACAGATGCAATGCAATCCCTATTAAAATGCCAACACCATTTTTCACAGATCTAGAAAAAATAATTCTATGCTTCGTATGGAACCAGAGAAGACCCCATATAGCAAAAGCAAATCTTAAGCAAAAAGAACAAATTGGGAGGCATCAATTTACTAGACTTCAAGCTATACTACAAGGCTATATTAATTAAAACAGCATGGTACTGGCACAAGAACAGAGACATAGACCAATGGATCAGAAAAGAGAACCCAGATATAAAACCATCCTCATATAGCCATCTGATCTTTGACAAAGCAGACAAGAACATATACTGGGGAAAAGAACCCTTATTCAATAAATGGTGGTGGAAAAATTGGATAGCCACATGTAGAGGACTGAAACAGGATCTGCACCTCTCACCTCTCACAAAAGTCAACTCACGGTGGATAACAGACTTAAATCTAAGGTGTGAAACTATAAGAATTCTAGAAGAAAATGTTGGAAAAACTCTTATAGACATCGGCCTAGGGAAAGAATTTATGAAGAAGACCCCAAAGGCAATCCCAGCAACAACAAAAATAAATAAATGGGATGTGATCAAATTAAAAAGCTTCTGCATAGCCAAAGAAAGTATCACAAGGGCAAACAGACAACCTACAGAATGGGAGAAAAATATTCGAATGTTACATATCCGATAAAGAGCTGATAACTAGAATCTATATAGAACTCAGGAAAATCAGCAAGAAAAAATCAAGCAACCCTGTCAAAAAGTGGGCAAAGGACATGAACAGAAACTTTTCAAAAGAAGATAGACCAATGGCCAACAAACATATGAAAAAATGCTCGACATCTCTAATCATCAGGGAAATACAAATCAAAACCACAATGAGATATCACTTAACTCCAGTTGAGAATGGCTTTTATCAAAAAGTCCCAAAGCAACAAATGTTGATGTGGATGTGGAGAGATAGGAGCACTCTTACATCACTGGTGGGACTGCAAACTAGTACAACCTCTGTGGAAAGTAATATGGAGATACCTCAAAGAGCTAAAAGTAGAATTACCATTTGATCCAGCAGTCCTGTTACTGGCCATCTACTCAAAGGAACAAAAGACATTCTATAAAAAAAGACATCTGCACTAGAATGTTTATAGCAGCACAATTCACAGTTGCAAAGTTATGGAAACAACCCAAGTGCCCATTAATACATGAGTGGATTAATGAAATGTGGTATATGTATACCATGGAGTTCTACTCAGCCACAAAAACCAATGGTGATCTAGCACCTCTTATATTATTCTGGATAGAGCTGAAGCCCAGGCCGGGTGCAGTGACTCATGCCTGTAATCCTAGCACTCTGGGAGGTGGAGGTGGCAGGATCGCTCGAGGTAGGATCGCTCGAGGTCAGGAGTTTGAGACCAGCCTGAGCAAGAGTGAGACCCCCTCTCTACTAGAAAATAGAAAGAAATTAACTGGACAACTAAAAATATATAGAAAAAATTAGCCGGGCATGGTGGCACATGCCTGTAGTCCCAGCTACTCAGGAAGCTGAGGCAGGAGGATCACTGGAGCCCAAGAGTTTGAGGTTGCTGTGAGCTAGGCTGATGCCACGGCACTCTAGCCCTGGGCAACAGAGTGAGACTCTGTCTCAACAAAAAAAAAAAAAAAAAAAAAAAGCTGGAGCCCATTCTACTAAGTGAAGTATAAGAATGGAAAAACAACTACCACATGTACTCACCATCAAATTGGTATTAATTGATCAACACGTAAGTGGACATATGGTAGTAACATTCTTCAGGTGTTGGACAGGAGGGAAGCGGGGAGGATGGGATGGGTATATTCACATCTAATGGGTGCACTGCTCACCGTTGTAGCTCTTACTTGGGCGGGGCAAAGGCAATATATGTAACCTAAACATTTGTACCCCCATGATACTCTGAAATAAAACAAAAAGGGAATACAGTCTTTCCAGCTATCCTAGAATCCTTCTAATTGCAACTGCTTCTCTCCTTCAAATGTAATATATATCTTGCCTTTTATAGTAATCACTTTCTTTTTTTTCTTTGGTTATATTATCCAAGAATGCATCCCTAGTCTATAATTTAGTTTTTACTATTTTTTAAAAAGTAACGATTTTTAAGTCTCATATTAATTTATGAGTTGAAGAACCTGGGCCTTTTGACATTTAGAGTTTCCAAGAGTCCAGATTTTGTTGACTGCATATTCATGATGTAGTTTAACATGTTCCTGTGTCCTCTGGATTTCCTGCAAATTTGCAGCTGAATTAGACTCAGCTTCCATTCCTTTGTCTAGACTCTAGGTGGTGCTGTGTTCTTTCATCAGGAGGAAATTATGACTGGTTATCTCTGCTTTTGTGATATTATTAGCTATTGATGCTCAACTTCTAGATCCATTAATTCACTGGGGTATGAAAAATGGTAATATTCTAGTTTTTTATATGTATTAACTGGAATATTTCTATGAAGAGATGTTTTCTCTCCTTTATTTGGTTATGCGGTGGTACAGTTAATATAGATAAGCTGGGCGCCGTGGCTCATGCCTGTAGTCCCAGCTACTCGGAGGCTGAAGGAGGAGGATCACTTGAGCCCAGGAGTTCCAAGCCAGCCGGGGCACATAGTGAGACCCTGCTTCTCTCAAACAAACAAAGAATGAAACGAATGTGTGTGTATGTATATATGTATGTATAAAAGGCAGGTTCTTTCCCTTTATTTACTAGTTTTTAAAATAACAGTCATTTACCTCCTTATCATTCTCCAAAGGAGGCCAATCAGTTGTGGTCATTTTAAAGTATTATGAGCTAATGGATTTAAATGTATTTGATTATAATTAGTATTGTCTTTAGTGAATCTCAAATTGTCTTATCCTTGACCAGTTGGAGCTTCTTCCAGTTGGCTCCTGAGTCCTTTTGGCAGAACCCTACTAGACATTGATCATATTCCTATTATTTTACATGGCAAGATGTTTCAGGCTCATCATTTCATTTCTAGTTCCAGACCTTGAATTGGCTGTTTCTCAAGAAGTCCTGATTTTTAGTGAGAAGTGGTATTTCAAGACCACAGTCTAGTCTCTAGGCATGTTCATTGCCACTGTGTTGGTCATTGTTCACACACCTTTTCGGTGGATAGGACTACATACACACACTCACAAACATATCATGTATTTATGTATGAGTGTGTGTACATATATATATTTTTAAAAATTATGAGTTCATAGTGATACTTCCATTAAGTATGATGTTAGCTGTGGGATTTTTGTAAATGCCCTTTATCAGGTTAAGGTGGTTTTCTTTATTTTGTTATGTGTTTTTATCATGAAAGGGTGTTAGATTTTGCCAAATGCTGTTTTTGTGTTTATTGAGATGATCGTGTGGTTTTTCTTTTATGTTATTGGTATAGCGTATCACATTTATTAATTTTTGGTTGTTAAATCAAGCTTTCACTCTTGGAATAAATCCTGTATGGCCATGCTATATAGTGATTTTTGTATGTTGCTGGATTTGGCTTGCTAGTATTTTGTTGACGTTTTTGTGTTCATATTCATAAGAGGTATTGGTCTATAGTTTTCTGTGATGTCTTTGTCTAGTTTTGGCATAAGGGTAATACGGGCCACATAAAATGAGTTGGGAAGTGTTCTTTCCTCTTTGTAAGAGTTTGCGAAGAATTGTATTAATTCATCTTTAAATGTTTGGTAGAATTCACCAGCGAAGCCATCTTGGCCTGGGTTTTACTTTGTGAGTTGATTTTTGATTACTAATTCAATCTCTTTACTTGGTAGAGGTGTACTTATATTTTCTATTTCTTTGAGTGAATTTCAATAATTTGTATCTTTCTAGGAATTTTTTCCTTATATCTAAGTTTAATTTATTGGCATACAGTTGTTCACAGTGTTTCTGTAAGGTTGGTAGTAATACATTCTCTTTCATTTCTGGTTTTAGAAATTTTAGTCTTATCTTTTTTCTTGGTCAATCTAACTAAGGTCTGTCAATTTCATTTTGTGTGTGTGTGTGTGTGTGTGTGTGTGTGTGTGTGTGTGTGTGTGTGTGTGTGTAGACAGTCTCGCTCTGTTGCCAGGGCAGGAGTGCAGTGATGTGATTATAATTCATTGCAACTTCAAACTCCTGGCTTCAAGTAATACTCACGCCAAAGTGAACCATCATGCCTGGCCTCACTGAAATTTTTAAAGGACCAACAAAACCAGGTTTCGCTGTTTTTTCTCTATTTCAGTAATTTAGTATTGTTAATTTCATTTTACTCTCCTTTGTTTCATTCATTTCTTCTCTAATATTTATTATTTCCTTCTTTTTGCTTACTTTAGGTTTAGTATGCTCTTTTTTTCAGTGTTTTAAGGTGGAAAATTACATTACTTATTTGAGATCTTTCTTCTATTTTAACGTAGGCATTTATATCTATAAATTTGCTTCTGAACACTGCCTTAGCTGCATCCCATAAGTTTTGTTATGTTGTGTCTTTATTTTCATTCATTTCAAACTTTGACTCAGTAATTATTTGGGAGTGTGTTGTTTAATTTCCATATATTTATTGAATTTCCAAAATTTCTTCATTATTTTTAATTTCATTCTCTTCTGGTCAAAAAGTATACTTTATATTATTTCTATCCTTTAAAATTTATTGAGATTTGTTTTATGGGTGAGTAATGTGGTCTATCCTGGAGAATTTGGTGTCATTGAGAGGAGTGTTCTATTGAAGTCTGTGAAGTTAGTTGGTTTATAGTGTTGTTCACCTCTTCTGTTTATCTTCTGCCTAGTTGTTCTATCTAATATTGATTATTGATGGAAGGAGATGAGGTGGCAGGGAAACATAAGATGAGAGGAAGACAGATAATGTACATGAGTAAGTGACAGACACATATACAGAGGTACAAGATAAAGATTAATGCACTGAGATTGGGAGGAGGAGGTAGGGGCCTTACTCTATGTAAGGCCTATATTCTGAGAGGGAGACACACATGCATACACAGAGAGACAGATGCACAAAGAGAGTAAAGCATGGATACACATCATTTCAAGAGAGACAGACTCAAAAGAAGGGATTTCCAGGGAGAGATACTTACAGAGCCATGGGATGTGGTGAGGTTGGGATGGGGAAAGAGAGAGAATCAGAGAGAGAAACAGAGAAATAGAGACATTATGTAGACAAACAGATGGACAAAGAGTATGAAAACTTGAACAGGAGACCTAATAAATTTAAAAGATTGACGTAAGAGAACTAGCTCATGAATGATGTTGGCCATGCCCTTTACTAGTTTGAATTAAGTTGTTTTATTTTTGAAAGCAGTACATGCTCATTGCAAAGAAAAAGTATGAAGTACTGATTCTTTCATTTCCCTCTCCTCAACTCATTTCTTTGAGGTAGCTATTATTAACAGTTTATTATCTACCCATTTAGAAGCACACGCACATACATATAAATCCTACAAATTTATATTTATGTCAACATGTAAGTCTCCGTTTCTGCTTATCTCTATCTTTGTATACATACGTATATACAATAGATTATGTTATACTTATCTGCTTTGTTCATTTAACCATGTATCTTGACCATCTTTCCTTGTCCAATCATATACATCAGTGGGTCTCAGTGTGACCAATACTGCTCCCTGGAGGTGTTGAGGAAATTTTTGGCTGTTAGAATGATTTGGGGTTGTCAGTAGACAGTGTTTTGGGCTTGGGATGCTAAGGACCCTGCCGTGAAGGTACATTTGCAAACAGCAAGATATTTGTTTGGGGAAAGTCCGGGGATGGAGTAGAAAAACCGCCCTCCAAACTGAGATGGTACAAAGAGATCACTGAAATGACCCAGACCAATCCAGCTTGGCGAGTTAGATGAGTTTATTAGAGGTTACTTACACAGGGCTCTCACTCCTGGTCAAGACAGGAATTTCCTGGGCACTCACTCCTGATGGTGGCAGGAGTTCTTTGGAGTGTAAGATCTGCACTGCCTGCCTGTTGATGGAACCTTAAATTCCTTTCTGGCAAGTTACACAGAGAGAGCTCTCTCTCTGTGTTGTCACATGTTTACATATGATACAGGTTAAGCATGCACAGTACTTTTCATTAGGTGAGGACTTTAGTATTACAATGAACTGAAGGGTACTGAGACAACTAAGGAAGTTTAAAACAGTTGAAACTGGCGTTAAGACTTAGGACCATCTATGCAAAAGGAGCAACTAAGAATGCCCTTTGCGTTTTGTATTTCTTTCAGCTGTTTTGTTTTGATCTATATCTTTGAGCTCCAAAGAAAGCTGCATGAATTCTATTAAACATTAAAAGTCAGTGGTAAGGAACTTGTATTGTTCCCTCAGTATTATATCCTGTGTTCTCTTGAATTTAGACCTTAACATCATTTCCCATATCAACACAAACTGTTTTTGAGTATTTTTAAACATATAAGCTGAATTTTGCAGGAATATAAGTAGGCTTTAAAATAACAGAAAATTATACTTTATTTGGAACTTTACCAAGAATTAAAAATCATATCTAGTTGGAATATAATAAATAGTATTTGATGATCTATTAATAATATACTCCTGAATCATTGTGCCTTGCTATTGTCACATATGTTCATGTATATTCCATAAATGGGTACAAGGATCTAACTACTTCATTATGTGGTCATTTACAAAGATTTATATATTGAAAAAAATATATTTACATTATTTTTGTTCTTTATTATGGTTAGAGCACTGTATGGTTTTTTTGTTTACGGATAGGTGTTATCTGTTTTATTTCATCAAATCTAAGATGCTAAGTTATAAGATTTGCCATTATTATATGCAGCATTAAGAAAAAAACCCTGCAATTATAATTTAAGATACCATTCATTATAAGACGCCATTCATTATAAGACATTCTGATTTCTAATTTTTTAAAAAGAATTTATGATATTCAATATATGAATTTTATTTTAGGCTGGTATAGGAGTGTTACAAAGCTCCCGCCTCCCCCTTCCCCCAAGAGAGAGTCTCACTATGTTACCGAGGCTGGACTCAAAGTATTTTTTATAAAAAGAAGGCATTAGGTCTAACACAGACTGTCAGTGGAGAACTACAAATGAAAGTAAAAGACTTCATTTAAAAAAAACTGTTATATACAATGGTATTGATTTGCCATTATTCAGCTAGTTTCTTCTTTTTGAAATTAATCTGGAATTTGGCTGTAAGAGATAGAAACTTATATTATGCTCACTTAAGTATAAGAGGGAATGATTCCTTCATAGGACCAGGACAGATCATTGAATGAAGCTGCAAGAACCAGGGGACTTCTGGAATCAGGGAGTTGATGCCACCAGCATTTTCTTCCTCCATTCGTGGTGCAGATGTGCTTTCTCTGTCCACATGGCAGGGAAGTTGTCTGTCGGAAGCCTTCAATTTACATATCTTTCCAGCTTTTGACCTGAATACTAAGATCCCTTCTTTTCCACCACCCAATTAAAAAAAAAATCTTGGTAATGATTTTGATTGACATGACTTAGATCACATTCTCATCCTTGGATTAATCACTTTGACCAGGAAAATGGGGAACTTGGATTAATTACTGTGAACAGGCCTGGCTTAAGTGACCTCTCAGTGGCCTGGGTGTGGGGCACTTTACTGCCAGAAGAATGCCGTGAATGGAATGGGACGGAAGGCAAAGGGAGTACAGTACAGACGAAAACAACAGTGTCTATTATAGTGAACATTTAGGTTATTTCCAGTTTATTCCCCTATTGTTATTATAATATAGTCTCTATTTTCACATTTGGTAAATCTCCCTATGTAAGAATATTAGCATGAAATTATTATAAGATCTAAAAGTCCATCTTTTTGTGGAGAAAACACAGTATAGATCTTTCACATATTTTAAATTTTGCTGTTTTTCAAAATAAGATTTATAGAGTCTTCAAATTATGAGCTAATGTAACAATGCATTTTAAAATATAGGTAGTTTAGAAGCATTGAATGAATGATAATATTAATAAGGTTGGGGTGCTAAAGTAATAAGGTATGTTCAATTGTATGTGATTCTATAGTTTTAAACAGTTATAAACACATAAACTCAAATACTGAAATAATTGATTCGAATATAGAATGCATGACATTTTGCTATCTCTTTCATATCCTATAATATTTGAGTCCAAGTAATGTAAGTTCAGTGGACTTCTGACTGGTTGTCACATAGTGACAGATTTCTGATTTTTGAAATATGTCACTGCTATAAATCACTAGTTTGCTAGATTGAACTAGCAAGCTATTAAAGAACATGGCAGTATTTACTGTAGATAAATGCAAATTTAAAAAGGTTCTGTGTATGAAGGTTTAGATGATTTATTAGCCTTCAATGCACACATGAATCTGAAGTTATGTAATGGATTTAGAAAATTTCATTTCCTGTTTGAAGGTTCAAATTTGCATATTTATTCTATAATGTAAGTATTAGATCTGAGTCAATAGGATATATAGTTACACTCTATGTGATATCAATATATGCTTAATCATTTTTTTGTTATATTACATAGCAAACCTTTTTTAAGGTGTAGGGCAAGTGATTAAATATACTAACATTCCTTTTTTTTTTTTTTTGGCTGGTATAGGTTGGGAGGGAGAATTAAAGAAACTGAAGCCATCAGTAGGTGGATTCAGAATTTGTGCTCATGAGAGTTTCCTTGCCCTTTAATTTGTCTCATTTTCTACCAATTTGAGATTCATCTAGGTTAATATAATTTTCTTTTCAATGGGAGATAATCACTGATACAGTTAATCCTATGATAAATTCACACCTCACATAGCAACTTCTTTTTTTAAGTTAAGCCTTTTATTTTGAGTTAATTGTAGATTCACATACAGTTGAAGAAATAATAGAGAAATCCCTTATACCCTCTATCTAGTTTCCCACAACGGGAAAATCTTGCAAAACTAGTACAATATTGATAATGATCTAATCAAGATACAGAAAATTTCCATCACATAGGGAGCCCTCTTGTTGCACTCTTGTAGCTGCACCCACTTTCTTCCACTGTACCACATCTTAAGCCCTGGCAACCATCAATCTATCTGTTCTCCATTTCTATAATTTTGTCAGCTCAAGAATTTTATACAAATGGAATCATACAGTATATGACCTTTGGGTTCTTTTTTTCATTTAGTACAATTTTCTGAAGATTCATCAAGATTGTTCTATGTATCAATAGTTTGTTCCTCTTTATTGTTGAATAGTATTTTATGGTATGTATGTACCATAGTTTAACTATTTAGCTGTTGAAGGACATCTGAATTATTTTCACTTTTTGGCTATTACTAATAATACTGCTGTTAACATTTGTGTACAGGTTTTTGTGTGAACATAAATTTTCATTTCTCTGAGAAGAATGCCAGGAGTGTGTTTGCTAGACTGTATAGTAGTTGTATTTTTTAAAATTATTTATTTATTTATTTTTGAGACAGAGTCCTATTCTGTTGCCCAGGCTAGAGTGCCATGGTGTCAGCCTAGCTCACAGCAACCTCAAACTCCTGGGCTCAAGCAATCTTCCTGCCTCAGCCTTCCAAGTAGCTGGGACTACATGCACACACTACCATGCCTGGCTAATTTTTTCTATTTTTAGTAGAGATGGTGTTTTGTTCTTGCTCAAGCTAGTCTTGAGCTCCTGACCATTCTCCCGCTTTGGCCTCCCAGAGTGCTAGGACCATAGGTGTGAGCCACCTTGCCCAGGCCTAGTAATTGCATATTTAGTTTTTTAAAGAAACTATCAAACTAGTTTCCTCACTGGTTATATCATTTTACATTCCCACCAATAACATATGAGTGATCCAGTTTCTCCACATCCTCACCAGTGTTTGGTGTTGTCACTATTTTTTTTATTTTAGTCATTCTGATTGATGTGTAGTGATATCTCATTGCGGTTTTAATTTGTGTTTCTCTAATGGCTAATGATGATGAACTTTTTTTTCATGTGTTTGTCTTCCATATGTCCTCTTCAATGAAATGTCTGCTCCTATCTTCTGCAGATTTTCCAGTTGCATTGTTTGCTTTTCACTCTTGACTTTTGAGAGTTCTTTGTATCAATTTCAGATATTATCCCTTTGTCAGATATGTGGCTTACAAATATTTTCTCCCAGTGTGGTAGCTTGTTATTTCATCCTCTGAACAGGGTTTTTTTGGTGAGCAGAAGTTTTTAATTTTGATAAGGCCCAATTAATCAATTTTTCCTTTTATGGATCTTGCTTTTGGTGTCAGGTTCCTAGCCCTAAATTCTGAAGATTTTCTCCTATGTTTTTCTAAAAATTTTATGTTTACATTTAAGTCTGTGATCCATATTGAGTTAGGTTTTGTGTAAGGTGTGATACTTAGGTAAAGGTTCATTTGTTTGCGTATAGATGTCTAGTTGCTCCAGCATCATTGAAAAGACTATCCTTCCTCCATTGAATTGCTTTTTGCACCTTGGTCAAAGCTGTTGGGCATATTTGTGTGGGTCTATTTCTGGGTTCTCTATTCTATGTCATTGATTTATGTGTCTGTCCCTCCGCCTGTTCCTCAGTGTTTATTACTGTAGCTACATAATAAGTTTTGAAATTGGGTAGATGGATTCCTTTCATTTTATCCTTCTCTTTCAAGATTGTTTTTGCTATTCCAGTTCCTTTGCTTTTCCATATAAATCTTAGAATAATCTTTTCTGTATCTGCAAAAATCTTGCTGGGGTTTTGATAGGAACTGTGTTAGATCTATATATCAATTTGAGGAGAATCAACAGCTATACTATGAGTGCAGTGTTTCCCCATTTCTTCTTTGATTTCTTTCATCATCATATTATTGTTTTCACTGCTTAAGTCCTGTACATGTTTTGTTAGATTTACATCTAAGTATTTGATATTTTTGAGCCATTGTAAATAGTACTATATTTTTAATTTCATTGCCCACATGTTCCTTGGTAGTATACAGAAGTATAAGTGATTTTTTATGTTTGTCTTGTAACCTATGACCTTGCTGAACTCCCTTATTTTCTCTCTAGGAGGTGTCTTTTGGAAATGCCTTTAGATTTTCTATAGATAATCATATTATCTGCAGATAGGGAGAGTTTATTTCTTCCTTTCAGTCTGCATGCCTTTTATTTCTTCTTGCTGAATTGCCCTGGCTGAAACTCCCAGCACTAAGTTGAATAAGAGTGGTGAGAGTGCACCTCTTAACCATGTTCCTCATCTCAGGGGAGAAAGCATTTAGTTTTTTATCATTAAGTATAATATGAGTTGTAGGTTTTATGTAGATGCTCTTTATCAAGTTGAAGAAGTTCTCCTTTGTTTTTATTTTTATGAGGTTTTTTTTATCATGAATGGTGGTGTTGAATTTTTGTCAAATGCTTTTTCTGCATCAGTTGATAGGACCATGTGACTTTCTTGCGTTAGCCAACTAATATGGTATATTACATTTTGATTGATCTGTAAATATTGAAACAGTGTTGCATCCCTGGAATAAAATCTACTTGGTCATAGTGTAAATTCTTCTTATATATTGCTGAATTCTACTTGCTAATTTTTTGTTAAGAATTTTTGTGTCTATATTTACAAGAGGTATTGGTGTACAGTTTTTTTTGTTTTTGTTTATGGTACTGTCTTTGTCACATTTTGGTTTCATGGTAATGGTAGCTTCTTAAAATGAAGTGAGAAGTATAAAATTGGTGTTAATTCTTTTTAAAACATTTAGTAGAATTCTCCAGTGAAACTGTGTGACCCTTGAGATTTCTTTTTTGAGTTTTAAAATTATGAATTTAATTTCCTTAATAATTATAGGGTATTCAAATTGTCTGTTTCATATTGGGCAAGTTGTGGTACCTTGTGTTTTTGAGGAATTGGCCCATTTCATATAAGTTGTCTAATTATGTGCTTAGAGTCGTTTGTAGTATTCCCTTATATTTTTGCTGCCTACAAGGTCTGTAGTGATATTTTGTTTCATTCCTTGTGTCTTATCTCTTGCTTCTTTGTCAGTCTTGCTAAAGTTCTGTCAATTTTATTGATCTTTTCAAAGAACTAGCTCGTTCTAGCTGTTTAGTTCATTGATTTTTCTGTTTTGGTTTCCTGCTTTCTATTTCATATTGACTTCTGTGCTTATCTTTTTGTTTGTTTGTTTAAAAGACAGGGTCTCTCTCTATTGCCCTGGCACAGTCATAGCTCATTGCAGCCTTGAACTCCTGGGCTCAAGCTATCCTCCTGCCTCAGCCTCCCGAGCAGCTGAGACTACAGGTGTGTACCCCCATGCCTACTTAATTTAAACCATGGTATTTTTTTGTAGAAACAGGATCTTGCTGTGTTGCCCAGGCTGGTCTCAAACCAGCAGTCTTCCCTTCTTGGCCTCCTAAAGTGCTAGGATTACAGGCATGAGCCATCATGCCTGGCCAATAAAGCAAATACCTGATAGCTGTATACCTAATCTCTGGTTTACATCGCCTGTTGCCTAGGAGTTCACCTTCCCTCAGTTTTAATGGGAATGCATATGATTTGATTTTTTGTGGATAATATAAAAACTAAGAACCAATATTTTTTTCTTATCTGGTTTTCTACCTATATGTTCAGTGCCTCTTAAGAAGATTAAAATATCTTATTTTTTTACCCTTATGTTCAAAGAAATTATATACTTGTTTTGAAAAATGAAATGTGTCATGAATGTATAATTTTTAAAATGAAATTCTTTTGTAACCCTGTACTCCAAGATAACCATCACTAACAGTCTGGTGCATATTCTTTGAGTGTTTTCTATAGAACTACTATCATACGTAATGCATAAATATGATATGTGTATGTTAGAGGTGCACAAAACAGACCTTTTGGCCAGGTGCTAAAATCTATATGAGGTTAAAACCAAATATCATCATTGTAGAAAGAATTTTTGTGATACGAAATAAATGTAGACCAGGTGTGTTGACTTATGCCTGTAATCCCAGCACTTTGGGAGGCTGAGGCGGTAGATTGCTTGAGGCCTGGAGTTTGAGATCAGCATGGGCAATATAGTAAGACTTTGTCTTTACAATAAGTAAAAAAATTAGTCGGGTTCAATACTTGTAGTCCTGTTGGGTACTGCGGAAGGTACTGCGGAAGCTGATATGGGAGGATCGCTTAAGCACAGGAGTCCAAGGCTGCAGTGAGCTTTGATCATGCCACTGCATCACTGCATTCCAGCCTGGGTAACACGAGTGAGACCCTGTCTCTAAAAGAATAAAAAATAAATTAAAAAAGATACATGTAAAGTTTTATTAAAATTTTTAATTCTTATTGAAATTTTATTATTAAACATTTTAATAGTCAATTTTTGTATGTTTGATATTATAATTCAGAGAATACTTTCTTGGCACTGTGGAGTAGTAAATTGCTTCTGTGGTCACTGAATGGCAGGTTTGTAAACCTAAATACTCTTTCAGCTGAAGTGCGTTGAAGAGTACAATGTTACTTTGGCTAACTCTCAGTAAAGGATTGGTGCAAAGGGTGATTGTTATGTTGCCAACAACATATTGAACTAACTTCTTTCTCCACTAGTAACTGACCAGGTAACCAAGTAATGTAAGGATTTATCACATTTTGTTCAATGTTTAGGAATGATCTTAAAGCCTGGTACACTATGAAATTATGATATAATCTAATCTATTACTACCCTGTGTTTTATTATTTATGTAGAGTGAAACCTTGCCATAATAAGACATTTGTAATAAAAAAAAATTCAGTTGTATGAAATTTGGGGTTGGATTAGTTAGAGATTAATTAAGGACTATATTATTTAATCTAGGTTGTCATAAGAAGCACGGCAGTAAAATAATAGTGAAATTTAGTATTATACAGAGTTGAACCAAGAAAGCTCAAAATAATCAGTAGGCACTTCCTCATAATACTCTCCCCCCCTCATTGCAGTTTATCCTAGCCCTCCTTCAGATGTACAGTGGCAGAATAGGGGGCACAGGACAATAACCAACACTTACTTGAATTCAGTCACCACAGGGTTTTTTTTTTTTTTTTGCTTTGAAAAAGAATGTAGTGTTATCTTTCAGCTGTCTAGTACTTTCAAATGTATTACTGGCCAGGTGTGGTGGCTTACACCTGTAATCCTAGCACTTTAGGAGGCCAAAGCAGGAGGATGGCTTGAGGTCAGAAGTTTGAAACCAGCCTGGGAAATATAGTAAGACCCAGTTTCTACAAAAAAAAAAAAAATTAACCAGGAATGGTAGCACATGCCTGTAGTCCCAGCTACTTGGGAGGCTGAAGCAGGAGGATGGCTTGAGCCCAGGCATTTGAGGTTACAGTGAGCTATGATCGTGCCACTGCACTCTAGCCCAGATGACAGAGCAAGACCGTGTCTTAAAAAAAGAAAAACAATGACTGACAGTCTTTTTCCTTATTATTTAGCTGTTTGAATTCTTAATCATTTTTATATATAAAATTAATAGCTTTTATGATAAATAATTATTGTAGCAGTTTATTATTATAAGAAATATACATTAATTCCCCACTTTTACCATAAAAGCACATAAGATTTTTACTATAAAATGTCTGTATTTGAAAGTGAATATTCAAATAATAAATGCAAATGACTTGCCTTATCTACATTGCTGACATTGTAATACTGATTATATGATGTTAATATACTTGATAATATGATTATTTATCATCTATACTTCAGGAATGCCAGAAATGATGCAAAAGTGGATAATTAGCTCAAACCAAGCAATATATTTTGGCTTAATACCTAGGCTGAAGCTGAATTTTCACTTACCTCTAATTTAAGTGTAATTTTATCTTTTAAAAAATGTGGTCATAATGTAACTTCTGTCCTGTAACTTTTTAAAAAATTTTATACTATGTCTTGAACATCTTGACATGCCAGAACTTACAGATTTATATTCTTTTTAAAAGGCTACATGATATTCCATTATATATATGTCCCAGTGTTATATATATTTCTCTGTTGCTGGATATTTAGACTATTTCCAATGTTTCAGTCTTACAAACAGTGCTGCAATATATATCTTATTTTCTGTGTATAATTTTTTAGAAAATACTTTTATAAGCACTTGAATTATTGGATCCTGCTTTTTATTCTTCAGGTTTAAATGCCTTCCACTTCTCACAGTGACGTGGATATTTGAGATGGAAAAAAGGAACTTTATAGTATCCAGGATTATAGAGCATAATTTCATGCCAAAGTGCATACTGTTAGCTACTCTTACCTGGAATTTTTTCTCTGTCTTTTCTCTTCCTAACACACAGAGAGTATGTGTGATTTTGAAGAGAAATTTTAAAGCCTGGCTATCCTTTTTTCTTAATCTCATTTTTCTCATTGCCAAAACTGTCCTCTTGCCATGCGAACTGATTTTTTAAATTGGTATTTTCTTTTTAGTTTTGTTGAAATATTCATAATAGTAGTGATTCTCATTTCTTATATATTTGAAAACCATAATTCACTTAGCTAAATGATCTTAAATCTTACTTTCCTACCTGGGTATCTGTCACTATTTAAACATTTTAGCCTAAATATTTGAAATAGCAAATAATTTCTGATTAGCTTTGAAATAATGATAAAACTAATAAGTGGAACTACTTTATTCTTCAAACATTTTGTTTAAGTAGAGATTTAGTATATTGTGCTATATATTATTCTTTTACTTATATATTAATATTATAATAAATTCCCAACATAATCATAGATCCCAAGATATATTCACTTTTGTTGTTATTAAACTTTTAAAATCAGCTTATTTATCAGAGCTTGTATTATGTCATTTGAATAAATTTAATACCTGAAGTCTTTTTTGATTCTAGAATGCCCACTGATATTTTTGTACATGAAAACTTAGTATTATTATATCATTTAATTAGGATTGCATTCTCCTAGAAGTAATAGAAAACACATCTTATAGCAACTTAATGAAATACAGGTTTTATTTTTTTCATATAATAAGGAATTTGGAGGTAGGCAGTTGCTGGCATTAGTGGTTCTGCTTAATAATGCCTCAAGAGCTACTTTCTGCTTTTTCTGCCATTAAAGATGGCATTAAAGATGGCCACTGTGTCAGGTTTGAGAACACCAGTCTCGACTTTGCCCACAGGGATAGTATCAATACCACCAATTTTGTAGATATCCTGCAGAGGCAGATGCAAGGTCTTGTCAGTTGGACAAGTTGATGGTAGGATGCAATCCAGAGCTTCAAGTGGCTTGGTTCACTGACATTGCCATCTTTACAGGTGGCTCTCCATCCCTTAAACCAAGGCATGTTAGCACTTGACTCCAACATGTTGTCATCATTCTGACCAGAGGCACCAATGCTACTGTGTCGGGCTTGTACTCAATTTTCTCAATGTAAGTGCTGACTTCCTTAACAGTTTTCTCCTATCTCTTCTAACTGTGGGGTGGCTCAGTGGAATTCATTTTGTTAACACCAACAATTAGTTGTTGCACACCCAGTGTGTAAACCAGAAGGCCATGCTCATGCCCATTCATGGAGATATCAGCTTCAAATTCACCAACACCAGCAGCAACAATCAGGACAGTACAATCAGCCTGAGATGTGCCTATAATCATGTTTTTGATAAAGTGTCTGTGTCCGGGGTATCAATAATAGTCATGTAGTATTTTCTAGTCTCAAATATCCATGGGGAGATATCAGTGGTGATACCATATTCACACTCAGCTTTCATTTTATTCAACACCCAGACATACTTGAAGGAACCTTTTCCATCTCAGCAGCCTTCTCAAAGTTTTTGATGGTTCTTTTGTTTTGATCCTACCACATTTGTTTATCAGATGGCCAGTAGTGGTAGACTTGCCTGAATCTTCATGTCCAATGGTGATGATGTTGATATGAGTCTTTTTCTTTCCCATTTTGGCCTGTAGGGGTGGTTTTCAGGACACCTGGTGGCAAACCCATTTCGAAAAGCATGTTTCCTTTTTTAAAGAGTAATACCTAGAAGGTGTACGTATTACTGCTTGTTGGTCAGAACTTGTTCACATGGCTGGTATGGAAAGCTTTTCATTTAAGGAAAGCTAGAAAGTGAGATCTTTTTTCCTGGGCTCCATGTGCCAAATTGGAATCTCTTAATTATTATGAAAGAAGAAAAAAACGTAAACGGGGAGTCAGTGCAGTCTGTTCCACAGCACTTTAATTTTCCTGCAACTTCTCCCTATTAGTAAGTTTCTAGTGACTGTAAACATGTACAAGTTCCCATTCACTTAGGAATGGATTCTTGGGGGAAAACTTGATATCTTGAGATTGGCACTTTTAAAAACTAAATGTATTTTTGGAGGATGCAGATAAATTGAAGAAGCTTACCCTTAGTTCATTTTGCAAATATATAGACAATTTCAGAGAAAAAAGTGATTTACATATTTGTAGGCAGGTAGTAACTAGACCTGTCATAATATATAGGTCACAGAAATAAGAAAGTAGTTAGGGGCAGAAGCTGTGATTATACTTTGTCCAGTGTTTTTCCTAATATGCCTTACTTCTGTCCCATCTTTGAGGAAAAATTTAGCAAGTTTCCATTGAGTGGTCCAGGGAAAACATAGCTTTTCTTTGAAGTATTAGAATTTGCTATGAGTTATAGTCTTTCTAGTTTTATAAATCTTTTGAAGAGAAGATAATTATTTTTGGTCTACATGTGTTTCTTGGTTTTCTGAAAATACAGGTGATTTAGGTTAGTGGCTAATTTCAGCTTAAGGCAATTTTTTAATGTAACCATTGAGAAGAAGAGCAATCATCATGTCTAATTAAAGTCCTAAAACTTATAAAAGTTTATTTGAATTCTTTGAATAAGTTGTTTTAAAATTTCTACAATCTTGTACATTAAACTATAACCTATAGAAACCATGTTATGCCACCCTGAAGGTTGCTATAAAAATTGTTTATGAAGTTCAGGCCAAGACTAAAATATGTTGAAATGTAGAGTTTTGAAAAATGTTCTATATAGCAAAGGAGACCAAATCATGCTAAAATGCAGAAAAAGACTATACATCAGTTTCCATGCTACATTATTCAAAAAAATACAACCATAAAAAAGGTAATAAGATTACATTTTCACATTTCATGGCTAGTAAAGTGCATTAGGCTGCTCAGATATTCATAACTTACTGTGACATTTGGGAAGATTACATTTTGTAGTGCAGAGCCATTACTACAGCTCAGATAATAACTAGCCAATGCCTGGACCTGGATTATGATCCCTGTCATTGGAAACAAATTTGTGTTTTGAAGGTTGATCAGCTTCAAATAACTATTAGAAAGGGTTAACATGACATACTGTAGACCCTGTGCGTGGTTTTTAGTATAATAGATATGCATACATATAGTATATCAAATATGCCACACATTTGTATGTACAAATTTCTGCCATCAATTTTCTCCTTGAAAGGCATATTTTATAATATTTAAAGCAATGAAGGAATATTTAAAACACCTTTCTGGATATTGCTCTCAATATAAACTCAATTTAAAAGCTGGTGAAATATTTGGGGCTTTTTTGGAAATTACTTTCAAAAATTAATTCTATAGCTTCTTGGAAGGGTGATTACTGGTGGTAATATACACAGATCAAAATGAAGGATTGATGTTAGTAATATTAAGGTGAAGGTAAGGTCTCTTAAGTTAGTTGCAACAAGGTTTTGACCCATTTAGATCTATAAAGAGGACATATATAATAATTGTTGCAAGAAATTTTCACACTATTAGAACTCTTTCTAGATTTTATTTTCTTGGCAGCAGATACTTTCAAACATATTGGTTGGTTTGCCTTAAATAAATAAAGTCCAAATGTGTATGTGTGTGTTTTAAGAAGTGCCTCATTATATTCAGTGGAAAAGGCTTAGTTTCTGTCGTTTAGAAAATATTATTGAAGAGTTTGTCTTCTTTTTCTGCTTTACTATTACATCTAAATGATTTTCATAAAATCTTTTCTCTTTCAGATTTCTAATTATTTTAGTGTTATATGTTATTATATATAATATCGAATTATTAGTTTTTAAGGCCTTAGAGATTTTTTTGTTTGGCTGCCGTTCTGGATCTTTGTAATTCTTTTTCTCAAGAAGTTTTTCTTGTGCCTGAAGATTTTGTCACTTCTTTATTTTACATTCTGTAGATTGGTGGTTCTTTCTAATTATCTTTGAAAGAATATTGGTGTTCTTAGACCTGGACCAGACCTTTCCACTGCTAAAATTGATTAAAAATTATCCTTATCAAATTTACAGGTTGAAATTTATGGAGTGAATTTTCTCAGCTTTGAATTTTTCCCATTAACTTTCCTTAATCTTTGGCATCAGCAACTGATCATTATTGCCCACATTTAATAAAAGATATTCTTGAGACTCAACACAATTATATGTTTAGTTAGTATTGCCATGCTGCTTTCTGCCTGTTTTATCTCATTCTCACCTACTTTGATCATTAATAATTTTAAAAATTGCTAACTTTTATAAATAGTTTTCCCCTTTGCATTTGTCATTTGAGTTTTTTTTGTGTGTATGAATTGACTGTTCATGTCTTCCTAAATTGAGAATTTCTTACATTTTGTGGCTTCAAATGTAACTTTTCATGTTTTAAGTTATCTGGAGTTTTTTTTGGTTTATGGTGTAAGATAAGGATTTACCCGTAATTTTTTAACATGAAAATTGTTGTAGTTCCATTTAATCTTTGTGATACCACTCTAATCCTGTATTGAATTTATTTATATTGGTTCCAGGTTCTGTTTTTATTTTATTAATTATTATCTGTCTAGTACCACACAGTCTTAATAATTATGTTTTACCATTTGATTAATGATTCCAGTGTTCTTTTTGTACAGAATTTCTATTTACTTTTTTCACATATTTAATTCTCAGATAGAAGTTAACATTGTTCAAATTTCAGAAAAAAAAATCTCATTGGCATTTTTAGTGATATTGTATTGAATTTATAGGTGAATTTGTGAAAATTTAACTTGATAGAATTTAATACTACCATCGAGAAGCTAGTCTGCTCATTTATCAAAATTAGAAAGGTTTTTCTTATAAGTCTTATATATTCTTTAATTCATGCCTAGATATTTTATACTCATAGTTGGTATCAGAAGTGTTGTTTTAAAACTATTATATTTTCTATTAGCTAATAATAGGTATTTAGGAGAATTTATCATATTAACATTAAATATTTATTTTGTATTCATACAAAATGACTTTTTGAGCTGAAGTTACTGTATGACTTGATGTCATTGCTCTGTTATATATTTTCATTGAGAAAGGGATTTCCAGTTTGGAAACCTAGTATTTTCTAAGTAAACAGTTAAAAAAAATTCTGTAGAATATAAGATTCAGTGTTGATTGGCATGGATAAGAGCAGGCTGTTTCTGTCTTAAACATTACTGTTCTACTATTTCCTAAAGGCCTGGCATATAGTAGGCATTCAGTAAAAGTGTGTTGAGTGAGTTTATAAATTTATTGTGTAGTAGAGGTTTGTATTTTGTGATTATTTCAGTACATGTGTTGAACCTGTCTGGCATTTTTACTAAAGTATGTTCTGCAAAGGCCAGTATCCAACCAGTGTGCCTCAGTATATAAATATGGGATGTTTACAGCTGGGGCCCATTCTGATAGGTTTGTCATGTGTCTGCTTGGTGCTGTTGCTGTACAAAGTTGTTAAATATTTGAATAACTCCTCTGCATATTGTTAATTTTGTATTGTGCTAAATTATTTTTGACTCAATGAATATTTTATCAGAAATAGGCTACCTATGCCATTTGTATTTATGATAATTTTATAAACCCTGATGCTAGCATCAGTGGTGTTTTGTGCATTTGCTTCTTTTTAAACTATTTTTGAATAAGTAACATGTGTTCATGGTGTAAAATTCAAATTGTTCAAAAGTGTATACACTAAAATCTCTCCCTTTGCCCTCTGTCCTCAGACACCCAGTTCCAGAGGCAGTCAATATTTAGCTTCTTGTTTACCATTCAGAGGCATATTGAGCACTTACATATATGTCTATGTGTAAATGTTTTACACTCAAATTATAGTCTACTATTTATACTTTTCTCCACTTTGATTTTCTCACTTAAACAGTGTATTTTAGAGATCTTTTTTTGTCATATGGCGCGGCCTCATTCATTTCAATGGCTATGCCGTATTCCATTGTATAGTTACACAAAACTTTATAATTTTTTTATTTTGTTTTGTTTTTTTTCTGTTCAGTAAATGAAGTTCTTGTATCTAACATCATTACTTAAATGTATTTATTTAATATAATATAAATTTCTAGTTGTTAAATTGCTATTTCAAAGGGTTTCATAAAATGAAACACAGAAATATTAAATGTCTGCTTAACACTTAAAAAAAAACTTAAAATTTTTGATAGCCATTGTCAGATTGCTTTTTATAGATGATGTTGTACCAGTTTCCTAAATAACAATAATGTATGGGAGTACCCGTTTCCCAAGTTTTTGCCCATATTATATATTATTTTTATATGTTATTAAAAATTTAGAGTCTGTCAGTCAATATGTAAAAATGGTTTATTAGTATAGTCTTAATATTCTTTAATTTTGTGAGCAAAGTTGAATTTCTTTTCATGTTTTGGTGCTATTTGTGTTTCCTTTTTTGTTCATTGCCTTTGCCCAAATTTCCTTTTTTAAAATTTTTTTCAGGAAGTTATTTGTATTGTATTATGATATGAATTGCAAGACGGCTGCAGTAACTTTAGTCCATAATCCCAGCATGTTGGGAGGCCAAAGGAGGGGGATCTCTTGAGGCCAGGAGTTCAAGACTAGCTTGGACAATATAGTGAGACCCTGTCTCTACCAAAAAAAAAAAAAAGCCAGGCATGGTGGCATGTGCCTGTAGTCCCAGCTACTTGGAAGGCTGAGGCAGGAAGCTTGCTTGAGCCCAGGAATTTGAGGTTACAGTGAGCTATGACCGGGCCACTGCACTCTAGCCTGAGTGACAGAGTGAGATCATGTCTCTAAATAAATAAATAATTGAATGAATGAATGAATTACAAATGATTTTTCCTAGTGTATCATTTACCTTTTGATTTTATGATTTTTTCATATATAGAATTTTTAATTATTATGTAGTTAAATTTGTCAATATGAAGTCCAGAAGTCTTAAAATAAAGTCTTAGTTAGAACAGCTTTTACCACTTGAGGTTATAAAATATTTTCTCCATTTTTTCATTCAGTCCTTCTATGACTTCAGTTTTACATTTAAATCTTTGATCCATTTGGAAATTTATTATGGTATGATGGATTGATCTATTATTTTTCAGATATCTCAATCTAGCTGCCCCTAAACTTTTAATTAAACTGTCTTTGTCTTATTTAGGTATTACTTTTATCCTATAGTAATATACAAATATTGATATATAATTATTACATTATAAAATATTATAGTAATTATAACAACTACCACTACCAACAGTGCCAGCCAGGCATTGTTAGAAGGACCTTTTTTTTTTTTGAGATTGGGCTTCACTCTGTTGCCTGGGCTAGAGTGCAGTGTTGTCATCAGCTCACTGCAGTCTCTAACTCCTGGGCTGGGCTTAAGTGATCCTTCTGCTTCAGTCTCCCAAGTAATTGGGACTATAGGTGCATGCCCAGCTGATTTTTCTAGTTTTTTGTAGAGACAGGGTCTCGCTAGTTTGCTCAGGCTGGTCTCAAACTCCTGACCTGATCGAAGCTATCCTCTCACCTTGGCCTCCCAAAGTGAGAGTATATAGGAGTGAGCCACTGTGCCTGGCCAGAAGCACCTTATTCATGTAAATGTTTTCACCATTTTATAAAGTAGGTACTCTTAATTAAAAAAACAAAATAAAACAACAAAACAGACAAAAACCTCCAGTATATCCACAAGGAAACTTGAGGGTTAATGAAGTAAAGTAACTTGCCCAAAGTCATGCAGCTAGTAAGTGGTGGAGCAAAAATTAGAAATGTGGATTTAAGACTTTTGGAGCAAGGTGATCTTGCTCCACAGTTAACCCTCTAACCACTAAGCCCCTCTCTGCCAAATTCCCATGAGTATTTTCATCAAAAACATTGAGTTTTAGTCTGTTCATTTGTCCCTATTACCATATTGTTTTAATATTTGGTAGGGCTGTGCCTTTCCTATTACTCTTCATTTTCAGAAAATATTTTTGCTATTACTAAAATTTTTCTTTATGTAATTTATAATACCTTGTTCTGTGTTCCCCAGTGACCCCCAATCCCACACATCCACTGATCTGATTTTTGTCCCTATAGTTTTACCGTTTCTAGTCTGTTATATAAGTAGAACTACACAATAGATAGCCATTTGCCTCTGACGTTTGTTATTTGGCATGATGCTTTTGAGACTGATTCATATTGTTAACTGTATCAGTAGTTCCATTACCAAATTCTTTTCTTATTTTTAGTAATTTTTCAGTTGACGCCCTTGGGGTTTTCAGATATGTATTATCTAAAAATAATTATAATTTAAATTCCTAGTTTCTGCTTTTATGTTGCCTTTTTTTGACTAAATGTGACTTCTGTATCTCCAGGATAATATTAAGTGGTAGTGGTGATAGTGCATCCTAGTCTTTTTCCTGACTTTCATGAGAATCTTTCCATTTTTCCTCTTTGAGCATAATGCTGGGTTTTCAGATGTGTAAGACTTTTCTTAATTAAAATAAGTCTTTCCAATTAATAAATATAGAAAATATGATGAAAATATAAACCCACTATTTAGCAGATGGCCCAGTAGTAACAGCCACAGGCAAGATCCATCAACGGATGCCTAAAAGTATGATGAGAAACAAAGTCTTTGTATAGTCTCAAAGTATTCTCCACAAGATACTTAACGTCAAAATGAAAAACAGTAACTTTAAGAAGGAAAAATCTGACAGATAGCACCTAAAACAGTGATCAAAAATGGCGTCATCAATAGTTAGACATGTTGACTTCAGATACCATCTGAAATGATACACTGAGAAGGGCACAAATCACTTCTGGGGTATTCTTGCCAAAATGCATAACATAAAAAAGTTCAGGTTAATTGGCAAGTACTCTTCAGAAGTGTCAAAGTCATGAAAGTCAAAGAATGCCTGTATAACTGTCTCAGCTTGGAGGAGACTGAGCGGATGTTAAACTGATCCTGGATCAGAAGAAGGGCCTTAGTGTGACAAGTGACAAAATTTGAGTAAGATCTGCAGATTGGTTAATACTATTGTAAATGTTAATTTCTTGGTTTTCATGATTGTATTATATATTATATATACATTAGGGGTAGCTGGGTAAAGGGTATAGAGTAACTGTACTCTTTCTGCATCTTTTTTCAATGTTTGAAATTTTTCAAAATAAAAAGTTAAAGACAAAACAAGCAAATAATATTCACAAACAAGAACAAAAGGTTTATATTACTTCGAGTTCTTATTTGAATTTTATATTTTTTTAAATTTACAAATCATGTAATTATAGACAATTGATTTATTTAAGCAAGTTTAAGTAGACTGGGCTTAGTGTATTAGATGGTTTATAGAGTTTCTGGGAGGATTGGGAAACCAAGCATGTATACTTCATAGCCAGGACCATGTAACTAGGAGAAATTGACACTATAACACCAAGGGACTTTTGGCAAAACCCCAGCTGTTATCTCCTTATACTCTTTGATACTGATGATACAATGAATCGTACACTAAAATCTCTGCCAGAGCTTTCCTGGCAAAACTGAATGTCTTTACCACTGTGCTTGCCAGGAATTCTTGTCTCCTTGCATGCAGATACTGATCCTTATGTTGTTCATTTCCATTTTTTCAGTCTCATGCCAGTGTGTATTTTTTGGCAGAACCTGGGGCACATGTTGATCCCTGCTGCAAGGAGGTTTGATTGATTTCCTAGTTCTGAACCTTCCTTGCTTTCCTAGAGTAAACTCTATTTGCTTGTGTCTATTATTCTTTTATGAGCTCTTGGATTTTGTATTATAAAGTTCATATTCTTCTAATTCTTGCCCACCTTTTGGGTTTAGGAATGCGTAATGAAAAACCAAGGAGTATTCAGGAAAAAAAAAGGGTAGATGGATCATGTGTGTAACTATTTCTGATAGATATCTTTAAAAAAATCTCTTTAAGATAGCAGCATATTATATATCTTAAATGTACACAACAAAATTTATTTAAACAATCTAGTTAAATAGGGTAGCTCTGCAAAGGTAATTCTAAAAGTATTTTATTTCCTTCAAACAACTGGGATTTGTTTAAAATTTATAAACATTCCTTCTGTGTGGAGAGACTAAGTAAGATGGGAAGGGGGGGATAGGTCAGTACAGCTTTCTGATAGTAATATCAATGAAATAAATTTTCTTGATTACTGACTTTGGGTCTGTGACTGTGTGTAAGTTGTACTGATTATTGGCAGAGAAGAGGGATTAAAATGAGTAGATTTAATAAACCAGAAATCTGATAAATATAAACTCCAATTTTTTTTGTCTATTCTGAGCCTTTTCAGCTTTTCAGCTTTGTTATGAGCTCATACCTTGTTTAGGTAGCAAAGGACCTTTAGGTTGCTGTGTGTAGTTCACAGAGTAGGTAATTCGTAAGTGAAATATCGAATTAGAAGCAATTCTGGAGCTAATTTAGATCTTTCTTAGTAACAGGGCAGTAGGTAGGGATTTACCTAAGACATTCTATATTTGTTTTTGTTGAAAAATGCTTCCATTTTTATATTCTTGCTTCACTTTGTACTCTCTAAATTTGAAGCTCTCTTTAGAAACTTCGTTTTTTAGAACTTTTTGTTTTTGGTAATGAACCGTTTATGTTTGTGTAGGTTAGGAAAGAATGTGTTTGAGTAGTTACTAGTAATCTAATGTTTAGGAGCCTGGTACAGTGATACTGAAAATACTAATGCTTTTAATGTGGTCTTGTTTGTTTTTATTCCCTTGGAAGCTGGTAGGAGGACAGTTTGATTTGGAAATGAATTTCATTATCCAAGAAGGTGAGAGTATCATCTGCATGGTGGACCTACTGGAAAAATGTGACATTACTTGCCAAGCAGAAGTCTGGAGCATGTTTACAGCCATTCTGAAGAAAAGCATACGAAATCTTCAAGTCTGCACTGAAGTAGGCCTTGTTGAAAAAGTGCTTGGGAAAATTGAAAAAGTTGACAATATGATAGCAGGTATGACTTTTTCTATAGTACAATGTATATGAAAAAATGAAGTTTGACTTTTAAATATGTATTTATCTTATTGCATTTAGTAACATTTATGTAAGAAATATTTGAGCAAGTAGCATGTACTAGAATTTTAGTGTCCAAACTCTTAAGTACAGTGTATTTTAAATTTTCAAGAAATATAAGTAGCTTAATTATTTTACTGTTTTCTTTTGTTTCCAGATCTTCTAGTTGACATGTTGGGAGTGCTGGCTAGCTATAATTTGACAGTTCGAGAACTAAAACTTTTCTTCAGTAAACTTCAAGGAGATAAAGGACAATGGGTAAAAAACTTAAATACTCTTTGGTGTTTGAAATTATTCTCCCCCCAACACATACTAGCTTGTAAGTAACTGATATTATCTCATATGAGGTGAATGTCAAATTGAGGCGAGGAGATCAATTAAAATAGCATTTGGATCCATATGCCTGCTTTTGTTATGCCAAAACACAGGTGTGGACTAAGAGAATGGCTATTCTAGGCAGGCCAATATTTTGGTTTTTCTTTGAATTGTTGTTCTTTAAATGTACATTCAACAACTATTACAGGAAAAAAGTAAGGACAGAGAAAGAAAAGTGTTGGGTAGCAGTACCTAGCTTTTATTCGGTTGATCTGAGTTTAGCTGAGGCCCTTAAACTTGAACAATCCTCTCAGTGAACAAAAGCTCTGCCATTAATTGGATCCATCCTCTTTAGATGCCATTTAGTGATTCTTTACAATGGATGTTGATGGGGGTGAACTTATTTTGAACCCCAGGTGCCTTATCATACTGTTTCTTCCTGCCATTTAGTTAGCTGTCCCTTTAAGGAATACCAGTAAATATTTTCTCCATTTTTGTTGCTTTGCCACGTTGAGTGCCTTTTAGTGATCATTGCCCACAGCAACTGCTCAGCAAGCTGATCTTTAATCTAGCTTTGATTAAGTATATCTAAATTTGTGCCCTGCAGTTACTCTTATTCAGTGTGTTGAAATTTAGATTCTTAGCTTCTTTGTATCAAACTTCAGTTGTCTGGCTGCTTTTTAGGTTTTTATTACTGATTTTCATTGAATTTGATTATGTTTCTGGGTGTGGCTTACCTTATGTTTATCCTTATTAGAGTTCTTACATCTGTGGGTTTATAATATAATTGTTATCAAGTTTGGAAAAATTTTGGTCATTATTTCTTCAAATATCATTTCTTGTTCCCCCTTCCCTTCTTTTCTGGCACTCCAATTATAGATTTGTTAGACCTCTTGATATTGTCTCAGAGATCACTGAGATCTGTTGACTTTTTTTTTGTCTTTATCATTGTGCTTCATCTTAGATTGCTTTTTTTTGCTATAACCTCAAATTAACTGATCTTTTCTTCAGCAGTGTGTTAATTCCATCCATTGAAAATTTCAGGTAGTATATTTTTTATGTCTGTAAATACTATTTGGTTGTTTTTAATATTTTCCATTTTTTTTTCTTCATTATGTTCATATTTTCCTTTAAGTCCTTGACAGAATTTAGCACAATAATGGTTGCTTTAATACTCTTGTCTACTAATTCTATCATCTCTCATTTTCTGGGTCAGTTTTTTTTTGGGGGGAAGACAGTCTTGCTGTCTGGCACCTTGGTACAGTGCAGTGGTATCATCATAGCTCACTGTAAACTCAAACTCCTGAGCTCAAGCAATCCTCCTGCTTCAGCCTCCTGAGTAGCTGGTACTAAAGGCGCATGCCACAGCACCCAGCTAATTTTCCTTTTTTTAGTAGAGGTGGGGGCTCACTCTTGCTCAGGCTGGTCTTGAACTCCTGAGCTTAAGCAATCCTCCCGCCTCAGTCTCCCAGAGTGCTATCTAGGTCAGTTTTTTACTTACTGATTTTGTTCCTGTTTATAGGTCACATTTTCCTGCTTCTTATGCCTACTGAATTTAGACATAGTGATATTAGATGTAGTAAATTGTTTGTTTCTGAGTGCTGGATTTTTTTTTTTTTTTTTTGAGACAGTGTCTCACTGTCACCCAGGCTGGAATGTAGTGGTGCCATTGTAGCTCACTGCAGCCTCAGCCTCAAACTCCTGTGCTCAAGCAATCCTTCTGGCTCAGCCTCCCGAGCAGCTAGGACTACAGTCATGTGCCATCACGACCCGCTAATTTTTAAAATTTTTTGGAGAGACAACTTCTCCCTATGTTGCCCAGGCCTGTCTCAAACTCCTGGCCTCAACTGATCCTCCTGCCTTGGCTTATGAAACTGCTAGAATGATAGGTGTGAGTCACCACACTCGACCTGTCATATTCCTTTTAAGATTCTTAGATTGTTTTTGCAGGCAGATAAGTTAATTGTGGATCAACTTTATCCTTTAATGCTAGTTTTAAAGTTTATTTTGTTTTTTTTTTTCTGAGTCAGGTTTAGAGTAACTAGATATGGGACAAGAGGTAGCACAAGGCTGTGGTCTCTCCACAGTGTCTAGTAGGGTGTCAATTCCTAGTTCTATATTAGTTCTGGGAATTCTTTAACTTATAGCTGTTAGTGTCTTAGTCCCACTTGTTGAATTTTATCATAGCATGAACAATTTAGTATTGAGCCAAACAGTCAATGCAGATTTCTGGAGCTGCTTTTTCTAGCTCCTTCCTTTACAGTATTCTGTCCTGGAACTTCTATCCATCTTGAACTCCCTGTTCTCCAACTTTTGCCTCTGCAACTCAGTGAGACTTTCAGGTTCTGTTTAGTTTCCCTCTCCCAGTGCAGTGATATGGAAATTGACTCTCCGTGGAAAGCAATTTTGTTTGTTTCCCTTTCTTAAGAATGATGGTCTTGAGCTACCCTTCCTCCATGTCTGAAAACAGTTTCTGTTTCATACATTTTGCTTAATTTTCTAGTTGTTTATAGTGGGTCCAGGTCTTGTTACTATGTCATGTCTAGAAAAGGAATATACTGTTTGGTTTTGATTTATATTCAAATAATTTATTCTGAATATATAATTAATACATTTTTATAATACTTGTGAATGTAGAAAACAATATGTGAGAAAATAGCAAAGGATGTCAACAGATATTTATTTACAGAGGTAGAATCCCTACAACTAAATAAACACAAAATCAATACTTAGAGGCATTTACATTAAAACTGTATCTATATGTCATCTTACATCTAAAGTTTCAGGGACTTTAAAGTTGGATAATGGAAAGTATAGTTGGGGAGATAGTGTTATTTTATACCTGTGTGCTTTTGGTTGGAATGAACACTAGTGGAGCCAACCTCAAGAGGAGTCTAGTGGTACTTATTCACGTAAATTATGCCTATATCCAATGACTTAGTAATTTGGTCCTGAGGGCATATTCTAAGAAATTCTCACATAGTTCCATAAGGAAATATACGTGAGGATGTTCATGGAAGCATTATTTTTTATGGCAATGAATTGTCAACATTAGTGTTCATCATTAAGAGAGTGGATAGGAAAAATGTATTGGATGCGCAGAATAGATTATTATATAGCAGTTACCCTACAGAGTAATAGGAATAGATACAAAAAATATAGGAAGAAAGTAATAAACAATAATATATTTAACCTAACACCATTGAAATGGTAAGTACAAGCACACAAAAACATTTTTGAAGGAACGTGAAGAAAAAGATTAAACATGTTAATATAGCTGCTTATTGGGAGGGGGAAGAGAATGAGAATAATTTTGGAGGAAAAATGGAAAAAATAATGAACTATTAATAAAACAAGAGCAAGGCCTTGCTCAAACCTATTCATTGCATTTGTTTAGCTATTTATTATTAGGCATTCAGTTTATTTCCATCTTTTGCTGTCATAGTATTGCAGTGAAAAATCTTTGTGTCTAAATCTCTATCTGCCGTTGTAATTATTACTTTAGCATAGATTTTTACATGTGGAAATAGTATCAATGGACATGAATATTTTTAAAGTCTCTTGAAATATGACTATTAATTTATTTTCTGAAGGGCTTTCCTAGTACAATATACACTTCCCTAGCAGTGTCTGTGGAGTAAAGTGCTTATCTTAATGAATTCTTTTGTTTACTGGTTTATGGGAAAGGAAATTTGGAGGAATGATTTCTCTAGATGATAATGCAACAATACTGTACTTTTACTTTTTACTGCTTAATTGTTTCACTTTATTTCACTTTGCAATTTATTTTAAAAAAATCAGTGTGATTGCAGTGTGATTGTTCTTATGTTTTTATAATTGAGCAGTGTGGTTAATTGAAAATTTCTTGATCACTTATCAATGAAACTTTTCACTTAATATTTAGGTAAAATGTTTCTAAACTCTTTTACACAGTTAGCAGTGATAACTTATAGCAGCTACCAAAACATGATAAAGGCAAATCAATGATTTCACCTGTAGTCTGACTGTGTTTTGAACTTTTAATAAAGAGGAATATCCTATACTTATTTACGTATAAACTGATTAAAATGATAATGTGCATTTGATTGTACTTTTTGCTTTTCTTTGTAAATGTAAATGGGATTTTTCATTTCAGTTGTAGGTTGTTTCATGTATTAGAGACTTGTGGGCCAAAGAAGCAATCAAATGTTATATTACAGCTTTTTTACATTCAATGCAGTAGAGGTATATTGTAGAATGAAAAATAATAGGAAGTTTAACTCACTTCAGGGAAGACTGAGAAGTGCCCATTAAGATGAGCTCTAAAGCTGTGATTCCCAACCCCTGGTACTGGTCTGTGGCCTGTTAGGAACAGGGCTGACCTCTACCTCCACCCCTATATCCATGGGAAAATTGTCTTCCATGAAACCGGTCCCTGGTGCCAAAAAAGTTGGGGACCACTGCTGTAAAGGATGGATAGAGGTGGCTCATGCCTGTAATCCCAGCTACTGGAAAGGCTGAAGTGGAAGGATTGCTTGAGGCCAGGAGTTTGAGACTAGCCTGGGTAACATAGCAAGACCTTGTCTCTAAAAAAATAAAAAAAATATTAGCCAGGCATATTGTCATGCACTGGTAGTTCTGCTGCTTGGAAGGCTGAAGTGGGAGGATCACTTGAGCCCAGGAGTTCAAGGCTGCCGTGCGCCATGATCACAACATGTGTACCAGCCTGGGCAACAGAGCAAGAACCTGTCTGTTTAAAAAAAAAAAAAAAAAAGGATGGATAAGATGGGTGAGATTTACTTGGTTGAGAAGGGAATGGAGTAGGCTTATTGAGAACATCTTAAGCACAAGGAAGAGCTTCTGGTCAGGCCTTATTGTGGGGAGAAGACTGAGAGAAAGGATTGTGGATGGAATACAGGGAAAGGGGGTGGTAAGATGCAAGATGAGACTTAAAAGGTGGATAAAGTATCCTGTAGGGCATGTTAAGGATTTTGGCTCCCATTTTGATGGTGAAAGTACAGACTTAATGATTTTTGGACTTTATGATGGCAGGAAAATGATGTGTATTCAATATACTCCTTGACTTAGGATGGGCTACCTTGGGATAAACCCATTATAAGTAGAAAATGCATTTTTAATTTACTTTATTTTCAGTTTACCATGGTTTTATGAGAATGTAACCTCATCATAAGTTCAGGAGTATCAGCATAGTGGTTAAAAGCATGGACTCTGGTTTCAGTGAGTTCTGATCCTGACCTTGCCAGTTAGTTCTTGTGTGACCTTGGGAATGTTCCTCCACCTCAGATTCCTCCTCTGTAAAATGAGGCAATAGTAATACCCCTTCATAGAGTGGTTAAAATATTTTAATGTTTTCAAAGTACCTTTAATAGTGGCACATTGTTTAAGAATTATTGAAGTATTTGTTAAAATAAAAAGTGTTTTAAAGAAGGGTGGGTTGATGTAGTTTGTAATTTTAAAAGATCATTTTTGCTGCAGTGTGGAGAAGAGTTTCCAGTGTCAAACGATACTGGCTCATATTTATTGGACACCTAATATATATCCTATAGTATGACAAAACAAAGCATAGAGTACATTATTTCTTTAAAATAGTTGAAAATAACTTTTGTTAATTTATATGCTTTTAAGCTTATAGCATTATTTGGTTATTCTTGTGTATATTAAAACATAACTATATTTAAAACATATATTTTCTGTTTTATGGTGAATAATGTGGTCGATAAATTGTTAATTATTTTCATAGCCTCCACATGCTGGGAAGTTGCTGTCTGTATTAAAGCACATGCCTCAGAAGTATGGCCCTGATGCCTTTTTCAACTTTCCAGGAAAGAGTGCTGCAGTAAGTAAATATTATATTAATGAGGAAATCACTTTGAGTTCTCTTTTCCTTTGCTTCCTGAAAATGCAACCCTGTGAGCACCCTGACAGATTCTGTGTTAGGTAGAAGCTTTTCTGCATGAGCTAACTTAATCTTTGTGACAATTGTGCATGTTACTTTTTTCTAACTGTTTTAGATGTGACGAAATAGAAGCTCAGAGTAGTTGAGAAAGTGCTCAGAAATAGCTTGGGTCAGCAATCGAGTTAAGTACCCAGTTCTTTTAAGCATAGCCATTTTGTTCTATGCATTTATCTGTCTATTCTTAAGTAGCTATTAGTGTGTTAATACGTTCATATTCTGTCTTCCTTAACATCTTTATCCTTAAATTTCCCCACCTTTGTTTTGTTTGTACGTGCTGTATACAATGATAGTAACTCTTTGAAACTTACAGGCAAGTTTTCCTAAGTTGTGAGTTCCCAAATTATGTCAGTCTTAGCATTCTTGTAAGCTGTTAATCAGTTTATAAATCAGGCAATTATGTAGGATAATGTTTCAAAATGTTATAGGAGCATATCATATAATGTATATATATTATTTATGGAAGCTTCTTTATTACATTGGCCAGTCTGTTAAGAGCAAAAAAAGGATTTTTTAAAAAAGATGTTGCAGCCTGTTCTTGTTCTGAGCTTATCTTTCATTCGTTTTTTACTCTGGTTTTCATAAAATCTTGTTTGCTAGCCAGACAATATCTGCAGAAAGATAAGAATATGTTTTAAAAGGACATTTGTGATATTTGAATTTTACATACACAAACTTTCATTGAAAAGTTTTATTGTTCATTCTTTTCCTTTACAATTTTTCCTTAAAAGACATTTTGGATTTGAAGCTTTACAGAATAACTTTACTTTCTTCTCACTGAGCCTATCATTTACCTGTAACATAAAAATTGTTCTCATGAGATTAACTATTTTACATGCATTATGTTATGATTTTATTATTTATAATTCTCTAAGATTGTACTATGTCCGTTCTACTTATCTGCATTTTCTTGAAAGTGGGACAGTTGAGCTGAACAGCTTTTGAAATTTGTGAAGAATAGGTATTTTAAATATATTTAGTGACTCATTCTTTTCCTTAAGCATAGCTGCTTTTAAAAGGAATTTAAAGTATTCATGGGTAAAGTCCTCTTACAAAGCTTTCATACCTTCTCTCATTTTCAGTGAGAGAGAACATATGTATACACCAAATATGTATTCTTTTTTTTCCTCAACGCACTATTCATTTTAAATCAGCCTCTTGAAGTCTCAATAGTGTTATTTAAATTTGGCTGTATTATGTTTTTCATGTTTTATGGTGTATCTAATACATATAAAAGAATGTATGTGTACATATTATATGTGTACATAAATGCAAATGTAAATTATAATAAAACAAAAGCTTGTGTAGTTTGATTTTTTTTTAAACAGCTTTATTGAGCTATATTTCATATAGCATACTGTTAACTCATGTAAAGTATATAATTTAATGGGTTAATGTTCACAGAGTTGTACAGCCATCACCACAACTAATTTTGGAACATTTTCATCACCCCCAAAAGAAACCCTGTAATCGTTACCAGTCACTGCCCATTTTCCCCCAGTCCCCCAGTCGTAGGCAACCACTAATCTACTTTCTGTCTCTTCATAATTTGTCTATTCTGGACAGTTCATGTAAATGTCATCATATAGGGCGTAGTCTTTTGTGATTGGCTTTTTTGCCTTAGCATAATGTTTTCAAGGTCTGTCCATGGTGTAGCATGTATCAGTACTTCGTTCCTTTTTATGGCTGATATCATATTGTATGGATATGTCACACTTCGTTTAATTCATCAATTAATGGATATTTGGGGTTTCAACTTTTTGGGCTGTTATGAAAAATACTGTTATCATCTTTTGTGTACAATTTTATGGGTGGATATATGTTTTCATTTGTCTTGGGTAGCTACGTATGAGTGGAATTCCTGGGTCAATGTGGTCTTTGTTTAACATTTTTGTTTTGAGATAGGATCTCACTCTGTCTCCCAGGCTGGAGTGCAGTGGAGCAATCACAGCTTACTGCAGCCTTGAACTCCTGGGCTCAAGTGATCCTCTTGCCTTACTCTTCCAAGTCTCTAGGACTACAGGCATATGCTATGATGTTTGACTAAGTTTTTTACTTTTTGTAGAGATAGAGTCTTGCTATGTTGCCCAGGCTGGTCTCAAACTCTCGGTCTCAAGTGATCCTCCCACCTCAGCCTCCCAAATTGCTGGGATTATAGGTGTGAACCACTGTACCTGGCCTGTTTAACATTTTGAGGAACTTGCAGATTGTTTTCCAAAGTGGCTATATCATTTTAAAATCCCACCAGCAATGTACTAGGGTTCCAGTTTCTCTACGTCCTAGCCAACACTGGTTAATATCTGTCTTTTTTATTATAGCCACCCTAGTGGGTATGGAGCAGTATTTCATCGTGGTTTTGATTTGTATTTCCTTCGTGACTAATGATATTGAGCATCTTTTCATGCCCTTATTAGCCATTTGTATGTCTTTTTGGAGACATGGATATTCAGATCTTTTGTTCATTTTAAAATTGCATTTGTGTTTTTGAGTTGTTAGAGTCTTTCATATATTTTGGATATAAGTCCGTTATTAGATACTTAATTTGCAAATATTTTCCTCCATTTTTGTGGCTTGTCTTTTCAATTTTTTGAGGGCGTCTTTCAATTACAGTTTTAATAAAGTCCAATTTATGTATTTTTCTGTTGTCACTTGTACTTTTGGTTGTGTAATTAAGAAGGATTTGCCTTATCCAAAGGGCTCAAAGTCCTTATGCCAATACCATATAGTCTTTATGACTGTAGCTTTGCAGTAGGCTTTGAATTTGGCAGTTATGAGTTCTCCAACTTTGTTGTTCTCTTTCAAGATTCTTTTGGCTATTCAGGATCCCTTCCGTTATGTAGTATGATATTTTAAACCTTTAACCAAGTGTTAAAACCAATTTAAAAATGTTATGAACTAAACCTCTTCAGTTTTATATTTCTAGTTAAAAAAACCAATATATACCACTTTTTTTCTTTAACTTTTATCTTTCTAGTCCATCTTTCTCTGTCCTAATACCTTGAAATTTCAGGAACAAATTTTCAATTTGTTGTCAGTACCTATCTCTTTTTATTCTCACCTCTTTGGATATGTTCGTTCTAAGAAATGAAGCAGACAACATGCATGTGTCCAGCAGGTCACACTGAATGTTTCTTTCATTTTATTAACATCATTACTATGTATTTGGAAAAATTCAAAAGTTATTAAGTCTTCTTCCAGATAAAGAATTTTCTTTCAGATATTTTAATAGTGGCAAAGTAATATGATGTAGTATAAATACATATAGCATTCTAAAGTCTCATTTTCATGATTTCAATAATAAGGTTTTTTACATGAGTTAATAACTCAAAAGTTTCTTTCCCTTTAGGCTATTGCATTACCACCTATAGCCAAATGGCCATACCAGAATGGTTTTACATTTCATACCTGGCTTAGAATGGATCCTGTAAATAACATCAATGTAGATAAGGATAAACCATATTTGTATTGGTAAGTATTTGTATAAACTGATGAGTGTTAATATCTTACTTTGAAAATGAGAAGAATACTTAGAGGTAAAATGAAAACTTATTCTTTATAGTTTCAGAACCAGTAAAGGTCTTGGTTATTCTGCTCATTTTGTCGGAGGCTGTTTGATTATAACATCAATAAAGTCAAAAGGAAAAGGCTTTCAACACTGTGTGAAATTTGATTTCAAGCCACAAAAGGTATGTGATCTTACTGAGTCATAGTTATGTTAATAAGCTTTGCTAACCTTCAAAATGCTTTGTTTTGCTGCTATTCACATGAGATAAATCATAACTCTGTTTATATTGTTTCAAAAAAATCAAGTGTAAATCACTGGATAATGGTTAACCTCTCTCATTTGTATAATAAAAAGATTTGATATTTAGTCATTTATAGAGTTTCAGGAAAATATAAGGAGAAAATATCAATGGCAATTATTTTAGTAGTTCAAATTTAATATGTGTTTGCTTTTGTATCTTAAAATTAAAGTTGAATAAATGGCTCATCAACAAAATGTATAGATAGATAAGTAGGCAGATAGATTAAGCAAATATGGAAAATGTCATCAATTGTGGTGTCTAGGTGGTTGGAAAGAAGGTGTTTGTACTCAATTGTCAGCTTTTGGGGGTTATATTTGAAAATTTTCATAATAGAAAGCTGGAAAAATAGTGGTTAAGTTCTTACCAATTGAGAGCCCCCATGAATAGATACTGTTCCAGAAGTTAAATATTGAATTTAATAAAGGTATTCTTATTTTATTTTTAGGTTTAACTATAACTTATTTAGTTTTTACTTATCTAAATGGCTGTGTTATTGGAAGAGTCATTATCTTTATTATTATTATTATTTACTTCTTTTTGCTTCTTTAGTGGTATATGGTAACCATAGTGCACATTTATAACCGATGGAAGAACAGTGAACTTCGATGTTACGTGAATGGCGAGCTAGCTTCCTATGGAGAGATAACATGGTTGGTCAACACCAGTGATGTAAGTAGTTTTAGAATGTTGCAGTGAAAAAAAATTATTTTTAAAGCATGAACTTTTTAAACAAAAAGTTTTAGAACTTGAATATATATTTTGCAAATACCACAATGGTGGACTTTTGTAACTATAATTTAGGTACCATGTTAATTTATTTATTGAATACAACTTGTTAATGTGTCAGATAAGATATTACTCAGTCCTTGTTATAAAATTATTCTGGGTATAGTAAAGATAAGGATTTATAGATACAGTGGCTATATCTTGACAACGTTTGGGTCATGGATCCATTTACCAACATAAACGTGAACTCTGCTGCAGGGCTTTAACCATTTTTTGAATGAGTTGGATTATGCATACTTATACATTTTGCATATAATTCTAGCTGCTATAGATAACTATTATGTTATAATATTTTCAGGATTCAGAAAGAGATCTATAGGTTAGAATGAAATTAAAAATGTTCTTATTTTTCTCCTAATTACATTCTTTTTATAGAAAACTTAAAAAATAAAGATCAGGAAAATGAACACAAACTATACTACCCATCCATTAACTCCTTTCATAGCCTTTGTTACATGTATATACAAGTATTGCTTAATGCTTACCTTGAGGGTGTTGTATCAGACAGACTTAGGTTTGAATCTCAGCTCTGTCATTTATTGACCATGTGACCTCATTTAATCTATTAGGCCTTAGTTTTTTCCCACCTGAAAATGGGCAGAAAATAGTTCATACCTCAAAAGGTTATTGTGATGATTAAATGAGATAATGTTCGTAAATCTATTAGTAGAGTGCCTTGTACAGAATGAGTACTCAATAAGCGTTAGCTCTTTTTTTTTTATTACAAAAAAGGACTCAGATATGTATATTGTTTTGTAACCTGTTTTTTCCTAAGTGCATTTGTCTTCCAGCCATTGTAATAAATAAGTTTATTTTCTAAAATCCCCAGCAACCTTGCAACATAAGCACTATTATAATCTCCATTTTACAGATAAGGAGGGTGAAGCACAGAGATGTTAAGTAACCTGCCATGCTCAGGAAACGGGTTTGACATGGGTGGTTTGGCTTGAGAACACAGTGTTTACAACTTTTCTGTATTCCCTAATGTCATTACATACACATTTCTCACCATTCTTTCTAATGGTGTCATGATATAAAATGATTGTCTTGAAGAGTCATGAAGAACTTTTCTTTTTTCCTTGTGCATTGTACATGTAGGTTTTTAAAATGTCTTTACAACCTGGACATTATTAACAGGATTTTTTTATGTTGCAAGAGAAACACATGCCAGCTGGATTTACATACTCCTTTTGAGAGATTTGTGTCTATTCCTATGACTTTACCCATTATCTATATGTTGATGTCTGCAAAAGTTTGTCTTCTCAGCTTTAACTTCTCCCCAAACTTACAGGACCCTGTTGACAGCTGTTTCTTCATCCATATAAACTCCATCTGTAATTAGCTCACAGAAAAGTTTGGTCTGTGTCCCAAACCTAACTAATTATTTTCCTCCTTGCTCCAAAGCCTGCTTTTCTGTCTGAATTTTTAGTTGCCCAACTATGAACCTTCAGCGCCATAATGATTTTTGACTTCTTTTTTACATCCACTTTATTATCAAGTTTTGTTTACTGCAATTTAGAAAACTCATGTTTCTGTAACATCTTTTCTGATCTCTACACCATAGGGAAAAAGAATGAAATGAAATGCTAGATGAATTATTAATATTTTAATCTATTCAGATATAGTTTAGGATGGACAAATTATTTATAGCAATAAAAGTTTTTATTATTTCTGGAGTGTATATATGTATTTTCCTAATAAAGTCTTCTATTTTCTTTCACAGACCTTTGACAAATGTTTCCTGGGCTCATCAGAAACAGCAGATGCTAATAGAGTATTCTGTGGTCAGATGACTGCAGTTTACCTTTTTAGTGAAGCTCTTAATGCAGCTCAGATTTTTGCTATTTATCAGTTGGGCCTGGGATACAAGGTACGTACTTATTATTCACTGCCTCACCAATGATAGTTGAGCTTGATTTGAAGGTGGGTTATGTAAGGTTTTTTGGATTGGCTGGCGCCAGAGAAAGAAAGACAAGCAGAGTTGAAAGGGATACGTAAAGAGGCTTTATTGGAGCGCTCCCCGAGTGCGGGGGTAACGAGTCGAGAGAGAGAGAGAGAGAGAGAGAGAGAGAGAGAGAGAGAGAGAGAGAGATAGAGAGAGAGAGAGAGAGAGAAAATCACTGTAGATTTTAAAAGACAAAAGCATAAGATAACTAAATCTTTATCAGTATATTCACAATATAAAAAGATGTAATTTGTGACATCAATAATATAAAATGGGAGGCATAGAGATATAAAGAGTGTAGTTTTTGTATGCAATTGAAGTTGTTATCAGTTTAAAATACATTACCATAACTTTAAGATATTTTATGTAATTCCCCTGGTAACCACAAAGAAAATACCTACAGAAGAGACACAAAAGGAAATGAGATAGTAATCAAAGCATGTGTTAAAGATAAACTAAGACACAAAGAAAAGTTTAGAGTTTATTTGAGCAATTCATGAATCAGGAATCAGGAAGCACCAAACCAAAAGAGGGTTTGAGCAATTCATAAATCAGGAAGCACCAAACCGAAAGAGGGTTTGAACTTCAATAATGAAGTGTAGAGACAAGCTTTTATAGAGTGAATGCAGAAATAAAACAAAGAAAATATTTGATTAGTTATAGGTATAAAGTTGCCTTTTTTGGTCTGTCTTGTTAAGTCCCTGGTTATATCATTGTAAGTTAATTGTCTGCTTTTGATTGGTTGTGCTTAAGTTTTGTTTTTCTGTAATGCAAGCATTTATAAGAAATGGCCCAAGTTAAGTTTTGCTTATGTTTGCAATTTAAGCAATGTTGAGGTCTTTGTCTGCACTAGGGTTTTCCAGGCCTGATCTCCGTTTTAATTTGCTTTAACATATGTCACTACAAAAAGTCAGTGAAACACAGAGGAAGTCAGCAAGAGAAGAAAACAGACTAAAAAGCTATAAGACATACAGAAAACAATTAACAAATGGAATTTGTCCTGCCCTATCACTGATTACTTTACATATAAACAGATTGACCTCCCCAATCAAAAGACATAGATTGGCTGACTGGACTAAAGAAAAAATAAAAAAAAAGAAAACAAGGTCTACTGTATGCTATGTATAAGAGACTTACTTTATATCTGAGGAGACACATAGGCTGACTGTGAAAGGATGGAAAAAAAAGATATTACTTGCAAATGGTAAACAAGAGAGTATGAGTGTTCATACTTACGTAAGACAAAATAAACTTTAAGTCAAAAACTGTCACAAGAGACAAAGAAGGACATTATATAATGATATGAGGTTCAATTCACCAGGTAGATATAACAGTTATAAGTACATGCACGTAACATCAGAGCTCCCAAATGTCTGCTGCAAACCTTGACAGAATTGAAAGGAGAAGTAGGCAGCAACAAAATAATAGTAGGAGACTTCAATAGTCAACTTTCAATAGTGAATAGAACAACCAGACAGAGGATCAATAAGAAACAGAGGACTTGAACAACAATATAGGCCAATTGGCTTTAACAAGCATATACATGACACTCCCTGCAACAACACTAGAATATGCATTCTTCTCAAGTACACATGGAACATTCTCCAGGATAGACCACATGTTAGGCCACAAAATCATTGTCAACAAATTTAAGAATATTGAAGTCATACCAAGTATCTTTTTTGACCACAGTGGAATGAAATTTGAAACCAATTGCCAAAGGAAAACTGGAAATCCCCAAATATGTAGAAATTAAATAGTACATGTAAACAACCATTGGGTCAAAGAAGAAATCACACAGGAAATTAGAAAATATTTTGAGACAAATAAGAATGAAAACAATATATCAAAATTTATGGCATTCAGTGAAAGCAAAACCAAGAGGGAAGTTTTTAGTGGTAAAGGCTTACATTATAAAAGAAGAAACATCTTAACAACTTAACTTTACACTGCAAGGAACTAGAAAAAGAAAAACAATGAAATCAATGTTAGCAGAGGGAAGGAAATGATAAAAACAATCAAAGCAGAAATAAATGAAATTGAGACTAGAAAAGCAATATAAAAATATCAGTGAAATTAAGAGTTGGTTTTTTGAAAAGATCAAAAACCTGACAAACCCTTACTAGATGAAGAAAAAAAGGGGACTCAAATAAAATCAGAAATGAAAGAGGAGACATAACTGATGTCACAGAAATAAAAAGGACTATAAGAGGCTACTGTGAACTATTAGATGCCAACAAATTGGATAACCTAGAAGAAATGGATAAATTTCTAGAAACATACAACCTACCAAGTCTAAATCAAGAATAAATTTAAAAAATCTGAAAAGACCTATAGCTAGTAGGGAGATTGAATCAATAGTACAAAAACGTCCCAGAAAGAAAAGCCCAGGACTAGATGGCTTCACTGGAGAATTCCATCAAACGTTTAAAGAAGAATTAACATCAGTGCTCCTCAAACTCTTCCAAAAACTTGAAGAGGAGGGAACACTTCCAAACTTACTTTATAAAGCTAATGTTACCCTGATACCAAAGCCAGGTAAAGATAGTACAAGAAAGAAAACTACAGACCAATATCTCTGATGAATATTGATGGAAAAATCCTCAATAAAAATACTAGTAAACTGAATTTAATAGCACATTAAAAGAATTATACACAATGACAAGGTAGTATTTATTCCTGGAATGCAAGGATTGTTCAACATATGAAAATCAGTTAATGTAATACACATTAAGAGAGTGAATCACAAAAACCACATGATTATTTCAACTTAGGCAGAAAAAGCATTTGACTAAAATCAACACCATTTCATGATAAAAATAAACACTGAACCATCTGTGAGCAGAAGGAAACTACCTCAACATACAAAAGGCCATATATGAAAAGCCCATAGCTAATGTCATACTCAACCATGTAAAACTGAGAGCTTTGCCTCTAAAATCAGGATCAAGGTAAGGATTTACTTGTTCTTGCCACTTCTATTCAACACAGTATTGGAAGTCCCAGCTAGAGCAATTATGTAAGGAAAAAGACATTAAAGGTATTCAGATTGGAAAGGAAGAAGTAAAATTATCTCTTTATAGATGGCGTGATCTTATATATCAAAAACTCCAAAGATTTCACCAAAAACTGTTAGAACTAATAAATGAATTGTGCAGAGTTGCAGGATACAAAATCAACACACAAAAATCAGTTGTGTTTCTATATATTTAATACTAACAATGAACAATTAGAAAAGGAAAGTATGACAAATAATCTCTTTTACAATAGCATCAAAAAGAGTAAAATGCTTAGGAGTAAACTCAACCAAGGAACCAAAAGAATTGTACGCTGGAAAGTATAACATGTTGCTGAAAAAATTAAAGAAGACACAAATAAACAAAAGACATCCTGTGTTCATGGAGTGGAAGACAATATTGTTAAAAGTCCATATTACCAAACCAATCTACAGATTGAGTACAATTCCTATCAAAATCCCAATGGCATTTCTTATATAAATAGAAAAACCATCCTAAAATTCACATGGAATCTCAAGAGACTCTCAATAACCAATCTTGAAAAGGAAAAAACAATATTGGAGGCTTTACACTTCTGGATTTCAAATTTTATTACGTAGTTACAGTAATAAAAACATTGTTGAACTTGCTTAAAGATGGACATACAGACCAATGGAACAGAATAGAGAGTCCAGAAATAAACTTTTGCTTATATGGTTAAATGATCTTCTATAAGGAGCCAAAGTTGCATACTGGGGCAAGGATTGTATCTTTAATACAGGGTGTTGGGCAAACTGGACATCTATATGTGAAAGAATAAAGTTTGACCCTTACTTCACACCATATACAAAAATTAGCCTGAAATGGATTACAGACCCCAAAGTAAGACCTAAAGCTATAAAATTCCTGAAAGGAGGAAAGCTTTGTAACATCAGATTTGGCAATTCAAATTTAGTGTCTTGAATATGACAAAAGCAACAAAAACAGATATAAGATAATGTCAAACTTAAAAAGTTTTGCACATCAAAGGAAACAATGAAGAGAGTGAAAAGGTTACCTACAGAATGGAAGACTATCTTTGGAAATCATTATCTGATAAGGGGCTAATATCCAGAATATATGAAGAAGTCCTACAACTCAACAACAATAAAAAATAAATTTTAAAAATAATAATTTTTTAATTTAAAAAATGGGCAAAGGAGTTTAATAGATATTTCTCTAAAGAATATATAAAATAGCCAATGAGCACATGAAAAAATGCTCAGTATCACTAGTCATTAGAGAAATGCTAACTGAAACTACAATGAGATATCACTTCACACCCTTTAGGATGGCCACTGAAACAAAAACAAACAGTGTTGGTGAGAATGTGAATAAATTGGAACTCTTGTGTACTGTTCATGGGGATGTAAAATTGTGCAACTGCTATGTAAAGTAATATAGAGTTTCCTCAAAAAATTACAAATAGAATTACCATATGATCCAGTAATTCCACTTGTGAGATATATACAAAAGAATTAAAAGTAAGATCACAAAGAGATATTTGCACACCCATGTTCATAGCAGCATTATTCATGGTAGCTAAGAGATAGAAGTAACCCAAATGCCCATCAGCAGATGAATAGATGAAGTGTGATACACACACTGGAATATTACTCACCTTTAAAAAAAAAGGAAATCCTGTCACATGCAACAACATGGATGAACCTTGAAGACATTGTACTACGTGAAATACTCTAGTCACAAAAAGACAAATAGTGTATGATTCCACTTATGTGAGGTGTATTTTATAATAGTCAAACTCATAGAAACAGAAAGTAGAATTGTGGTTGCTAGGGGATGTGGTAGGGAGAAGTTCGATGTCAATAGAGTTTCATATTTGTGAGATATAAAAGTTCTAGAGATTGTTGTATAACAATGTGAATATAGTTAACATTACTGAATTATTCACTTAAAAATGCTTAACGTGGTAAGTTGTATGTTATGTGCTTTATATCACAATTTTTAAAAAAGACAAAATACAAGAAAAAAAGACAATACACCCTATGAAGCACAAAGTTTTACATTTTTTAATGTAAGGTTTTAATGTCAGGTTCACTTGATTTCCATTACAGCTTTCAAATAAATTTATCCCATTATAGAAGTAAACAGTGAAGGGTCCTCTTATTTAATATTGCTAGAAAAATTATCATTGATATGTCTCTTTAAAATTTTATATCTGTGGTTATTTGTATCAGATTTTCTTTTCATGATACACTAGTATATTTTAACTGTTCTCTTTTTTATTCTTAGGGTACCTTTAAATTCAAAGCAGAAAGCGACCTTTTCCTTGCTGAGCATCACAAACTTTTATTGTATGATGGCAAACTCTCTAGTGCCATTGCCTTCACATACAATCCAAGGGCTACAGATGCCCAGCTGTGCCTGGAATCATCTCCTAAGGACAATCCTTCAATTTTTGTTCATTCACCACATGCACTCATGCTCCAGGTATTTAAGAATATTTTAAATGATAATTTTTGGATGTATTATTGAGGTATATTTAGCAGCCTTTATTAAACACATGGAATGTCACATTTTAGTGTTCCTGTATTTACTATTGTGCTTTCTAATTGTTTTGGAAAAGAAAACATTGAAATCTCTACTGTGCTTTTTGTTTTACAAGGATGTGAAGGCGGTTCTAACACATTCTATCCAAAGTGCTATGCATTCAATTGGAGGAGTACAAGTGCTGTTTCCACTTTTTGCACAGTTGGATTATAGGCAATATTTGTCTGATGAGGTTGATTTGACTATCTGGTGAGTGCCTTTATTTTTTTCGGTAATTTGGTGTGAGAGTTACTTTCATCACTATTGAGCCACACAATACCTTATTTGCCTTTGAGGTTCGTTGTAGAGTCAAAATAGTGTAAAGAAATTTGTGAACTGTAAATGGTATTACAAATCCATATCAATTATATTAGTATTACTTGAAATTCTTGTTTATCAATAAGAAATATGGAAACTTGAAGAAGCCATAAAGTTGTTTTAGAATAAATTTGTAAATATCAATAATGGAATTATCAAAAATGAATACATTTTTGTCTAAAGTTTTAACTTCAGAATGTTTAAAATTCTTATTTGGCAGTGATTTATTATGGAAATTTAGCTTTTTATATTTTAATTATTTATTACTGATTGCATGTGTGTAATTGAAAGCTAAAATTTTAAATAGTGTTTACATGAGGTGATTTAGTCTTTTTAAAAAAATTAGATTATACATTTCACACATTTTGTTTCCTTTGTTGTAGTGTTGAGTCTAAAAAAGGCAGAGGGAGGCATATGAATTCTAGGATAAGTTATAAAATGTGGGAGATGATTAAATGAATTTCTCATGGCTGTATAGTCTAGTGAAATTATGTATAGTAAAATAATTGTTTCATTTATTTGAGAAATTTAAATGAGTTTTACATTCTCCCATTTTGAAATTCTCCCTTTAATTTCTGCTTTTATATCAATACATATCTTCATGCCTATAACCAGTGTATATAATTAATGATGGAATAGTTTTTTCCAGATTATTTTTAGGCAACAGAACTTCCTTTTTTTTCCTTTTCGAAAAAGTAATAAAGTATTTGTCAACTATGTTTTAAAACATCAAAATTAAATTACCCTTGACAAATTAATACTTCATAGAATTTTTTTTGTCCTGCTCTAACAAGGCTGCCTGCCTGCCTTCCTTGTTTCCTTCCTCCCTCCTTCCTTCTCCTTTCTTTCTTTCTTTCTTTCTTGGAATTGTTGGCAGTTAAAGCACTGGTGAAGGAGGAGATTGGCTGCCAGTCATGCTTTCTCTTTTTTTTTGTGGGAATCTCTCAGAGCCATTGAGAAGGTGGCAACAGCTGATCTTATTCCTTTTCCTTTTCGGTGTCCCTAAAAATTATGGGTTGCAGTCCCTATTCAATTTTAAGTCTTAAGGACTGACTGGAGAATTATGATTTTGTTTTTTGGGATAGTGAACAAACTTCTTAAATTAGTGTTCAAGGCCTCAAGTTTGTCTCCAAGTTAACTTTACTTTCCTATCACCCCCTTCATGTACCCTCTGTTCTATTTAAACTAGGCCAGTGTGGACCCCTAACACTGTGGTCTCCAACCTCCAGGCCGTGGCCTGGGTAACAGTGGCCTGTTAGGAACCAGGCCGCACAGCAGGAAGTGAGCGGCAGGCAAGCAAGCGAAGCTTCATCTGTATTTACAGGCATTCCCCGTTGTTCTCATCACTGTATAAGCTCTGCCTCCTGTCATATCAGCGGCAGTATTAGATTCTCATGGGAGTGTGAACCCTACTGTGAACTGCGCATGCGAGGGATCTAGGTTGCGTGCTCCTTATGAGACTCTAATGCCTGATGATCCGAGGTGGAGCTGAGGTGGTGATGCTAGCTTGGGGAGCGGCTGCAAGTACAGATGATCATTAGCAGAGAGGTTAGACTGCACAATAAATATAATGCACTTAAATCATCCCCAAACCATCCCACCTGCCCCCTACCCGCCCTGGTCTGTGGAAAAATTGTCTTCCATGAAACCTGGTGCCAAAAAGATTGGGGACTGCTGCTGTAACATATTTTGGGGATTTATACCTTAGTCTGTTTGCTCCACTATCTTTTCCCTCCTTTTGACCCTTAACCCTTTAAAGTTGAATATACTTGCTTATCTAAGTTATATCTATTCTTTAAGGCCTTAATATATATATTGATTAGCTATTTCTATTGTTTTTGGACATTGCTCATTTTTCTTTATATCATGCATATTTGTTATTGTTTCTAAGTAATTTGCCTATTAATATGTTTTGATAAAGTATATGAAATAAATATTTGAGTAAATTCTAATCCTACATTAAAAATCTAGTTCTGATATAATGTTAGAGGCAGTTTTATTGAAACTTCAATTTCTTTGAAATGGAGAACTTTCTATTAAGGTAAATGGAAGGCTACATCTATCTAACCTAATTTTTAAAAATATGTTTTTTCAAACCATTGCCTTTTTTTTAATTCTAGTTCAACCTTGTTAGCTTTTATCATGGAGTTGTTGAAGAACTCAATTGCTATGCAGGAGCAGATGCTTGCCTGTAAGGGCTTCTTGGTAATAGGATATAGTCTTGAAAAGGTAAAGTATGAAATAATTTTGCATTTTTGATTCTTAATTTGCAGGCCATGTACTTGTTCTTCTAAGTGGCTAAGGAATCCTGTCTGCAAATATGTCTCCTTTTATAGAAAATTACCTAAATTAAAATAACATTTTGTTGTTGTACCTTGCCTCTTCTATTAAAGAAATTTGGTAGTGAGCTTAATAGCATCTTTAACTTTGAGCATAGTTTGTGGGCCAACTTTTTTCTGGTATTGACAGCCTGTAATTTACTTGCCTTGTTTTGAATTAGTAATAATAGCAATCTTTGAACTACTTTTTTTGCAGTCTTCCAAATCTCACGTCAGCAGAGTAGTACTTGAACTTTGCCTTGCATTTTCAAAGTATCTGAGTAATCTGCAGAATGGGATGCCTCTACTGAAGCAATTGTGTGATCACATTCTTCTTAACCCTGCTATATGGATTCATACCCCAGCCAAGGTAATTTGTATATTGATTTTATGTTACTGTCTTTGCTAAGTATTTTTTGCTTGAGAAGAGTGATAATTTTAAGGATTTTCTTTTATCCTTTTACATATTACTATGTAAGGTTTCAGTGGATTGGCTTTTATTGACTAAGCATACTTTTTTCAGGAAAAATTACAAGTCAGTATATACATATTTTTTCTTTCTGTAAAAATATACATATTTTTTCTTTCTTTTTTGTAAAGCAATGTCATAATTTTAAAAAATAGAGCTGTGGTCTTTACATTCTGATAATAAATTGAATAAAGTTTTACTTGAGGGAGGTTTTGTTTACTAAATATAAATCAGACGTTGGACAGTTCCAATGTAGATATAATGTTACATAGCAACTGTAGCTCTGTTTTATTGCAAATATGCACATATAGCTATACTCTCTCTCTCTATATATATCCATATATCTTTTATTTTCCATTCTTTAACAACTAACCCTGGTCCCGCTTTCTTCCTCTTTACATACTTTTGCCTTCCACCAACACAGTGAACTTCTGAGTTTTATTCTTACAGGTACAGCTGAAATGTCAGCCTTTCCTTGAAGGCAATATCAATACTGGTCTCATTTAATCATTTTAATTTCACATTAATTCACATTATAAAACATATTTGTGCAAAATAATTTATTTTTAGTTTTATAACAACAAATCATTTACTTCTATGTGAATATGAATGAGTTTGTGATCAAGTGTTTGAACAGTATCTTTAATAAATTCTAATGTTATATTAAATTATCCTAAAAATTCAGTAGTGGTAGTGTTAAGCAGGATTTGAACAGAGAAATTTTTATTAAATTGCATAATTGTATCCATCTTATCTATAATTTTTGTTAGAAGCTGTGTTATTTTGAACCTATTATTTTCCTCTCTCCCCCTTCCCCTTTTGGTCCACTTGCAGTGTATATCACTGTTTTGGTTGGAATAGCACATACTTATTTTAGTTGTCAGGAAAAACTGTCTGCAGACTTTTTTTGCTTCTCTGGAGTCATAATATCTTATTTTTAGCTGGTCTTTTCAAATGTTAAAGAGAAAAACAGCTGCTGACTTTGATTGCCATTTGGAAATAATCAAAGGAGTCAGCTGGAGGTTGTAGCTTTTTATCTCCAGGTTAAATTTGACCTCTTTTTCTTCCATGACCCTCAGTCTTATTTCTTTTCAAGGATTGTTTCAAGTTACTTTTTAAACCTTTTAACTAGACACTTTTTTTGTCTTACTAACCAGCATATTTGTAAGGCTTTGTGTCTCTTTTGATGTGGTCAGAAAGCCTCTTATTAGATACTTAGTTGTAGGGGAATATTTTTTTATTTCATCATATGATTTTCTTAGATTCCTAATATTATTACACTCTATTTCTTACTTTCTGCTTTTTAATAACTTTCCTTAATTTCCTTTTTAGAATATGCAATTGATTTGATAATATTAAGCTTTCCTTCTGTTTCAGCCATCTGCTTTGTATATCCATGCGGGTTTTGCCGGCTTTTATTATAAAGGTAGTTATAACAAAGGGCAGGTCCAAATTTTGTTGGACTTGAAGGTCATATAGTTTACCATGAGGGAAGCTCTTTAAAAAAAAGAAGAATACAATATAAGGCATACAAAATTAGGTTTAGGGTCTTGTAAGGAACATGTATAAATGAGTGGTCATAAAGTTTAAGCTTTATTAGCTTCATGGTTAATCCACCTCTGGTTACCACAGCCGAAGGTATGAATGTGTGAATATGAAAAGCTTTGCTTTTGGAAAAGAGAGTGAATGGTGATTTGTTATTTCCATTTATCTTAGAATTTTTTAATGATCTAGCAGGAGAGATGAATTTTCTTGGCTGCAGTGGTCCTTTGTTTAATCAGCAAGTAATTGAGTGACTATGCTGGGCACTATGGATACAGTGGTGAACAAGATAGACTTGATTCTTGCCTTCATAGAATTTAGATCTAGTGGGAACAACATAATTTGTTTAGCTATTGGAGTATATAATGAGTAAATAAGGGAAGGTTTATTTATAATTAGCATATGATTAATCTTGAGGGCTTCACTTTCATTCGTTTCTATATATTTTTAATTTCAAAATGTTAACGGAGTACAAATGTTTTTGTTACATGGATAGCTTTTATAATGCTTGAGTCAGGGCTGTTAGTGTGCGTATCACCCGAATAGCGTTCATTGTACCTGCTAGGTAGGTTTTTACCCCTTCCCTCTTCTCCCTCCCCTCTTCTTGATTTCTAATGACTTTTACTTCCCTCTGTTCCCATGTGTGCCCATGGATTAGTTCCAGCTGATTAGAGAGTATATGTAGTGTTTATTTTTCCATTTCTATATGTTGTTATTAAATCCTTTTCTTTTACCACAGTATCATTCTCAATAGACTTTCTCCAGTTTCCCATTTCTTTGTCTAATTTATCGTTCTTCTGCCAGAATTCCAATATGTTCTTAACATATGACTCTCATCCAGTCATTTCTTAGCCCCAGACTTTTAATCATTTCCCATTGTTTTCAGAATGAACTGGTCCCTTATCTAGTAGGAAGCCTTCCTGTCGATTCTCCTTTCTAAATTTTCTATTTTAAAAACTCAAATATACTGAGTGGAATAGGCAGGTATCAAAGGTTTTCCTAGAGTGTTTACTTTATAATGCTATTGTAAAAGAAGAAATTACCTGGTTTGGTCTTATGAGAGTATGTGTGTGTGTGTGTGTGTGTGTGTGTGTGTGTTTGTGTGTGCGCTTGTGTGTTAGTGGATATGTGTTATCTAACATGGATGTTATTGTCAAGCTCAGCATCTTAACTTTTTGGAACAAGTAAGTAGCCTGAGGATGTTACTGGAAACAGGGGTAAAATGCTGGTGGGTTTCTTTGATTTAAGTTCTTCATTTTGATTTTATAGGTTCAGTTGATGCTCTATACTTATCTGTCCACGGAATTCATTGGTACAGTCAACATATATAACACCATTCGGAGGGTTGGAACAGTGCTTCTCATCATGCACACTCTGAAGTACTACTACTGGACAGTGAATCCTCAGGATCGAAGTGGTATCACTCCAAAAGGATTAGGTATATCATCTCTATCTGTATATATTATGTTACACATATGTCAAATCAGGATTTTGTTTTTTCTTTTTTGTTTTAACCTATACTATCATCTTATTCAGACAGTTTCTCTAAATCTCCTTATGGCAGAATTTTATTTTAATCTCATTGATGATTTAAATAGGTTGTCCTAAATTGTGGTTGCTTTAGGTTAATAGCTTACTACTTGTGTGGAAGAACATTACTTGTGCTGGTATGAGTTGTTTGGGGACCAAATGTGACTGGGATAGTAGTTGTAAGGCACTGAAAATGAGAAGAAGTTATTATTATTGGTATTGATGTGGAGATCAATTATCACAATGAGATTCATTGAAGATAGTGTTTTGGGGAGATAGAAATTTCTTGCAGAAGTAGGGGGTATCTGCTTCTTTTAAAGATGTAATGAAATTATGAAATTTTAGTAATTATTTTCCTGCATAATCAGGACTAACTTACTGAAGGGATAATATTCTTTTGTCATGTCAGCAGTTCACAGAAGAGGTCAAAATAAAACTTTTGACACATGGTGGTTCTTTTGGTCATAACTATTGTAAAACCTCCTTCAAACTGGCTTATGTCAATGAAAAGGGAATTAATGAGCTCGTATAAACTGGCAGTTTCAGGTACAAGTTGGTACACATATTCAGAATATGGCTGTAGAATCTAATTTGTCTCTCCATATTTACCAGTTCTTCTGTGTTGGCTGTTTTCACATATTTTCTCTCTTTGTAGTAGCAAGCAGCCAATATACCTTCACATCCTCATTACTTTAAAGTTAGCAAAAGAGCATCTGCCTATATCAAGTATTTCAGCAAAAATCTCTTTTAGTCTCATTGTTGCTAATTGCCTCTGATTGTATCATATGCCGATCTCTGTGGCAGTAATTGTTCTGATTGCTCAGACATGGAAGTACCCCCCACATTGAAATACATGGTCTGAGAGTGAAGATGGCACCAGTCCCTTGATAAAAATTAAGGGCTGTTGCTTGAAATTAGGAAATAGATGCTGGGTAGACAGATAACATGTATTCTGATTGTGGTCAAAGGCTTTGGTTGTTTGGTGATTTACAAAGACAAGGTTTCATATTTGTATAATACTTTTTATATCACTTTCAAAATAAACTTGGTTTATTCTCACAGAATATGGTTATCTGTAATTTAGAAAGCTGTGAGGGTACAAAAAAGTTATATGATTTATTTATTTAAGCTGGCAAGATTGTGGCAGATGTAGAACCAGGTCAGAATGTCCTGATGACTATTTCATGGTGCTCTAGGTGTATCATGTACTGTTCTAGGTGCAAGTTTTGTATTCTTGCCTTCATTTTGTAACTGACTAGCAACCTTGGGAAAGTCTTATGCTTTAAATGAGAGAGCTGGACAAATTTTGTGATTCTAATCTAACTCTTTATCTAATTCTTTGCCAAGAAATCATAACGTGGAACAAATTTTAAACAATTTTCTTTGTATTTTAATTGATCTGTTCAAGGTCATGGTGGTCTTATGCTTTGGTGGTCTAGGAACTAGCTGTAAATAGTGATTAGTGGGGGGAAAATTATGAATTATATGAGGCAAACAGTCCTGTCACATAGGATCTTAGAACAATGGGTGTTTGGTTTCAAAAGCTTTCTACTTGGAAATTATATATTTGAGACATGAAAATTGACTTAATGTGAGCCATGTGTGACCAAGGACTTTTCGAAGCAGAGAATGAGATGTCAGAGGTAGTCAACATAATGTTTCCTTTCTTCATGAACGATACTGTGTTGTGAGGCACTCTTTTTTGAGATTTTTGTGTTAGCTCATACAGTGATAACAATAGGAGAAAATATTTTCATACTGAATTCACATATAATATTAATGTTCAAAATTTAGATTTCCCTTTTTTCTTTGTAAACTTCTGTTATCTTACTAATATTCTCAAAGAGTCTTAAAACATAAGTGTGTATTATTTTTGGATAAAAATTTTGTTAGTTCGTTTTTATGTTTTGGAAATTCTTTGACCTATTCAAAGTACAAAGTTCTTCATTATAGTTTTAACATGACCTATTTTGTACTTTTGGAGTATTGTATATACAGTTGCATGTGAGATTGAATGCTTGTCTTTCTAGAGCCATAAAAGAGAGGTTACTTTTTAGGAAACTGATCTTTATGTTTCTTATAAATAAATGAAAAAGTTATTGGGAATGAGAATTTTATAGTTAGATAGCTTTGAGGTCTTTGAAATACTAAGTGTGTATATGTGTATTTTTTTTAAAGATGGACCACGACCTAATCAAAAAGAAATACTTTCTCTGCGAGCATTTTTATTGATGTTCATTAAACAATTAGTGATGAAGGTGAGTTCATATTGCTTATCCTATAGCATGCTGTGTAGTGTAGCTTGTAATTTCACATGAAATACAATCTTGGTTTATTAATTCTTTTTTATCACAGTTACACGTTGGAAAATCCTTTGAAAGATGTTTGTCTCCTTATTTGTTTTTTGGTTCTTTCTTTTGGGCATATATGACATAAATAATTGCATAACTGGAGATTGGTAATTGTAATGTATGTTATGAATTTCTGTAGGAGCTCAAGTGTTTTCATTTTTCCATTCAGCAAATAAATACTAAGTTTCTGTTAACTATTTGGTACTATTCTTGGCACTGGCAATACAGTATTCAACAAAGGTGTTAAAGGAGGTTTCATTTTTAAGGAACTCCATGTATCTAACATTCCGATTTTGGGAAATAATATTTCTGTATAAATATACTAGATAGGTATGGCAGCCTTTAGAAATGATCACATTTATCCCTTCTCATTCTGTTACAAGGAAAGCAAAATTTAATACTATTTTGAAAGAAGGCATTTTGGTATTATAAGATAGCAATATATAAATGTATTTGTTGTCAGTATTTTATTCACTATAATTTTATTTCTTATTCTTTATAATGCTTCATTAGCTGTCATATAAGCTTGTGGCAAGTGGACTTAACTTTTAGTATACCTTTCCAACTCCAATAATTTATTTCCATTTGTTTAAAAAATTTCTTGAATTATCTGGTTTTCTACTCATTTCTAGTTTTTTCTTTTTTTGTTGTTTGCCAGTTCTCTTTCTTATTTTTTGAGACTGCAGCTTTTAAAAAGGGGATTCGTATATTGATAATGTTGAAAATTTTCATACTGAGACCATATTTAAAAGTGCAGTGTTTTCCCCCAGCAAAATTATTTAGGTACTGTACATTTTAACTTGGTAATTTTAGAAACTGTTCATTTTATCCTCTAAATTTAATTTTAAATAGAAAATATATCTTCTGTATTTAGAGGAGTGGTAGGTATGGCTATTACTCTTTTATTTATCATTACTTATTATTTTTGCCTTCTTCAGGATTCTGTAGCTTTACTAAGTAGGCTATCTTATTATATAAATTGTCAAAAACAGGATGCTGATGTTAAATCTCTTTTGACTTCTACACAGTTTTGAATACTGTTTGTCTTTAGTGCTTCCTCAGTTTTTTATTTTAAATTTAGATTCTGTATTACAATATCTTTTTATATTTATAGCAGCTGGTCAACTTGACAAATCTATGTGTGTAATTTCCCTTTTGAAAATATATATATTTTTAAATATAAGCATAAGGTACTTGTATTATGTTTTTAAAGGATTCTGGAGTAAAAGAAGATGAATTACAGGCCATTCTTAATTACCTACTGACTATGCATGAGGTAATATTTGAATTTCATATTTTGAGATTTTATTTTTTGAAGCTGCATTATGGACTTTTTTTAAAGTAAAAATTTAAGAAAATCTCTACTAATTATATGTTAACTGTAATGGGGAGTAAATATACCTATTTAGGAAATAAATCCTAACAATCCTCATTTAAATATCCTTTATTACCACAGGATGGCTCTTGAGATAATAATCATGAAAGGATTTAAATAGTGTTAAAATTAGATTTTGTTGAATTAATAATAAAGTATACCAAAGCATACTTTCAGTGTATTTCCAGGAACCAGTGTAACAAATGGAAAAATAGATTGTGAAAATGACTAAAAAGGATTGGATTTTAAAAATTCACAACAGTCTTCTGACTCACTTTACATGTTCAAATATTAAGTTAAACAACTCGTTTATAATGTAATTTAAAATTATGTGGTTGAAAGGCAGGTTGAAAATTAAGTAGGTTGAAATATCTGGGTTTTTTCCTTTATTTTTTAGCACTGAGAAAATATAATATATGCCAGGCGTAATATATCTGAATAATATGATTAAATTAAGACATAAATAAGTTAAATTTAGGAATTGATGGAATAATGTATGTCACAGCATTTTAAATGGTAATTTGCATTTTTATGGTATTATTCATGTATTCTGAATAAATGTATTTTAGTATGGAACAGTGCCTTCTTTAATAATAAATGAAAGATAATGGTTGGACCTATCTGTTAATTAGGGCATGAAATAATGGCTTAAATTTCTTGATTGGTTCATATTTGACTCAAAATTGTTAACTGATTTTGATATTTTTTCTTTTGAGTGGGGTATTGTTATTTTTTAAAGATTTTCCTGACTTGTTATAATAGCTGAAGAGTTTTCAATAGAATTTACTAGCAATCTGTTATTATATGTGGTTTTGTTTTTTATTAACCGTAAGAGACCAAATGTACTTTATAAAAGATAAACTGGAAGTCCCAGTGGTCCTCTGTTTTCAGGAGTCTTTTAGGTCCTACAAATAATGCTTTTTCAAAGATTCAGTGCCCTAGCTCTAGATTGTTAACTTACTGAAAATTAGGGTACAAATAGCTTCAATAGCACAACTTGAAAAGCAATGAAGGAAAACCTAGAGTTAGGGCATCTAAGTCAACTAACCTTTGATAGCTGCTTCCCTTTTCCTTTTTGGGTCAGTATTACCCAAGTTGCCCCTAATGATATGTATACATACTGGAATATCCAACAAAGGCCTTTAGGGGTTTTCATGAAGATTTTTTGGGGTCTAGAACTCATATATGTTCCTGTGCTGATGTTTTGAAAATGTTCTCAAATTGTACCACATATAGTCGTATGTTGGCTCAGTAAATGTTTATTGATCATCTTCATCTTTAATACTGACAGCGTATGATCCTGTATATGAGAATTATCCAGTTTTTATTTTCCCAAAAAGTGTTCTTTTAGAACTAGTTTCTTGAGAGGCACAGTGAACGAAATATTCCAGGTTAAATAAGTTTAGGAAATGGTATATAATATGTTGCCCTCACCATAGCCACTAGATTTACAACATTTATTAGTGTATTGAAGGCTCTAATATGTTTTGCTGTAATAAAAAAGAACAATTTAGTTTCCCTTTTCCTCCCAATTTCTTGATATATAAACCTTCCTTTAAAAAAAAAGTATGTAAGTCATATCAACTGTTTCTGTAGAATATGTTTTAGGAAATCTTGGTTCAGTATAACATAAAAGGTATTTTATTTGTTTGATTAAGAAATTGTGGCCGGGCGCGGTGGCTCACGCCTGTAATCCTAGCACTCTGGGAGGCCGAGGCGGGTGGATCGCTCGAGGTCAGGAGTTCGAGACTAGCCTGAGCAAGAGTGAGACCCCGTCTCTACTAAAAATAGAAAGAAATTATCTGGCCAACTAAAAATATATTTAGAAAAAATTAGCTGGGCATGGTGGCGCATGCCTGTAGTCCCAGCTACTCGGGAGGCTGAGGCAGTAGGATCGCTTAAGCCCAGGAGTTTGAGGTTGCTGTGAGCTAGGCTGATGCCATGGCACTCACTCTAGCCCGGGCAACAGAGCGAGACTCTGTCTCAAAAAGAAAAAAAAGGGGGGGACTCAAATAAAATCAGAAATGAAAGAGGAGACATAACTGATGTCTGTTTTGAGTTATAGTGATGAATGTGTATATTTAAAGAACACAATTTGTTACAAATAAATATATATTGCAGATATGTATACTTATTTTTCTGAAGTTGAAATTTCTATTGTTTCAGAAGTATTCATTATTCAAATAAGTTGTTTTTACCTGATTTTTATTTTTAAATTCTAAAATGATTGTAGGATGACAATCTCATGGATGTCCTACAGCTGCTTGTTGCATTAATGTCAGAACATCCTAATTCTATGATTCCTGCATTTGACCAAAGGAATGGGTTACGGTAAGAGTTGATATATTTAATTTAAGAGATTAGTTTGGAAATATTGGAAATTTTCTTTACATGGAAAGGTTCTTAAATATGAAAAGTATTACTTGATATTATATTATGAAATGACTTTATAGCATGAAAAGAGTTAAAATTTAAGATCCATATATATCATGCATTATATTTTTTCAGTGAATCTTTAATTATAGAGGCTTTGTTCCTGTTTGTTATTATTTAATTTGTGAAGACAGATAAATCATTTCAGTATTTTGTAAGGTGGGTGCTATATAGAGCTATTGTATTGTTAAATTCTTTAGCAGAGTTATCTTTAGAACATTAGTATTCAGTTGTGATTCAGAATGAAAAAGTGATATTTCAAAGGGAAGATAGAAAGCTCATTTGTTTACATTACTTTCATTTAATGGAAAGGATTCTGGGCCACAACAAGTTTAATAACTACTTTGCTGGATGATCAGTTACAGTAACTAATTTAGCTATCTAGTTATAATAAATCTCCTACATTGATCTTCTATTACAAATTATTTGATATCTTTCTTTCTTTTTTTTTTTTTTTTAAGAGATAGGGTCTTGCTCTGTCACCCAAGGTGGAGTGTAGTGGTGGGATCATAGCTCACTGTAGCCTCGAACTCCTGGGCGGAAGCAATCCTCCTTCCTCAGCCTTCTGAATAGCTGGGACTATAGGCATGTGCCACCATGCCTGGCTAATTTAAAAGAAATTTTTTTTTTGTAAAGATAGAGTCTTGCTATGTTGCCCAGGCTGATCTTGAATTCCTGGCCCCAAGCAATCCTTGTGCCTCGGCCTCCCGAAATGCTGGGTTATAGGCATGAGCCACTGCTCCTGGCCTATTTGATATCTTTTAGTATTCATTCTCTATGAGATAAAAAATGAGTTTAGTCTTTATACTTAAGGGGTGTAGTTCGCCAGAGAAACAAAATCAATAGAGTGTGTGTGAGAGAGAGAAGGGAGGGAGGGAGAGAGATGAAGACACACACACACACACACACACACACACACATACACACAGATTTATTTTAAGGAATACACACACACACACAGACACACACACACACACAGATTTATTTTAAGGAATACACACACACACACACACACACACAGAGATTTATTTTAAGGAATACACACACACACACACACACACACAGATTTATTTTAAGGAATACGCACACACACACACACACACAGATTTATTTTAAGGAATACACACACACACACACACACAGATTTATTTTAAGGAATACACACACACACACACACACACACACACAGATTTATTTTAAGGAATACGCACACACACACACACACAGATTTATTTTAAGGAATACACACACACACACACACACACACAGATTTATTTTAAGGAATACACACACACACACACACACACACAGATTTATTTTAAGGAATACACACACACACACACACACACACAGATTTATTTTAAGGAATACACACACACACACACACACACACACACACACACACACACACACACACACACACACACACACACACACAAAATTTATTTTAAGGAATTGGCTTACATGATTGTGGAGGCCGGCAAGTCCAAAATCTGTAGTGTAGGCTGCCAGGCTGGAGACCTAGAGAAGCGTTGATGTTGTGCTTCTGCTGACTGAATTTTCTCTTTTTCTAAGATAGTCAGTCTTTTTTCTATTAAGGCCCTCAATTGATTGGATGAGGCCCACACTCATTGTGGAGGGACATCTGCTTTACTCAGAATCTGCTGATTTAAACATTAATCTCACCCAAAAAATATCTTCAAACAAACATCTATAATAACATTTGACCATATATCTGGATACCATGGCCTAGTCTGGCTGACACATAAAGTTTACCATTATAAGGGGTAAAGTCATTTATTTGTAGTTTGTCATTGATTTATAGTTTTACTACCAAACAGAAAGTATTCGTTATTCTCTGTCACTACTGTCTAATATTTGTTACTTTGAACAATTTGAATAAGCTTGCTGTGAACATTCATGTATAAGTATTTGTATTTGTATTGACATATATTTTCATTTGTCTTGAGTGTATACCTAGGAATGTAATGGCTGCGCTATATTAACACAAAACAAACTGGGCTTATAAATGCTTATTAATTTGTTTCTTTTGTGCACATTTCATATTTATTAACTGGGTCTCAGAAACAGTTAAAAGGTTTATGTAAAGACTGGCAGATTGTTTTTTTGGTTTTTGGTACCAAAATATCTAATTTTATAACCTTGTTTTCCTGGTACTTGTGTGGGTGTGCCTTGACATATTTTGTGATTTAGTGTCAAAATTTACTACTTCCTATTTTAAAAATACTTGCAAGGTAGTAAGATAGATATTTCAATATAATTAAGAAGAATCATTCTATTGAAAGTCTGGACAATGAAAGTCTATACTTTATACTTTTAGTGTATGAGCTCTTGGTTCACAGCCTTATCTCAGTTTCACTAGGTCTGAGTAACATCATTGTGGCTAACTCGTCTTAATATCCAAATCTTGTAATTTTTTAATTCCTTGACTTTAGTGACTCTTACTGACATTCTGTGTAATTTATCCATTCCTATTTTAAAAACCTAGACCTTTTCAGCACTGGAATGTTTCCACAGAAATCTTTAACACCAGTATTTTACATCACAATCTTCTATCTCCTATTTTTCTAGTATCACCCTTTCCGGTGCTCTTCAGTCTCTTAGAGACCTTTTGTCCCTTGATCTTGCTATTTTTATCTTGGTGTGTCTTACTACATCAGCCATTGTTTACTTCCTTCCTAGCTTGGTTATTTGCTGGAACTGGTTTCTAATGAAAACTCCCTTGTGCCTTTGTCTTGTTATATCTGCTTTTGAGATTGCTAGTCTTAAATCAATCTAGGTGGACATGCACTCAGCTAAACCTTGGCTGGTGGGGAAAAAATCATGCAGCTGTGTATGTTGAAACTGTTATAAATTACTGATCTTAAAACTCAGCTATATTTTTAACATCGTTAGACATTCTGTTTATTTATTGCTTCAGATAAAATCCCACATTTTTGCAACTCTTCCTCATTCTCAGCAACAAAAGCCTCATTAAAGCTATTAGCAGGGACTTATTTCAACTTTCATCTTTTTTTCCCCAGAGGTGTATATCAGAGCCCATTCTTCTTTGGTTATTTGCAGTACTGTAGTGGTGGATGAGGCCTTTTTCCTGTTTATGGCTGTCCTCTCACCATATTCCTTTTTATCTCTTCCATTGCTTCTTTTTGCTGACTTTTCCATAATGGTCTGTTTTTCTAAATAAAATTTTTGGGACAGGCACTCTCATTCTTTTAAATATTGTCTTTAGTTACTTTCTTGCTACAACAACAGAGTTAGGCGTCGTGACAGAGTCTATGTGGCCTGTAAAATCTAAAATATTTACTGTTTGGTTCTTTATGGAGAAGTTTTCTAACTCCTGTGATAAATAAATGCTAAAAGATTTTTTTCCTTGACTGTTTTAAATCCCCTCTCCTTATGTATTATTGCAGGGTTAGGTTAAAAAAACTATAGCGAAGTGCGTCTTTATAGCTATGGGACTTTGGGTTATATTTCTTTTTTTAAAGTCTTGAGTATGTAATGCATTATCTTAACATTTACTTGAGTACAAAATTATTTGACTCATGTAGGTTGCATAAGTTTTGCCAGTATCATTTTTATTTTTAATGGCTTTATTGTGCCAGCCTGAGCAAGAGTGAGACCCCGTCTCTACAAAAAATAGAAAAATTAGCCGGGCATGGTGGTGCGTGTCTGTAGTTCTACCTACTCAAGAGGCTGAGGCAGGAGGATCACTTGAGTCCAGGAGGTTGAGGTTGATGCCACAGCACTCTAGCCTGGGCGACAGAGCAAGACTCTGTCTCAAAAAAAAAAAAGCTTTATTGTGGCATAATTAACACACAATAAACTGAATGTTTAAAAGTGAGCAGTTTGTTAACTTTTGACATATGTATAAACCTGTGAAACCATCACCATAAACAAGATAATGACAAATCTGTCATTGACAGAAGTAATCTCGTGCCCCTTTGTAAAATGCCTCCTTTCTACTGATCCCCAGGCTGACACTGATCCCCTTATTGTCGCTAGAGATTAATTTGGATTTTCTAGAATTTTGCATAAATGGAATCATACAGCATGCATTTTTATTTATCTTCTTTCACTCAGCACAAATTATTTTCAGATTTACCCATATTGTTGTATTTATTTTTTTTATTTTGATTTTTTTGAGACGGAGTCTCACTGTTGACCCGGCTAGAGTACAGTGGTGTCATTGTAGCTTATTACAATCTCAAACTCCTGAACTCAAGATCCTCTTTCCTTAGCCTCCCCAGCAGCTGGGAATATAGGTGCATGCCACCACGCCTGGCTAATTGAGATTAACATTTAAATTGGTGGACTTAGAGCAAAATATATTACTGACCATAATGTGGGTAGACTTCATCCAATCAGTTGAAGGCCTTAATTAAACAAAGACTGACATGCTCCAAGCAAGAAGGAATTTTTCCTGCAAACTACCTTTGTACCAGGACTGTAGATCTCTAGCCTTGTGGTCTGTGAAGATTTGAAACTTACCAAAGTCTTCATAATTGCATGAGCAAATTTCTTAAAATAAATCTCTGTCTCTCTTTAAATCCACTCATCCTGTTCTGTTTCTGCAGAGAATCCTGAATAATACATGCAGTACAGCTGCATGTTTTATTTATTTTAGTCCAGTTTGACACAGTCTTTTCAGTGTGTTTAGACCATTTAAGTTTAATGTAATTATTGATATAGTTTTATTTTCATCAGCAATTTTATTATTTGTTTTCTGTTTGTCCTAGTATAACATTTTTCTCATTTCTCCTTCCCTGTGTTCTTTGTATTTGAATTTTTTTTTTTTTTTTTTTTGAGACAGAATCTCACTCTGTTGCCAGGACTAGAGTGCCATGGCGTTAGCCTAGCTCACAGCAACCTCAAACTACTGGGCTCAAGCAATCCTGCCTCAGCCTCCCAAGTAGCTGGGACTACCCGCATGCGCCACCATGCCCGGCTAGTCTTTTCTATATATTTTTAGTTGTCCAGCTAATTTCTTTCTATTTTTAGTAGAGACGGGGTCTCATCTTGCTCAGGCTGGTCTCGAACTCCTGAGCTCAAACAATCTGCCCACCTTGGCTTCCCAGAGTGCTAGGATTACAGGCGTGAGCCACCGTGCCCAGCCTGAATTTTTAAAATATTTTAAAAAAATTATCTGATTGGGTTTTGGATTTATCTCTTTGTGTAATTTTTTTGGTGCTTGCTCTAGTGATTTCAACATATATAGTTTCTCAGGCTATGTGGAGTTAATATTTTACCTCTTCAAATAAAATATACGATTATCACAACTCTATTGATCCCTTTAACCTCCACTGATGTCCTTTATTACATCAACATATACTGTAAGCCCCTCCAGATAATGTTATAATTTTTTCTTTCACTGATTGTATATAGTTTAAAGAATTTAAGAGAAAAAAAGCTTTTACTTTTATCCAGGTATTTAGAATTTCTTTTGTTCTTCCTTCATTCCTGAAGAACTTCCGTTAGCATTTCTTCTTGAGTAATTTTGCTGGAAACGAATTTTCTTAGTTTTTCTTCTGAGAATATCTTTATTTGGCCCTTAGTCCCCAAGGATTTTTTTTTTTTTTTTCTGTGTGTAGAATTCTGTGTTTGTAGTTCTTTTCTTTTAGCACTTTAAAATGTTGTGCTACGGTCGGCTGGCCTAATGAGAAATCTATGGTCATTGAAATCTTTCTTTGTAAACATGTGCTAGATTTCTGCACTTTCTTTGAAGACATTTTCTTTAACTTTCCTTTCCATGATTTTTTGTTGTTTGTTTTTAAGAGTTGGGCTCTTGCTATGTTGCCCAGTCTGATCTTGAACTTCTGTGCTCAATTGATCCTACTGCCTCAGGCTCTTGAGTAGCTGGAACTACAGGCACACACCACTATGCCTGGCTCTCCCCTGTAGTTTCATTGTGATTTTCTTTGTAATTATCAGAAAATTTGAGAAGCTTTAGGTCATTATTTTTTCAATTTTTTATTTTTGGCTTTACTTATATCTTTCTCCTTTCACTTTGTGTCTGTAAAGACATGAATATTAGATCTTCTGATAGGGTTACATTACTCCCTAGCGCTCTGTTTAGTTTGTTTCATTTCTTTTTCCAGACTGTATTGATACAGAAACTTGATATGTATAATAAACTTGACCTTTAAGTTCATGGACTTTGTCTTTTTTATTTCAATATTGAACTTAGCTCATACAAATTTTATTTCAGGTAGTATACATTTCAAGTCTAAAATTTCAATATGGTTCATTTTTATAGTTTCTTTTTTGATGAGAACTCTTTTTCTTTTTAATTATTTCTAATTGACACATAATTTTACATATTTACGGGTACAGTATGATATTTCAGTACTTGTATACAATGTGTAATGTTCAAATCAAGGTTATTAGCATCCCCATCACCTCAAACATTTATTTTTTCTTTGTGACTTTTTCAATTCGACTGTGTTTACCTTTATTCTCTGGAGCTCCTTTAAAATCTTTGTGAGAATTTTGCTCATCTTATTATCATCTGTTGATTTTCTTTTCCTATGAGTAATGATTTCATTTTCTTAGTTCTTTGTATGTTCAGTAATGTTCTAATGTGTCCTGGACATTGTTAGTGTAGTCTTTTATAAACTCTGGGCCCTGTTATAATACTCTAACAAATTGTTGTTATTGTTTTTTAGCAAGTAGTCAACCTGGTAAGGGTTCACACTATAAGTTCTACTTATATTCTGTGTGTGGTGGTTGCAGTGTTCCTTCATTTTCAAAACCTCGCTTGTCCTATTTTGAGTTTTCTTCAGAGATGCTTCACTCAGGAATTAGGCTGAGAACTGAATGCCCCTGAAATTTATTTGGAATTCTGTAGAAGTATTCAGTATTATATTTTCTAAATCATGGGTTTTCTTTTCGATAATTTGAAAAGAGAGGGGAGGGAGAGACAGACACTGATACATAATTTCAGTGCTTGTTTATGATTACATTGGTATCTCATATATAGTACCATAATTTTTAATAGCCAATATGAAAAGGACAGAGATTGACTTAGTGAAGGTTTCATATTAATTCAAAGTCAAATGAGGTATGAGCATGGTCTCGAATGAAGAAAATTGGAGTGAGATAGTCTTTACTGGTACAAGATGGCATAGGAGTTAAAAAAACTCTCAGTAGCATTTTCAAATTATGAATGGCAACTTAGTTTTCATGAAATGACAGAAATTTTCACATTCAGTTGTTAAATAAAATTTTTCTCTACCATGAAATCATTTAGACGTTGTCTCCGATACTGAACTTAGATCACTATCTTGCAGCACTTATCCTTCCATAGAAGTGATTGTGTTTTCTGATTCAGTGTCAATCTTATCATATGCTTTGCTTAAATTGTTGTGAATTTTTAATTTTTGGAGTCTACTTTCATGAGTTTTTATCATTTTTAATTTCTGTGAACAGATTGAAATGTTACTATTCAAATCATCCTTTTGAGTGTTCCTATTATCTGAATTATATTTTCTTCATTGAAAATGTAGTGTGGACATCAAAGTATAGTCCAATTCAAAAAATGTATGTATGATATATCTATATACATTTCTTTAAACATATAATCATAGTAAAGCAGATTGTATGAAAGTATTCCCAAATTTCAGTATTGTTTCTCATGGGTTACTTTTATTATCTTCTTTATACTTTTCTCTGTTTCTAGATAGAGAAGCATACATGTGTTTATAAATTTTTTTCTGACTAGAAAAATATATAAATTTCATTGAAGTACTACATGATTTTTTCCCCCTCCAATGTGTGAGTTAAATAGGAACTAAACTTTGGTTAAAAAGCAAAGTAGGCCCATGTAACTTTTACAAAATTTACTACTTATGTTTAGCAGGTAAACTAATTAGATTCTGCTTTGGTCAGAAATGTTCAACATTTAAAAAGTTATTGGAGGGTAAATATTAGGTACATAGATGCAATTCAAGTTATTTTAATTTTCTTATTATTAATCCTAACAAAACATTATTTGAAAGCACTTAGTGGTATCTAGAGTTTATCTTTTGATGAAGTCATTGTGATTTTAACCAAACATATTTGCTAAGCTATAGCAAGCAATTTTTGGTATTTTAAAATATCTTAGTGTATTGTGTTTTTTAAACCAGTATTAAACTTATGTTAGTGTTACTTTTATAAACAATTTGATTTGTATTTTGCCTAATGTAAATGGTTGAAGAAAAGAAACTTACAAATATATTAGTGTTGTCCTAATGATTGACAGTTACAGTTTTTATATTAAGATTTGAATTAAAAATGCTAATTTCTGATGTCTCATTTTATGAGATTGCAATGAGATATGGATGTGGATGGTTTTAATTTATATTTTAAAAGGAATCAAACTTTTTTATATATTTCTTTTCTGTTAATCACTAGAGGTTGAAGAACTTTTCTTTTTGCTTAAAATTCTTTTGATTGGTTATTAAATATTGAAATCTTGATGTAGGAGGATACTGACATTCTTAATTTTTATGAGTAACTGTAAAAATTTCTGACTATTACTGTTGTTCTAAATGTCTATGAGAAAGAGAATGATATAATGAATCAATTGAATATTGCTTTCATTGTATTTTTTTTTTTTTTTTTTTGGGAGAGACAGGTTCTCACTGTGTTGCCCAGACTAGAGTGCAGTGGCATCATAATAATTCACTGCAATTTCAAACTCCTGGACTTAAGCAATCCTCTCACCTAGGCCTCTTGAGTAGCTGGGACTAGGGCTGTGCACCACCATGCTGGGCTGAGTTTTGTATTTTTTGTAGAGATGGGTCTTCCCATGTTGCTAATGCTGGTCTTGGACTCCTGGCCTCAAGCAGTCCTCCTTCCTTGGCCTTTCAAAATGCCAGGTTTACAGGTGTGAGCCACCTCACCCAGCCAGACTGTCACCTTCATTATACTTGGTTTATACTCAAATCAAAAGGCACTTAGAGGTTTTTTAAAATTAAATTAGATTATTATATAATTTTAAATAATTGAATGTGAATTTATTTTTAGGGGTCATTCGGTTTTAAATCTTTTTACTTTTGTACTTATTTCTGACTGTCATTAATTACTAGCCTGTTCTCTTATTTTTAATGGTGATAATTATTTACAAATTTAAATATGTGCTACCACTAAACAATGCTTTCTTTGTGTTTTCTATAACAAAAAAAAGTTGGTAACCTCTAAAGGACATTGATAAGCCTGTAGCAGAGGAAAGGTAGTGTCTCAAAGTCATTACAAGTTGCATATGAGTATAGGCATGGAAAAATCACCTTATTTCCTGCATTCCAATTTCTTTTCATTTCTTAGTTTTCCTTAAAAGGAACTCTGGCCAGAGATAAGCAGGTTTTCAAATATCAGACATGCACGTTAAATTCACTTATTTTTTATCTGAAATAGGTTTATAATAATGTGAAATAATATATATCTTAAGTCTTTATTTTTGAAAATTATACTCAGAATGGTTTGTTTTTAATTTTTATTAATTCAGTGTTATCTACAAACTTTTGGCATCAAAAAGCGAAGGAATCAGAGTGCAAGCTCTTAAGGCAATGGGATATTTTTTAAAACATCTGGCCCCAAAGTGAGTATGCATGAAATCTAAAATAGACTGTTGTATTTTCCTAATTTTTAATAAACCCTTGAAATAACATTTCTGTTCTGTGGTCTCCATAGTCTGTCTTTTATTTTTATTCGTAAAATGCTGTATGAACTTAATCTCATTAGTAAATAAAATTGAATGGGAATATTTGGTTTGTTTTATATGAAAATTATTTAAATTATTCATATATTTTGTGTTAATTATGAGAATTAGTTTGGATAAATTGAATTCTAGAAACCAAGGAGACTTCATTTCAGGTGCCTTGCACCATTATTTGCTTTATCTGTACTGCAAAGCTGATACAGTAACCTGAATGTTGTCACATAGTGCATTCTGCTGTATACCTACCTAACAACTGAAACTCCCATGCATATTTTCTTAGTTGAATGCAGACATTCATGTTCTACCTGGGAGTAGTTAATTATAAAAATTAAAAATTTGAGGGGTAGAACAAGTGTTGGTAAACTGTAGTTTTTAGGAATCCAGCAGGCCACCTGTAAAGTTTTATTGGAACACAGCTACAATAATTTATTGTATTTGTGTATTATCCATGGCTGCTTTCATGACATAAGGGCAGTGTTGAGTTGTGACAGAGATCATATGGTCCACAAATCCTAAAATATTTATTATCTGGCCATTTGCAGCAAAAGTTTCCTGACCCCAGGGGTAGAACTAAAGTTTGTGATCCTTCAGTTTCTAAATTTATGATTGAAAGGTTATTTTTGCATATATTATTCCATAGTATTTATTTTCTTAAATTATTTTACATTTCTTCTGCCTTTTCCTCCACATTGCTTTTCTATTTAACTACTTATTGTGCTTTAGATGACTCTCCCTGGTAGAGCCTGCCTCAGTGCTGGCAGTTAGTAGCAACTAGTTAAATAAATAGTTGCTCTGAAGATTTTGGTGGAGGTTTTTGCTGTGCTGTGACATAGCCAATCTTGTTTTTTAAAAACTTTAGCTTTGCTTATATTGTAGTTAGCATTTCTCTACTAAAAAGTTTTAGATCGAAGAAAATTGGAAGAGTAATTGGGTGGAATTTGCTTGTAATGTGAAAAAGTTTTGTGTTTTCTTTGCTCAGCATGCATACTAAGTTGTGTGTAGTAAAACTCTGCATTTGATGATTTCTTTATGTGTAATTGCAGGAGGAAAGCTGAAGTCATGCTTGGGCATGGATTGTTTTCATTGCTAGCTGAAAGACTCATGCTTCAGACAAATTTAATCACAATGACCACATATAATGTTCTGTTTGAGGTAGGAATGTAGTTAGAATTTACTATAAAAGTGCTTGTTGACAGTGTCTAGATAAAATAAAACCATTTAGATTTATAATGTACAGTTTTGAAATTACATAAAGGAGATATGGCTGAATTTTTGGAAATCAGTTATTAATCTGTGAGTTAATAAACTAGTTATTTCTGCTTAAGTATTTCCTCCATTGTATTGACTATTGGATGTCTCATTTTAAAATTTAGTAAAAATAGAGTTATAATGCTGAAGTTGTTTTGTTTGTGTTTTTTGAGACAGAGTCTAGCTCTGTCACCTGGGCTAGAGTACAGTGATGTCATCATAGCTCACTGCACCCACAAACTCCTGGGCTCAAGTAATCCTCCTGTCTCAGCCTCCCAAGTAGCTGGGAATACAGGCACATGCCAGCATGCCTGCCTAATTTTTTTTATTGTTTATAGAGATGGGGGTCTCACTTTTGCTCAGGCTGGTCTTGAACTCCTGGCCTCAATCAGTCCTCCTGTCTTGGCCTCCCAGAGTGCTAAGAATACAGGCATGAGCCACCAAGCCCATTTACTGAAGTTATTTTATATGTATTAAATATTTAGCATGAGAATATTGCACTGTTTGATTAATATTGTACTTAGAGTTCATTAATAGTGATGCTAATATAGTGACTTTGTTTTGTGTTGTTTTACTTCTGTAGATTCTTATAGAACAGATTGGTACTCAGGTGGTACATAAACAGCATCCAGATCCTGATTCTTCAGTAAAGATACAAAACCCTCGTATGTATTTTATATACTTTAACAAAAACTACCTTTTGCTACTTAAAAAGAAAGTCACTGTGAAAAACCTAATGTTGATATTGTTGAAACAGATTGTTAGATGAATATTTAGTTAATGGTAAGGATATCATACTAGTTTTCTTTGTTTTATGTTGACTATAACCTTGAAGTGATGTTAAGTTATGTGGAAATACCTTATATAAAGGTTTTGAAGAATTGTATGCATAAGCTCTTGATTTAATGTATGTTCAGAACTTCAGCAAAATTTTGATTGCACTATTTAGTGATGTCAGGCTAATTTACTTGAACTGTGGAGGTAGCTTTCATCTTAAACTACTGTCAATATAAGAATGCCAAGTTTGGAATAGAAAAATATCTGTCTTTATTTTTTATGAACATAGTCCTGTTAAACAGTCTTTTATTTTGATATTTAGAATTTTTAAGCACTTGTAGAAAGTGTACATTTTTTCATCTTGCTTTTTAAGATCATGTCATTAAAATACCTAGTTTGTAGTTTTAAAGTTTACTTTTTATGTGTAGTGAGGTGTGTTTGTGTGGTGCTCTACTTCATTGCTAATTTTAAAAACATGTGACTTTTAAGTTTAATTTTCCTCAGCTTTCAGAGAGAAATGGTGTCATTTTGAGAGTGAAAAGAAGAGAAAATCTTGAATTTATAAATATATATATTAATATACATATATATGTTATCTGGTTATAGGGAAGATGACTTATATAAGAGTTTTACAATATATTATTGTCTCAGTTTATTTTGCGGTGCTATCAAAGAATAATTGAGATTTTGTAATTTATAAAGAATAGAAGTTTATTTTCTCACATTTCTGCGGGTTGGGAAGTCCAAAATCAGCGTCTCCGTGTTTGGCCTGGTAAGGGCTGCTCTCTGCTTCCAGAGAAGGCTGACAGGCAAGCTATAGGTAGTCAAATGTTTTGTGAAGCCTCTTTTATAAGGACCTTAATTCCATTAATGAGGGAGAAGCAAGCCCTCCTGTCCTAATCAGCCTGTAAAGACCCCATCTCTTCATAACATCACATTGGCAACACCTGAATTTTGGAGGGAAGACATTTAAACCATAACAATTACCTTATCTAATACCTAATATACTAGCTCAGAAAAGACAGGTAGTATAGTATGGTGATTAAAAATATAGGTTGAACTCTTGGTTATATGTCTTACTAGTTGTGTGACTTTGGGTATATTACTTAATTTTTTTAAAATTTCAGAATATTATAGGGGTACAAACATTTTGGTTACATGAATTGCTTTTGTACTATTTGACTCAAAGTTGTAAGTATGCCCATTACCCAGATAGTGTGCATTGTACTTGTTAGGTGTGCATTTACCCAACCCCACCTTCCCCCTACCACCTGCTTGATTTCTGATGAATGTTATTTCCATATGTGCACATAAGTGTTGATTGATTAATTCCAATTTAATGGTGAGTGCATGTGGTATTTGTTTTTCCATTCTTGTGATACTTCACTTAGAAGAATGGTCTCCAGGTTAATACAAGAGGTATTAGTTTCCCATTTTTATGGCTGAGAAGTACTCCATGGTATACATATACCACATTTTATTAATCCACTCATGGATTGATGGGCATGTGGGTTATTTCCGCATCTTTGCAATTGTGAATTGTGCTGCTATTAACATTCGAGTGCAGGTGTCTTTTTATAGAATGTCTTTTTTTTTTGAGTAAATACTCAGTAGTGGGCTTGCTGGATCAAATGATAGTTCTGCTTTTAGTTCTTTGAGGTTATCACCATACTACTTTCCATAGAGATTGTATTAGTTTGCAGTTCCACCAACAGCATGTGAGTGTTCCTATCTCTTCGTTATCAATGCCAGCATTTGTTATTTGGGGACTTTTTGATAAAAGCCATTCTCACTGGAGTTAAGTGATGTCTCATTGTGGTTTTGATTTGCATTTCCCTTATGATTAGAGATGCTGAGCATTTTTTTAATATGTTTTGTTGGCCCATTACTTCATTTTTGTGCCTTAGTTTTCTTATGTTTACAATTTCATATTAGCATCTACTTATCATTGTGTAAGGATTAAATGAATTAATAGCTGTATTTTCTTTGCTGCCTTATAATAATACTTCTTCAAAATTAGTGGCAGTTATTATCATCTCATGATTATCAACATCATTGTAATCATTGTTTAGGTAGAGAACTTTTCAATTTATCATTAGAGGAAGTCAGAAATTGCTCCCAAAATATCATTAAGTATATAACAAGGTATCTTTATTTTTGATATTTTGAACTCATTGCTTCAGAGTCCCCAATATCCTTGGCATAAGCCTGGTTTAGAATTCTTTAATTTTTAATTGGGTGAAAATTTGACGTATTATTTAATTTCAAATTCAGAGATATAGCTGTTTTTTTGTTTCTTATAACATCCTGGATTAAGTACATATTTTCAAAGGATTTTTTTCTTTAAGCTAAGTTCTGGAAATTTAGATGGCTTTATACTAAGACCATTATAGGAGCAGTTTTATTTACATTTGCTGGGGGGATGGGGATATTGAACATGTTTTAATTTCTTTTGGGTTTTTTGTTTCTAATTTTACTTCAAAAATTATGGAAACAAATCTTCACAGCTTTTAAAGTTCACTGTGTTAAAGGGAAGGCTATATGCATACCGTAAATTGTGTTGAGGAATCTGAGAACTTATTCCCTTTTTCTGAGATTTCAGTCATAGAGTTTTTGATTTGTTTGTTTTTAAGATCAACTTTACTATTTCATAGAGGTTAAAGAAAATTACCACTTTTACCATCATTCAATTCATTTATAATCTAAATTGTTTTATTTCAACCTTTTAAAATTCAGCTTTACTTTGCACATTCAAATCATGAAATAAAATCCCTTTCTTGTTTATAAATGCTTTCCAATGAATTTATGTTCTTTTCTGTAGATGATATCTTTATAACACAGAAGACAATGTTTTCAGTGGACATTTGTTCAGGGAAACTGAAGAAATTGCAATATATTAATGACCTTTTATCATGAGTTTTTTGTTGTATTTAGTTTTTACTTATTTATGAACTATCTTACAGAGATACTAAAAGTAATTGCGACCCTACTTCGAAATTCTCCCCAGTGCCCAGAGAGCATGGAGGTTCGCAGAGCCTTTCTTTCTGACATGATTAAACTTTTTAATAACAGTAGAGAAAACAGGAGGTAAGCTGGATCAGAAAGCGTTTATTTACAGTGTCCAAGTATATACTATTGTATAAGCCTATTTTGTGTTAGGAAAATTGCTTCAAAAATACTATGTAATGACTTTTCCATATGTTTTTTTATTAAGGGTGTGTTAAATAATGTTCCATATAAATTAAAGATTTTAGTGCTACATTGTTGAACTGTTTGAATATATACATAAATGTGGGTTTTTGGTGGTTTATTTTATTATGAACCTTTATATTCTAGAATTCTTTCAGATAATAGCATTTTTCCAGTAATTCATTACCATCTTATAATTTTCAGGAGTTTATTACAGTGCTCTGTGTGGCAAGAGTGGATGCTTTCTCTTTGCTATTTTAAACCTGAGAATTCAGATGAGCAAAAGATAACAGAAATGGTGTATGCCATATTCAGAATCCTACTTTACCATGCAATCAAATACGAGTGGGGTGGCTGGCGTGTGTGGGTAGACACCTTATCAATCACACATTCAAAGGTAAGTTTCTTTATGAAAGTATAATTTAGCATTTTAAATATCTATCATTTCGAATTTTACTCATTTAAAAAAATTCATATAGTTAAAATCAAGAAAAAAAGGCAAGTTATTCTCTGAAAGTACAGTAAAATGAAAAAGGAATCAAAAGAAATATAAAGTATTCCAAACTTCTTCAGAATCAAAATAATATTTTCAAATGTCAGTTTTATATGTGCTTAACTTAATAAAGTCAAACCTCATGCCACAGCATGAAGGAATTTGTTTGGAAGTAAGCCATGTTCACAGAAATGCATCTCTGAATTTTTTAGTAGTTAGAAGCTCTTGAACACAAGGTGGCGCGCTATATTCAAAGATGAGAAGTTGTTTTAGAATGTAAGATGGTTAAGTAAACAGAAAAGTACTAGCTGATATTACATCCAGTTAAAAAATGGGTTTGGAAGAATCTATGGGCCTGTTTTTTTTTTTTTTTTTTAAATTAAGCCAGTATAAGTTATTTATGTATAGCTTTTGTTTAAAATTTATGAAATATTCCAGGCATACAAAAAGGTGTAAAGAATAATGTATCTATTGTTGTTTATGCAATTGGATTCCCATCCCCAATTGCTTTGTCTACCATTCTTCACCCTACCCCGTACTCCCTATCCTACTAACCTTAATTTGGTGTTGTCTTTTCTGTCTTCCCTGTATCTTTATTACATATATAACTCTAAACAATCAAGAATTATATTTTTCATGTTTAAACCTAAGATAAATGCTTTCATACTAAATGCATTTTTCTGCAAATTTCTATTTTTAGTTACTATTTGAAATTCATCTACATTGACCCATGTAGTTATGTTCATTTTCTTAGTTGTATTCCATGGTATGACTCTATCCGTTTATCAGTTAACGAGCATTTTTGTACACATCTCATGTGTATTCAAGAGTTTCTCTGTATATATTCCTAGAAGTGGAATTGGTGACTTGTAAGGTGCAAATATTGAACTTTACAAGATAGTGCAAATTTTTTCCAAAGTAGTGTATCAGTGTATCTTTTCACCTGCAGTGTGTTTACTCATTGCTTCATATCACCTAATCACTTGGAATGGCTGGAATTTAAAAATTTGCCAATTTGATGAATTTTAAATGTTTTATCATCATAATCTTAATCTGCATTTTCACGTTTTGTGAGAGGTCTTTATATATTCTTGTTCTTAATTCTTGGCAAGCTGTATTGATTATGAATATCTTCTGCCAATTTGTGGCTTATCTATTTATTTTTAGAGTTTTATATTTGTGCCTTCTCAGGAAATTTTACATTTTGAATAATTAATGCAGAAAAATTTCTTAGTTTCATTTATGGTCTATGCTTTTTGTATCTTGTTTAAGAACTCTTTCCTTATTCAGAAGGAATATTATATAATTATGAATTGACTAGAAGGAATAAAGAATAAAAATGATAAATTTGGTACATATTTAAGTGTTTTACTATCAAAATGATTATTCTAGAATGTTTTGCTATTCTCTAAGAATGTATTGCCATTTCCTATTTACATATTTTCAGATGTTTGAATAGCCTTTGTTTTTTTAGTTTTTTGGAGGGGTGGTATTTGAACGTAGCTAAGGATTATTTATTCTGCCTTCTCTTTCCTCAGTGAGCAAAAGGTGTGCTTATGTTGTAAGGGCTTACAAGGATAGTTTAGGTTGGAGGAACCACCCTATGAATATATGTTTGAGTAAAATCCAGTGGTAAATAAGAAAAAGATCTAATTTTATAAAATGGCTTTGTTGTAGTCAGTATATTTTTGAGGCTGATGAATTTAGTCTAAAGCACAGTTTAGCCAACCACGGTCTAAGGGCCAAATCTGGCTTGATTTGTTTCTCTAAATAAAATTTTATGGGAACATAGTCTCTCCTGTTCATTTATATATCATATATGGCTACTTTCACACTACAAAGATAAAGTTGAGTAGTTGCTCTGGCAACTACATGGCCCCAAAGCCTAAAATATTTACTGTTTGGCCCTTCACAGGAACTGTTTACTACCCCTTGTCTAACTTGGTTTAGTTTGTGCTGATGCCCAGCTATACTGCTGTCTAATGCAGTGGACTGCTGCAATCTGGACTGATTTTCTGCTAATGCCATTTTTCCCTTCAAAAGATTATGAGAAAAATAGGGTTGAATTTGGGCCTCATACACATTTGAAGTAGATTTCAGAGATATCTCGGAGGGGATCCTAGGTTAGGGAAGTGCCAAGTTTAAAGAACATTTTTCAGATTTTCTAATGAGTGTATGTCAGTTCACCTTAGTTTTTTCAGGTCCTTAGGAAGGATGGCTAGAGGAATATAACCTTTAGAGTAATAGTTATTAAAGTGTAGCCTGAAGACCTTGGGAGCCCATGAAGGGGACCATCATGAGTCTGTGAGGTCCTCCTTTCCTACTGCTTATCTACAAGGGCTGTCTGGAAAGTATCCAGTCTTTATATCCGTGTATCCATGACTGGATACTCTCCAGACAGCCCTCGTACATGAGGGTGGATTTTCTTCTTGTACTTCACCCAAACCAATATATGCAGCATATTGAAAAGAAAAGCAAATATAAGAAAACAACACATGTTGAAAAGAAAAGGAAATGTAAGAAAGCAACTGTCTTCTATGAAGCCAGACATTAAAGAGATTTGCAAAAATGTACAATGATAGTGCTCTTCTTCTTCTTCTTCTTATTTGGTCCTGAGACCAAAAAGTTTAAGAACTGCTGCCTTAGAAAGTCATAGGACCAATAGCCTTGTCTTTTTGAGTTCCCTATCTACAAAATAAAGGAGTTGGGTTAGGTAATAATATCTCAAGTGCTTTGAGTTTTTAAACATTTAGGACTAAATTTTTATATCTGGTTATCAATCCATTGTGTAAGCAATGAAAGACCATGGACTTCAGAGATAGGGTAGTTCTGGGTTTGAATCCTGATTTATAGGAATTATTACCTGCAAAGGTCAGGCAATTTTAAAAACTTTTTTCAACCATCAATATCGAAGCTAGAAAGAAGGGTAAATGTGGGTTTTTATTTATATAATATTTATATTTATATAAATATGTAAATGGGTATGTGTGTGGATACATGTATACACACACACATAGCATGTTGTTGAAGCTAAGAGTTACTTGAAATCATAGAAAGTAGAATTAAATGCTCAAGTGAATTTTCTCTGGTTATACTTCTATCATTATCCTATTCATGCTTTTCTTCTCATTTGTACTGCTAGCACACTAGTTCAGGCCCCAGTCACTTCATGTTTTTATTTAAATATAACTTTTAAAATGAAGAATTAATTATATCTAAAATAATTTGCATAACATATGTGCTATGAAATATTATAAAGGAAGAATTCTAACTATGCCACCCAATTTAAGAACATGCTGTGTGGTCTTCCCCATCTTACCCATCCCTGCTTACCCCAAAGGTAGTCACTATTTTGAATTTTGTGTTTATAATTCCCTTCTTTAGAAAAAGTTTAAAAATGTATTCTTAAGCAATGTATTATCTAATTTTGTCTTTTAAAAATTTTATGAGAATGACATTATGATGTGTGGACTATTCTTTTACTTATTTTTTTCTCCATCAAACCTTTTGTTTCCAAGTTCTTTCTTATTGTAAGTATGTATCTTTAGTTCATTCATTTTTACTGCTGTGAATACCTCAAGTGCTCAAAGACAAAGGTTTCAATAGAGCTGTGATTTTCAAACTTCTTATAACTGATCTACAGTATGAAATTTATTGTGACTGGGTGTGTATGTATATATACACATGCACTCATACGTTCACACACAGACACACACACCAGAAGCAGTGGTTCCATGAGACAATATTTACCCTTATTAAACTTTAGGTATAGTCATGCACTCGGATGTTTTCTATTCTTTTTCATTTAAAAAATTCTGATAATGCCTCCAATTAGTTGATTCCATGATCTGCAACCTGAATTATCCTCAATTTGAAAAAGCACTGCTTTAGCAAATATAACTAGGAGTAGAATTTCTAAGTCCTAAGTAATGTTCCATCCTTTAACCCTTGATACTGTTAGACATCTTATTTTTGCATGATTTTGTCTTTCACCTTACTTTTCTATTAAGTTTTTCTTTTTCTTCATCATTTGTAGTTCTTTGTACACATCCAGATTACTCCTAGTCTGCATATTTCTAGTAGTCTTTAGCACTAAGTATCATTTTCCTATGGGTTTATTAAGCTAAAAAATAACATACGATGTTGTTCGCCTCCATAAACACTTTGTTCTAACCTTCTTAGAAACACAAATATATTTTTTATAAAATAATTTCCACCTCATGTTTTATTGTTCGGCTTGATAAACATATTTCTTACCTCGTCTTCCACTACTTCACTTGATAAAAATCTCCACTCTGGATGTATGGTTCCAGTTCTTTTGAAATCTATCATGTTTTGTTAAATCTTCAATTTTGTTTATTCCTGTAATTCTTTGTATTTATCCAAATCCTTTATATTTTTCAGGACCTAACAGCTAAATCACCTCTGTACGATGGTTTTTCTTGTTCTCAGACCATGTCAGTTTGTATGCATTCATAGCACTTAATTTTCTCTTGGTATCTCTCTAAGTAACTCACTCTCTCTACTCCCACCTCCCTCAGCCTCCAACTAATCAATCAATCGCCTCCACCTGGCACCCTGGCTATTGGTGTTGACTCTGGGTACCTGGTGTAGTCTGCCTGGCTAACTCTCTCCCTCTGCCTGCCTGTTTCTTTTTCTTTTTTAGCCACTACCTCCTTCTCTCCACATTCTCTACCCATTCTGTTCACTGCCTGGCTAACTCTCTCCCTCTGCCTGGCTAACTCTCTCCCTCTGCCTGCCTGTTTCTTTTTCTTTTTTAGCCATTACCTCCTTCTCTCCACATTCTCCACCCATTCTGTTTCATTTGCATTCTACCTCCCCCAACCTATTTCTCTTTTTCTCTGTCGGTTCCTCTCTCAGTGAATCTCCATCTGTTTTGTCTGTGCTTGCTCTGTCTCCCATCTCTCTGTTGATTGGTCAGACACTTGCTTGATCTCTCTCAGTCATTCTCAATCATTCTGTGTCTAGGTCTCACTGCAGTTGCCCAGTTCTTTTCTTCCCCTTTCCATCTTTATCTTTCTTCTTTTTAAAATCCCTTTCTACTCCTCCCTTTTGTTCTTTCTATCTTCTGTTTAAGTACTTTCTAGTTACTATGAAAGATTAGATGAATCGGGAACAGATCCTATTGTGAAAGAAGTTACCGTCTAATATGAGAGATAATATATTTACAAAATAACTAAAATACAAAGTTGGAAGCAATACATGCTGCAGGAGAGATATATACATAGTGAAAGGAGAGACAACTTCTACCTGAGGGTATCTGAGAAGTTTATGGAACAGATGTCATTGACTACAACCTTGAATAAATAAGATTTGGCCATATAGAGATTGGGATGGCAGGAATTAGTGGTAGAGGAATTGGCATAAGCAAAAACACAAAGATGGTGTCATTGAGGGAAAAGTACGGTGAATTACTTTGTTTCCTTGGGGGTGTGTGGCCTATATGAAGAAGAGCAATAATATGTAGTGTACCAAATGTGGACTGACATTTAATCATGTATAATCCTGTAATATCTCTTATATTTTTGGTTAAAGGTTGGTTCTTTTGTTTTATTTTGGCTGCTAAATTGTAAGCTCTTATCAGTTGGGATGAAAGGTTTTATACTTGTTCATATCTCCCATATAAGTATGCATAGTGCTGAGTACTTGGCAGTTGCACATTAAATGTTTATCTCAAGAAGAAGGAAGAACTATATCATCATTATTTAGAGCTGTTTGGTTCAGTTGTCATGTGGCACCATGCTACTCTGTGTGTGACTTAGTGCCTCAGTCTTCTCTCATCAGTGAAATAGCTCAGTAGCTGTCCATTAAAGCACCTATGCCACAATCAGTCATAGTATAATTTGGGGATCACCTCATCACAGTAGCCTGGGCTGTGCATTTTGTTACAGTTTTGTGAGCCTCACCTCAGAATCTTCATCATGTGGGAAAGTTCCAGGAAAACTGTAGTTTAGAATAAGCTCTATGCACTCTAAACTTTCAACACTTTTACGAGTGTACAGGGAATTTTTTTGTGTGAATTTTCATAAAATTTTCTCTTCCCCCTTCCCATAATATAGTGTACTCTTTAGAAAGCATCATAGAGATGGGGGATTCTAAATAAATTAAATATGTACCCTAGTTTATGACTCCTTAATACATTTTTTTTATTACAAAGGAGAATCCTTTTTGTCTTTCTGAGAGCATATGTTATGGTCCAGAGAATGTTAAAGAAATATAAACTACTATTCTTATGTAGTATCTGAAATCAGTATTTTTATACTCAACCTATATAGAACAAATGCAAAATAGGCTTTAAATTTTATGTATGTGTGTATGTATATTTACAGTCATGCATGCATAATGACATTTTGGTCAACAATGAACTACATATGTGAGGTGGTCCCAGGGATTACAGGAAAGCTGAAAAATTCCTGTCGCCTAGTAATGTTGTATCTGTGGGTACCGTCATAGCACAACACATTACTCACATGTTTGTGGTGATGCTGGTGTAAACAAACCCACTGTGCTGCCAGGCATATAAAAGTCTAGCACGTACAGTTACATACAGTACGTAATACTTGATAATGATATTAAATGACTATGTTACTGGTTTATATATTTATAAATGTATATTATACTATACATTTTATTGTTATTTTAGAGTTATATTCTTTCTACTTACCAAAAAAAAGTAAACTGTAAAAGACCCGCAGGCAAATCCTTCAGGAAGTATTCCAGAAGAAGGCATTGTTGCCATAGGGATGACAGCTCCATGGTTGTTATTGCCCCTGAAGACCTTCCAGTGGGACAAGATGTGGATGTGGAAGACAGTGATATGGATGATCCTGACCCTGTGTAGGCCTAGGCTAATGTGTGTGTGTGTTTCTCAGGTTTTCACAACAAAAGTTTAAAAGGTAAAAAATTAAATAAAAAATTTTAAAAATAGAAAAAAGTTTATAGAATCAGGATATAAAGAAAGAAAGTATTTTTGTACAGTTGTACAATGTGTTTGTGTTTTAAGCTAAATGTTGTTACAAGAGTGAAAAAGTTAAAATTCAAAAGTTTATAAAGTAGAAAAGTTACAGTAAGCTAAGGTTAACCTGTCATTGAAGAAAGAAAAGTATTTTAAAAATAAATTTAATGTGGCCTAAGTGTACAGGGTTCATAAAATCTATAGTAGTGTACAATAATGTCCTAGACCTACACATTCACTCAGCAGTCACTCTCTGACTCACGCAGAGCAACTTCCAGTCCTGCAAGGTCCATTCATGGTAAATGGCCTATACCATTCATGGTAAATGCTACATTACACATTTTTTTTTTTTTTTTTGAGACAGAGTCTCACTCTGTTGCCCGGGCTAGAGTGAGTGCTGTGGCGTCAGCCTAGCTCACAGCAACCTCGAACTCCTGGGCTTAAGCAATCCTACTGCCTCAGCCTCCCGAGTAGCTGGGACTACAGGCATGCACCACCATGCCCGGCTAATTTTTTCTATATATATTTTTAGTTAGCCAGATAATTTCTTTCTATTTTTTTTAGTAGAGCCGGGGTCTCACTCTTGCTCAGGCTGGTCTCGAACTCCTGACCTCGAGCGATCCACCCGCCTCGGCCTCCCAGAGTGCTAGGATTACAGGCGTGAGCCACTGCGCCCAGCCTATTACACATTTTATATCTTGTATACCATATTTTTACTGTATCTGTTCTATGTTTAGATACGCAAATACTTACCATTGTGTTACAATTGCCTGCAGTACTCAGGGCAGTAACATGCTGTACAGGTTTGTAGCCTAGGAGAAATAGGCCATACCACGCAGTCTAGGTGTGTAGTAGGCTATATGATCTAGGTTTGTGTAAGTACACTCTGTCATGTTCACACAACGATGAAGTCACTTGATATATTTCTCAGAACATATTCCTGTTATTAAGTGACACAGGACTATAGTTTTGTTTAGTTTATATATTTTTTTACTCTAGTGACTAATGGCTTTAAACAGATCTTAAAGTCTTTGGAAAGAAAACAGTTACTTTAAGGAGAGGCCTCTTGTGCCTACTTTTGGCCAAGAACTAGTCTCACTCAAGTTTTTAGTATTGCCTGTATAAAATGGGATAAATGCTATTAATCATGGAGTGCTTTAATCTGAGTAAAACTAAACTTAATCACTTTTTGCTGTGAGAGTATACTTAAAAAAAACGTGAGTCAGTTGTGGTGGCTCACCTGTAATCCCGGTGATTCAGAAGGCTAAGGTGGGAGGATTGCTTGAGCCCCGGAGTTCAAGGCTAGCCTGGGCAACATAGCAAGACCCCATCTCTTTTAAAAAATGAAAAAATTAGTTGGGTGTGGTAATGCACACCTATAGTCCCAGCTACTTGAGAGCCTGAAGGCAGGAGGATCACTGAGCCCAAGACTTCGAGGCTGCAGTGAGCTGTGATCATGCCACTGCACTTCAGCCTGCACAACAGAGCGAGATCCTGTCTCTAAAATAAATAGCTAGCAAGCATTACTTAATTTTATGAGAGGGAAAAGAAAAATTTAAAGTTATAAATAAGTTGGTTCTTGTAATTTTCTCCTTTCATTTTAGTGTTTCATACTTGTCTTTTATTTCTTTGTGTGAATTCTCTTCATTTATTAAAAGACTTTTCTTTTTCATGAGGTTTATACAAAGTAATTTATTTGAATACTGCTTTTCTCTTTTTTTTGAATTTTAAATCCTGGTACCTAGTTTTAAAATACAGTGGACAACTTATGCTTTAAGGCTCTTCGAATCATTATTTAATAAAGTTCATGATAGAACTGAGGTGATTCAGTAAGTAGGTAAATAATTTCTAGCATCTATCTAAAACTTCTGCTGGAATTATTGGAACTAAATTTTCTTTCTCTAAAAATATCCATTCTAAAGCTTTTAAAATATTGTCTTGCATACAGTATGAAGTGGCGCTTACTTTTGCCTTTTTGCAATAATTTTGAATATCAATATCACAAATTTATAACATGGTTCTTGATAAAGAACTGGTGTGTAAAGAACTAATGTTACAGAATTGGATAGCTTTTGCAGAGTTACATCAGGATACATGCAGCTGCTATAAAAAGCCAAAGAAACTCAATTGCAATTTTATTGTCTAGTTTGATAGATTTCCTGCCACCTTGATAGCAGAGAAGCTGTTTGTCACTGTATGCATCTCCTCCAACATCTGAACTAGGTTTTATAAGCAGTAATAGGCTCTTCTAGTGTAACTGCATAATGTTGGTTACTTTGGTCTCAGGGTTTCAAATGTGTACCTAGTAACCTTTGTAATTTCATTGTCTTATTTGTTGTCCAGGTTTTCATTTTTCCTCTTTTTTTTTGCTTCAAACTGAACACTATTTTGAGTACTTAATATTGTTTTCTATTACATGTTAAAATGCGTCTACTCTTTAATTAAAATTTAAATTAAGGGATTTAAACTATTCTGAATTATGAGAATTGTCCAAAAGCATTCTTTTTCCAAATAAATAAAACTAAAACCTTAGTTACTGTGTTTTGTCTAGGCTTATATTGCCATAAGGTAGAATGGGTTTATGACTTAAAATAATAAATAAGTAAAGGTTAATCATATTTGAGTTAAAAATATAATGTAAATTAGATTTTCCCCCAAATGATGAATTTGGATAAGGTACTTAATTATCTTAGATTCTTTGAAATATCTGAAGATTTTACTTACTGTTAACGGTCTGATGAAATACCTTAAAGTATAAATTTCAGTCACTTTTAGAAGAAAGTACCATGTAGATTGGGTAAAAAGCATGTGGAAATCAATTGATTTTTTAGAATTCTCTAGGTGGTTTTAAAAAATATTTTTAAAAATCATGATATAAACTGGCATTTATTAAAGTGTGTGTGTGTGTGTGTGTGTGTCTGTATGGTGGCTATATAAGATTAAAAGCTACCTATTTTAAGAAATTTCAAAAGTTACAAAATTTTCTATTTCATGGATTGTCAGCATTTTATACTTAATTGCCAAAGTATTTTTTGTTTTAATTTTTAAAAGTGATTGGGTGTTGCTGTGTTGCGCAGACTGGAGCGCAGTATAGCTCACTGCAGCCTCAAACTCCTGGACTCAAGTGATCCTGCCTCATCCTCCTGGGACTACAGGCGTGTGCCACCATGCCCAGCTTAAATTACTCTTAGCTTTAAAATTTTTAAATCAAATAGCATTTATTATTTTTCTAAAAAATTTAAAACTGTAAGTGTTCATTGAAGGAAATCTGGAACCCAGCAGAAACTCATACACACAAAAACCAAAAAAATCACCTGTTATTGAAACACCTATGTATAACTTAATATTAGCATTTTGGTATAAGACCCTTCCGTACATAAATATACATATACAAATAAGTATTTTTTTATAAAATGTGATCATATTTATACCATTTTACAATCTTATTTGATGATATAATTATATGAATTTTAATGGCTATATATTTGGTATATGTAATATGTCATATTAGGGAGAAGTAAAGTTAAGAGCAAAAGCTTTAGCTGTGATATAACATTTGAAAGATATTAGACCATTTATGATTCTAGGAAGGAGTGATTGTGTAAATGATTCAAGTTTACTTTTTGAATTCTTTTTAAAATTTTATTTGATTTATATTAATATATTACATATATACCGTACTATAACTCTTCCTTACCATTGAGCAGTGACGAACCTGCTCATATATATATAACTCTTGTTTTGTAGGATAAATTTCTATAAGTGGAATTTCCAGAAAGAGTCTGCACACATTTTAAAAAGTTTTAGTAGATATTGCTAAATTGCTCTCAAAAATATACTCTAGATTTGTGTGAGAGCATCTGTCTAGACTGCTCTTAAGAAATTAATCAAGATGAACTGTTTTTTAATCAAAGAAAAGATTAGTAAGTTATTTACTGATATTCTTTTATGTTACTGTTCTTCCTATATTTCTCTCTAAAATAGGGATAGTACTACCCATCTTTTAGACTTGCTATTAAATGTGTCATTACTGCTTGATGCTTAAAACAGGATACAGTAAGCATTCAGTATATCTCAGCTATTGCTATAAGTATTTAAAGAAAAATATCCAGAATTGCCTACCCAAATGAGCTTAACTTAGTTTATAAGTTTATTTTTAGTTTTTTTTTGTTTTTTGTTTATTTCAGCTTAACTTATGCCTATTTTTAAGCATATTGTAAAACTGGGGAACAATTATTGACTACATATAAATTCTGGTACTTTAAGAAAGTTTGAGGACAGAATATTTTTTTTTCAATAAGTTTCTTTTAAATAAGTTCTAGAATGCTTACATGTGTTAGTATGATATTTATAGAGATTAAGAAAATACTAAGTGGTTAGAAGGTTCTGTTTAAATTATATCCTTTATATTAATAAGGAAATGTTGCTCAAAAATCATCTTATAAAAGAAGAAAGTCTGTTTTTGTATTTACTCTGGTTGGTTACTAAAAAAAGATGAACTTCAGAGCAAAAGCTGTAATTTTGATGTTATAGGGGAGGAAAAAATATTTTCCTTATATCCATCTTAGGTTCACTGGCTGGGCCCCTGTAAATTAGACTTAAAAAAGATTAACAAGACAAAACATACCAAATTATTTAATGTAACTTTTAAGTGACTGGGGAGTCTTCATAGGGGAATAAAGACCTAAAGACATTTTTGTACTAGTATTTTTATACTAGGTTAGATGAAGAGTGGAAAGTCATGGAAAAATGTAATAGAACAAAGGAGTGTGAGCTCGGAATAGTAAACTGTGGGAAACTTAGCAAGGCCTGTTAATTCTGATTCCTCTAGGTGTCCCCTGTCTTCCAAAGTAAGGCTATTTCTTTCCTCCAGGTGTAGGGAGGGCACCTCTCACAGGAGGGTCTTATAACCTGCTTTTGGGGAGAAGGGCAGGGGAGGTCAGAGAGTCCTTCCTGCACCTGCCATTTCTCAAATTCTCCAGGTTGAAGTATTCAATAGGCTTAAAGCACTTTATTTTGGGATAATGTGTTCTGGACTTTGTCAACTACAAACAAACAAACAAAAACCTTTGAACTCTGTGGCCAGAAAACAAATGCAGTACCATAAGCAAAGTCAAAATTTTTGGCAAATGACAAATTTGGAAAAACTGTTTAGAACCAAAATAAAGATAACTTTCTTAATATACAAAGTGCTCTTAGAAATTGATAGGAAAAAGCAACACAGTAGAAAAATGTACAAGGGACATGATTAAATGACCCACAGAAAACTAAATAAAAAAATACCTTAGATATATAAAAAGATGCTTGAACCTAGTCATTATAAAGGGACTGCAATTAAAACTATACTGAAATATTTCACCAATATATTAAGTGAAAAAAGAAGTAAAGAACACTATGTATAGTGGGTATATATGAATAAAATAAGTGGGAAAATAAGAATTTATATTTGTGTATATGTGCAAAAAAAAAAAAACCTTGGAAGAATACAAAAGAAATTAATAACTGGTTGCCTGATTGTAGACAGCACTTTTGCAGGTGAAGATCAGTGGTGGGGGGAGCTTTTTACACTATATGTTGTTTTATATTTGGGTCATGTGAATATAACTATTCAAAAAGTTTTTTTTAAGTTCATTGCATGCATGAGTATATGCTGCTTATTGTTTATATCACTTATTTTTCTTATGGGATTTTTTCTTTTTGCTATTTAACTTACAATGTGGTTTTCATAATTAATTCTCTTAGGTAGTTTTCTTGGGATAGCATAGCCTTTTACTTGATCTCTCTCCAGTCATGCTCTGTTAGAGCAGCATTTAGGTTTGATCTAGGCTATTTAGATTTATAAACAAGGTGCTTTGCATAAAATAGATAAGTAAATATTTATAATTTGATTTTATGTTGTATATGTTACCCTATAATGTTGTTGCAAGGTGTTGCATCAGAGTCTATTAAAGATCTCATGAATGTGGTGGTAATCATTTTGACCTATGCTCATTGGTACTACATATGGGAAGATTCAGCTGTTTTTAAAGATATATCTTATTTATCAACTGTGGAAAATGTTGGTAACCTAAAATTAAAAGTTAGCATATCATATTTAGCTGGTATTTTCATAGGAAAATAACATACAATGAAAAAGATGCATTTATTTATAAACAAAGTTGCTAAACAATGCTTAATGTTTTAAAAAATCTAAATTTTTATAGGTTAAACAGTTTCAATATATGGATTAAAAGGCTAATATTAACCTCCTCGTGTATTATGTTCGTCTTTTATCTCCTAATTAGTAAATTTGAGTACCAATGAAGTTGAAAGTAATGGCAAAAGAAATGTAATAGCCATTACCTCATAAGCATCTCTAACTGGTAGTTTATAAAAGTGCTTTCCAAACATTACAAACAGTTATAGATTAGCTATCAAATGATTGTGAAGATTAATGACTAGTTGTTAGCTGGGTAATTTAGAACAATATCTGGCAATTAATTGGGAATTATCAGTTTTAAAGTCACAAATATCTTAAGAAAAACACTATCTGAAAAAGATAACAATGCTAATTGTTCAATTGCCATTTAGCTTTTAGACTTGGAGTAAATTGAAGAGAAATTAAAAAACCAACCAACTTCAGGATTTTGAAAGCATTTCAAATTCTGAAGGTAAATGCTTTCCAACCTATGGTTCTATGCTCAGTCTGACTATTAATCAGGTATGAAGCTAGAATAAATATATTTTCAGATATTTGAGGTCTCAGAAAATTTAGTTCGTATGCACTCTTTCTCAAGAAGGCACTGGAGAATGTACTGCACAGGAGAGAATAAAACAAAGATGTGAGATGTAGGAAACAGGAGAGACAGCATAGAACAGAGATGAAGAGTGATCCCAGGATGGCAGCCTTGTAGTAGACAGATTAGTCTGTCTGGATTAGAGCAGTTTGGCTTAAGGGACAGATTGGACAGGGGGTTTGAGTTGTTGTCACTGAAATGCCAGCCACTTTTATAACATTTTTTTAAACCTGAGGACACCTTACTCACACGAGGAGGGCCTGTATTCTTATGAGTACTTGGTTTATCTTGACTGTGTGCTGATAAAGTTCCTGCTGTCCCACCGCCTGAATCACCTTGAGGATTCTCACTTCACCCGGCAAAAGCATACTCTGCCTTGAGCTACTTTTGAGGGTAGATGTTCACTGCGGTTAGCTTAGAACTGAAAATACAAAGTAGTCTACTTCTCAGACCTCATTCATACCAGATAAACGCTTCCTGGCTCACACTACCCCTGAAAGGTTTTCCAGTTCTCTTGACCCCTGTATTTCCCAGTATTTCCTAATGACCTTGCCTACAGACTTCCCAGAAATAGCTTTATATATCTTCTCAGAGGAGCTGAAGCCCTGCTGCAACTCACAGATTCTGTGTGTCTTGTCTTCTTCTGGAAGCCTGTAGTTAGTTGTGGGCAGCATTACCCTTTCTTTAGACAGCTGGCTAGGTTTGTGCTAAACGTAGTTTTTCAAACTAAACATAATAGGTATGTTTACTCTAGATGGTAAAATTACTAAAAAACAAGTAGTAAACAATAGAAATGTCATGTCAGAATAGTGATTTCCTCTTGATGGAGGTGGAAAGGTTAGGGAATACAGTTTGAGAGGGCCACATTGGGGAACTGTGAATTACTGGCAATGTTGTATTTCTTGACATGGGTGATAGGCACAAGGGATTTTAAAAAAATTGTTATTTTTTAACCTGTACAAATAAATTGTATATACTCATGTTTATTGATACATTTTATAATAAAAATTCTAAAAAACAATACAAATAAAAACAAATGATCACTGAAAACTAAATTCATTCTGTAACATAGGCTGTTGTAGAAATAAGTGGTCTATTTTCAAAATCTCCATGAGGTTGGTAATATGTAACTTGCCTTCCTTAGATAGTGATAATTATTTTATCAGTGCAGAAACAATTCCTTAAAGTCAGTTTTTTACACCATAGGCTAAGTGATCCTTCTAAAATGGAAATCAGTTTGTATCTTCCCCCAACTCCTGATTCTCAAATGGTTTTGTCAGAATAAAATGCAGTCTTTAACACAGTCTGCAATCTTCTGTAGTCATCGTCTAGCCAATGGCTACATCTTTGACCTCATCTTCCACAGTGCTTAGTCCACTGGTTTATTGTTATTCCTGAAACATACCAAGCTTATCTTGGCTCTACGGCCTTTGCATTTGCTCTTTTCTGCCTAAAATGCTTTTCCTTTTTACGTAGCTTGCTCCCTCTTTTATTCTTGTCTTTATGCAAATATAACAGAGAGGTCTTCCCCAGGTAGACTACTAAAATACACCCTCCCACCTGGACTTCCATCACAGTTATTCTCTATGTCCTTTTTTCCCCTTCAAAGCTTTTATTACTCCTTGACATTATCTTACATATGTGCTTACATATATGTTTGTTTATTTTGTGGCTCCTTCATTAGAATATAAGCTCTATGAAGGCAGGCATCACACAATGACTGGCATACTATAGATGTTCAGTAAATTTTTGTTGAACAAATATGAAGAATCGGTCAATTAAAATACCCATTTCAAAGAAAATATTGGCATTGTAGATATAAAAGAAATTGATATTTTGTTGATGTTATTGTGTCATTTTACTGTTTAGTGTGAAATACATGTATTTCTTTTTGAAATATTAAAGATTTCTAAATATTTATAATTAAGAAAATATTTACAATTAGGAAAAATATTTAATACTAGAAAAATATTCCCTAAACATTTTTATTTTTAGCTATATCACATTATGGCATGAATGTTCTGTATATGTTATGAATAAAGGCTAGTTAATATATATAGAAGGAAATTTTTGTTGTGTGATATTTATACTTTTGTTTGCCTTTTACCTATATATACTCCTGTGATTCAATAAGGCATATGGTATGAATTTTTGTGCATTAAAAAAATCAGCTTTTTTTCTTTTGTTATCGTCTTATACCGTTCTCTTATATGAGGGCTCAGTAAAGATTTATTGAATAAATGTTCTATCTACTATATATACTATAATGTAGATTACAGGAACAAACAGTTTTCATTAATAAAATATAGTTATACTTTTCCTTTCTGCATGTGTTGTACTTTTTCTGGTTTTTTGGGGGGGGTGGTTAGGGTGCTACCATTAAAACACCAGTGGAGGTCACACAATAGTGGCTATAAGGTAATAATCCTTGAAGAGATTAAAAAATTATAAATCCTGTGACATTAACAATTATAGTATTCTTTTTAAATTTTTCTTCTATTCAGTTTTTTCCATTTACGTGGGTAAAAGCCAAAGCATGATTTGGGATTGGTCCCAGTGCCAAGTATATAGTAGTCACTTACATATAAGTGGAATGAATGGATGCATGGGTGGATTAACTGACACTTTCAGAACATTTGGGACCAGTTCAAACTTTGAAAATTATGGCTGACCTTTGGGGAAGGGTGGGATTTTTCCCATTGCTAAAAGAATTTGTATTCTTTAGCTTAGTAAGATAGGGATTTTATAGCTTAATTGATATGTGGAGAGCTGCTAAAATAGTGAGCATAATTGATATTAAAAAAAAAATCTCTCCTAAGGACAAATCATGGGGAAATGGGTTTTCATTGCAGTTGAAACAATGTATTACCCAGTGCATAAAGCACTTCCCAGTGGTACACACTTAGTTCCTGGTACAAGTTATAAAGGCCAGTATGATAGTATAATATATTCTTTGCTTATACATCTTTAAGAATAGACTAAATAATTATGTTCTTGTTTTGATTTCCTGCTATGCTACCTGTTAGCATTAAAATTGGCTATAGTTTTTATGAATATTTAGATTTTTGTGATCGACTCACATTTAACTTATAATTCTATCAAAATAAGGATGTAGGAAAATTAAATTTTATTATATATATGTATTTGATAATTGTTGAAAATATTTAAATTTTATATTTTATAATTATGTGTTAAATTCTTATGCCTATTTTAACTGGTTGTACATCTTTCTTCTAGGTCACTTTTGAAATACACAAAGAAAACCTTGCCAATATATTTAGGGAGCAGCAGGGAAAAGTTGATGAAGAAATAGAGCCATGTTCTTCAAGTCCAGTCCAAGCAGTCTCTGTCATTGGCAGAGATATTAATGTTTCAGTAGGGTCTCAGCAGTTAGATACAAAGGATTCTTCTGTCTATCCTCATTTCACTAGAAGTAGTGATGAAAACTCAAGTATTGAAAAGACAAGTTCAGTAGAATGTGCATCCAGCATTGAACTGCAAACTCATAATACATCTGATGAAGAAGTGAAAACTGAGCAAGAAAACCGGGAGTTACTGCATGAAGTCACTTTGGAGGAAACATTCACAGATGACACAATGAATGCAGGTGATTTACAAGTATCTCCGGACATAATAGAAGCTGTGACTATTTCCTCTAATTCTTTTAAAACAACTGGCAAAGATACAGTTTCTATCAGTGAAGTAACTGCTTCCATAAGTTCCCCTTCAGAAGAGGATGCTTTAGAGGTGCCAGAATTCTTGGATAAGTCTATAGTGGAGGAAGAGGAAGATGATGATTACGTGGAACTGAAAGTAGAAAGTAGTCCCACTGAAGAAGCCAGTCTCCCCACACAGCCCCAAGATAATAGTTTATCTCCAGCTGCATCTGAAGCCAGTGAAAGACTGGAAATGTTTGACAATGATAACAAATTAATATTTCAAGAGGAAGAACCTCTTACTAAAAAGCAAACTGATACTGAAACTCAAGATTCTAAAGATTCTAGAATCCTGACTATGACAGCATCAGCATCTTCAGCTACCTCGCCAGAAACTGCTGTTTCCCAAACAGCTGTACAGTCAGATACTGGTCAGATGCTGGAGGAAGGAGAGACAACAACTAACCCTGCTAGAGAAACCAAATTAATTAATGATTGTCATGCTGATACCTTTGAGGGTTCTGCTACTTCTGAGCAAAAGATTGCCAAGTTGGATGTTTCCAGTGTTGCTACAGATACTGAGAGACTGGAATTGAAGGCTAGTACAAACATGGAAGCACCTCAGCCTCATCGACCTGCACCTGAGGTAATTATATATATTGTCTTCTTGAAGTGTATTTGCACTGAGTTAAAATAGAGCAAGTGTATATATTTGCATTTTATTTTATTTTGGATTGGGTTCATATCCTATTTGCAATCATATAAATGTGATGAATGTAAAGATTTTATTTCAGATCGTTAGCACAGCGTTTGGCAGTTAGTGTGAGTTCATTAAGTGTCAGCTTTTATTATTTCTACCACAGCATTACTAAAAGTTACCACTTTGAAGTTTCAGGATTGGTATTGTTTTAGTTTATAAAGCAAATATTTGATACACTTGCAGTTTACCTTTTATTTGATTAACCTGACCATAGTAAATTAGTTTTCCAACAAAATCTAGGGCTACCTACCTGCCAGTGTATAATTTTAATTACAAAATTTTGTGATTTAAAATTGTACTATAAGGTCTGTAAGAGAGAGGAGCCTTTATGAGATCTAGAGGCACAGCCTTCTCCTCTATCATTATCTCAAAGTAACTCATGAGACAAGGGTTGGTAGCATGTTGTCATTTTCCACTTTATTGAGTTCTTATTCTCTTTCTCCTTCCTTTTTTTTTTTTTTGTTGGTTTATTTTTCATTATATCATCTTTATTTTTGTTCGTTCTTCATTCTAGCCACTTTATAATCCAATTATTGCCTGGATTATAAATGCCACCTTTCTTTTACACTAAGATTCAAAACTTAGAAGTGCTGCTTCATTCTTTGTTACATAGTAGTAATACTTACATGGTTCTAAGCTAATTAATGTTGAATTGTGGTAGTTTAGCATTTTGGTAACTTTGTTTAAATGTACTAAAATACTAATGTTATTACTCATTGATAGTTTTTCTCTCTCTAATTTGGTTATTTAGTGTCTTAAAATGTGATTATTAGATGAATTGCATAGAAGCTACTAAATTATTTACTTTTCTAATGCCTTCCTTTGAAGTTGAACTTATTTTATTACTTTTAAATTTTCCGTATTAGATGTCAAAGCAACAGGAGCAACCAGGGCAAGAAATAGCACCAGATGCAGTTAACGGACAAAGGAGGGATTCCAGATCTACTATGTTTCGTATTCCTGAGTTCAAGTGGTCTCAAATGCATCAACGTTTGCTCACTGATCTGTTATTTTCAATTGAAACAGATATACAGATGTGGAGAAGGTTTGTCCCTTTGTTTATTTTAGAAGATATGTGTAAACCTAGTCTTTGTATTCAAAGAAGTTTATGTAAATATATTTTGTAATTAATTTCAGACATTTGGTTAAAAAGTAGAATATAAATTATTCTGTGGTAAGGGTTTTACTGTGTAAACTTTTATTCTTCATTATAAGAATGGGAATCCTTGTCTGGATTACAAAAACTTGAAAATCAGAGATTTCTCTCATGTAAAAAATTTGCTGAAGATTTCTTGTAGCATATTTTATAGCATGGAACTCACCAGAAGGTAGATCTATACGTGGGTTTATTACTAGATGTGCTAAAAAATAACTGGGATAAGTATAACATTATCCATGTCTCCAGTGTGTTTTAGCATTAAAAAATCTGTATATTTTAGATTAGCCTTCATTGTATGGTTTATGATTTTAAAAGTGCCTAATTTACTTTTATTTGCATATGACTCTTCTTCTGTTCAGAAGCATTTTATGGCATTACCTAAAAAATATTAGTAGAAAATTCATTTTCAATAGCACATTTACCATCGTTTACCTCCTAGTTTTTTGCCTCATGACTTCTCAATTTTGTTCCCAGTAAAGGATAATTTTCTTCAACTTTTTATACCAAGTGTAAAATGCATAGTATGTATGTTTCAGCACTGAAGGAGGAGGGCATGGTTTGTAACTGCTGATATGGAATGGTCTATTTCTTCTCAGGAAGTATACACCCCCAAAATGCCTCCTGCATCATTATCTTTCGTCAGTTTTCAAGAGGAAGCAAAAGCACCTTCTTATCCTCCCTCCCCTCAAGTAGGCAAACTGTGATTTCCTTTCTTTAGCTTTATCAGTAAACATCATTTATCTTTGGACAGCCATTCAACAAAGACAGTTATGGACTTCGTGAATAGCAGTGATAATGTCATCTTTGTACACAACACAATTCATCTCATCTCTCAAGTGATGGACAATATGGTCATGGCTTGTGGGGGTATACTGCCATTGCTTTCAGCTGCTACATCGGCTACAGTAAGGACTTAATTACTATATAAAATTGGTGTGAAAACATGAGTGTTATGCATCCTTTTGACTAAAACTTGAATGTGGTGGTTACTGTGCATCATAGGTGCTGTAAATCAAAAGCAACGGGATCTTTTACAATTACTTGAAAGGACCTTAGAATCTGTTCCAGGAATGAAAGGACTAAAAAAAATGTCGATTCCGTAGGGATGAGTCAGCTAGTGAAGAATATGGTTGACAGTGTTTCACCTGTATGTTACCATTGACCCTTTTTTTTTTTTTTGATGAAATAAGGAAATCACCTCTATTGTACTAGATTTTTGAAAGCCAGACCTCTTACAAAATTTAGAAATTTGGGGAATATCTGGTAAAATTAAATTTTTCTAAGACTATAGATGTAAATGTCAAACCTTATTTCTTACAGCATGAGCTGGAGAATATTGAACCTACTCAAGGCCTTTCAATAGAAGCCTCTGTGACATTTTTGCAGAGGCTAATTAGCCTTGTGGATGTGCTTATATTTGCAAGTTCTCTTGGCTTTACTGAAATTGAAGCTGAAAAAAATATGTCATCTGGAGGAATTTTGCGGCAGTGTCTCCGACTGGGTGAGCTGTTAAAACCCAATAAATAGGAATTTACTTTAAAAGTTCTCAATAATTCAGAGATTAAATTGAAAATTATCTTTCTTCTGTTGGTGAGAAAATATGTGCTAGCCAGTTTGTCATATGGCTACTTTTTAATGTATTATGCCCAGTAGTAGTTGCCAAGTTGGATAGGGGGAGAAGGATATATTTTGAAAAATCTGTTATACTAAGGTGTTTCTGGTCAGCAATCCCCGCCTCTGCCAACCTCTTTTTGGTCTAAAGTAATACTTCTGAAATTTTAAGGTGATTCATAACCATGAATCACTTGAGGATCTTGTTAAAATATAGATTAGATTATATAGGTCTAGGGTGAGGCCTAAAATTGTCTACCAAGGCCCAGGTAATGTTGATGCTGCCCTTCTTATAAACACACTTGAATAACAAGATACTAAATTAGCATCATTCAAGTACTGTCTTTATTCAGATAAGCTGTGGTAATTTGTTAAAGCAGTTAATAAAAACTATTAAATCTCTGTTCTTTTCCTGGAAGAACAGAATCTCCCATAAAAGTAAAAATATGTGAAATGACCTTTTAGTGTTAACTGGACTTACTTAGGGAAGCAAAAAATTTTTTTCTTTGCACAGGGTTCCTTGTATGTAGTTCTAAATTACATGCAGAGAATTTGTTAAATGATTTGCTTATTAAATGAAGGGAAGATGATGAGGAGAAGGGGACCCAAGATATGGAAGCAAACCATTAGGAACCATGGCCATAGGAAGGCAGATCAAAAGTGAAGCACTTGTGGAAATACAGCATCAGAAGTAGAAAATCTAATTAGTTAATTAAATATTTTTCTATATTTAGTAAGAATATCTGTTACATAAACTAATATAAACCTGTACCTAGACTTTTTGGTACAATTATTTTTATTCAAAATGCTAGTCAAAGTACTTTTAGACCTAGAATGCTCTAAAGAACTTGTTTTAACAATTTATAGACAGTTGTTTTAAAATTTTAATTAAGAAAGATTCAAATTGGTCAGCATAACAAAAGCTATCATTTATTGACTACTGTCATTTGTCATTGCTGATTTTCACAGTGAGTCAGTAATCATTTTGTTCTTTTTATTCATGAGGAAATTTGGAGATGAGAGAAATTAAGAAATTTACCTATACCTAAAAAGCTGTAACAGGTGACCTGAAGTTGGACTTTGAATACTATAATTTTGTCTAACCCGTGCTACTCTTTCTGTTGTAGTATACCTCTTTAAACTTTCTATTAGTTATATAATTAAAATATTTAGAACTTATTGCTTTTGTATGTTATTTTCAAAATCGTTTCACTTTCCTAGAAGTACATTTCTAGAATTAAAAATTACAGGGCTGTACCAGAAATGTTTCACTTTACTCAGGAATCATGAGATTTAGAAGCTAGGGAAATTCTCTGTCTTCCTTATTTTCATAGCTGTATAAGAGAATTAAGAGATAATTCAGGCTACTCCAGCATCCTCTGTTCTTTTTTTTTTTTTCCTCTTTCTTTTTCGAGACAGTTTTGCTCTGTTGCCCAAGCTGGTCTTAAACTCTTGGCCTTAAGCTGTCCTCGTGCCTTGACCTACCTCCCAAAATGCTGAGATTATAGGCATGAGCCATCACACCTGGCCTAAACTATTCTTATATTAATATATACAAATGAGACTTGGAAAGTGTCCAGGATCACTTCATAGAGTATGGTAGTCTAGGGGAACAATTCAAATGTTTAATCTCTGGTCTCCACATTCCTGGTGTTTTCAGAGGTTGGGGGTTAGAAAGTAGGATGGCAACAAAAAGAGTAACCTGTATTGTTGAGACTGATTGACACTAGGAAATGTGGTGTGGTTTAAACTTTGTAATGTAGACCTGAATTTGATTTTATGCAACCTGTGACAAAAGTGATCCAAAAAGTTATAATATTTTCCTGGCCCTGCTACCAAATTTGACAAAGTTGTATTCCATATTCTCTCTCGCTCCCCCACCCCTTCTTTCCTTTGTTCCAACTTAATTGTTGCTTTCTTTTGGTTCCTTTCTGAACACTTTGCTTTCTAAATTCTTACCTCTGCTAGCCAGATGATAGGCTGGTGATACTTAAAATCCCCACTTAAGTTTTCTATTTTGTTTCTCATTTGCTCTCCTATCCTTGTTCAATTCAAATACTTTGAGTGCTACAGATTTGATTGGGAATTGAGATAATTATCTGGTATCAAACAATTCATAGACAAGTGTGCATGACCTAATTTGTCCTTTAAAATAACCTAACTGCCTGATTTGTGGGAGTTTTAGAGAGGCAATTTTTGGACTGCATATTAATCAAATTTTCTTCTCTGCCCACTTTCTAAGCAGTTTTAATGAAAGCCAGTAAATACTAGACCTATAAAACTTCCTTTAAATGTTGTACCTCCATCAGTCTCAATTATATCATGCTCTAATGATACAATATAAGAAAAACACGAAGGTTTCCAGTTTAATTTACTTTAATGAAGAGAATAGAAGATTATTATCCTAGACTAGTTCATGGCAATGTGATTTGCTCTTTTTTCTTCTACTATTCTTTCAATTCTTTTCTTCTCTATATTTTTCTTAATAAAAGATTGCCCCAGCTAGCTTAAGTGAGATCTAAGAAGTAGTAGCCTGTTGTTAAGATTCCTGAACTAATTCTCTTTAAGCAGACCCTAAAGTATAGACCACTAGGCTATAATGCCTCTCAAGATCTTAACCAGGCCATAACAGGGAAGCTAACAATATCAGACAACAAATAGGTGATAAAATCTAGGGACATTTTAGGAATTTGCCAAAGGTAATCTATTTTGAATAATATCTTCTGTAAATCATATTGTATAGATGATTTTTATCTGTTCCATAGTCTTAAATGTAATTTTCTTTTCGTTCCCAATCTTTTCCTTACATTATAGTGTGTGCAGTAGCAGTAAGGAATTGCTTAGAGTGTCAACAGCACACACAACTGAAAACTAGGGGAGACAAAGGTTTGAAAACAATGCAAAGCCTTATTTCCTTGGGGAAATCTGCAGCAAAGGTAAGTAGACAGTATAATTATATTTTTAAAAAGCATACTCTTATTTACAATTAAGATCTTAAATTACTTGTTCATTTTGACATAAAGTTAAATAAATCTGACAGAGATCCTAAAATAGTTATTTTAGACTGTGGACATAACATTCAAATATTTGTGTTTAAATATCCAGAAAAGATTTGTTTATACTTAATCTTGTCTGCTTTTCCAAATGTTTACTTTTCTTGTTTCTGTGATACCTTTTCGTTCAAATATGTCAACTTTTCCTACATGACTCTCTTTTCCACCTACTCCCCCCCAAAAGTAGATGTACATGCAGGAGCAAAGTAGGAGAAGAAATGTTACAGCTCTGTTTTTCTGGTTCTTGGAATACCGTGTTTATTTTTTTAAAAAATCTGTGTAATGTGTGTTTGTGTTACATTTATATATACATACACATACATATATATTTATTATTATTATGTTTTTTTAATCTTAAATAGAGTCCAGTGGACATTGTGATGGGTGGTATATCTCCAGTAAGAGATCTTGATCGGCTTCTACAAGACATGGATATTAATCGACTTAGGGCTGTTGTTTTCAGAGATATAGTAAGTCACAGTATTTCTTTCACATACTCTCTTAGTTGATACATATTTCCTCTTAGGCCCAAGTGTTGAGAGTAAAAACTGTTTGTGATATAAAATGGTCCGGTAGTGATAGGGAGCCCTAGAAACAATTTCTTTTGACAATGATTTTAGAATCTTTGAATATTATGAAGGATTACTATATAATGGGAGCTAATAGATCAGAGTAATGATACCAAGAAGAATAATGCATTATTACATAGTGAGTACATAAGTATTTTATATTAACATATACTCATTAAGTACAACAGGTTCTTGAGCTGTATACCTTTGTAATTACCATTTTATAAATGAAGAATCTGAGGCACATAAAGCTGGAGTTATTTGTCCAGGCTAATGTTGCTAGTAAATGATGAGAGTCAGGATTCAAACCCAGCAGTCTCAAAATTCCAGAATCCATGCTCCGAATGTAATGAAATGTTCAACTTCTGAATGGTGTATTATTTTACTAAATGTTGGATATTTTTCCCTCAAAGGTATACTAATGTGATAAGAAGGTACACAATGAAATGTTGCCCTCAGTATGGTGTTTTTAGTTTTTTAAAGATGAAAAACCAGTTTTGTTTTAGCTGATTTTGATATAGAATATGACAGATTTTCATGTAGAATTTTAAAGTCATAGAAAGTATAAGGATAAAAATAAAAATCATTTGTAATTCCACTTACCAGCATTTAGAGTATTATCATTAATAAATATTTGTTGAACACTTACTGTACATTTAGTATTCTATGCTCTAAATATAAAATATATATTCCTTATAAACTTTATAATCTCAATTTTTATTTGTCCCTCTCTTCTTTCTCTAGTAGTTTAGTGCTTTCTTGAGTTCTTGACTGGGTTTTTGTATATGTATAGAATTTGAAGTACTATCACTACTAAGTAGTTATTGAGTACTTACTATGTGTTAAGCATAATACTGGATGCTCTATATGTATTGTCACATTTAATTCTCACAGCAGTCTTAATGAGGAAGATAGTAATATTTGGTTATTGTGCTTAAGATCATATAATTAGTAAGAGGTGGAAGTGAGTTCAGGACCTAGGCAATTTGATTCCTGAATTATTATTTTTTTTTTTGAGACGGGACTGCACTCTGTCACCCTGGGCGAGAGTGCAGTGGTGTCATCTTAGCTCGTGCAACCTCAAAGTCCTGGGATCAAGAGACCCTCTTGCCTCAGTCTCTGGAGTAGTTGGGAACTGCAGATGTACATCACCATGCCTGGCTAATTTTTCTATTTTTTGTAGAGACAAGGTCTTGCTTGTACTCAGGCTATGATTTTTGAAATTTTGATTTAATCACAAGGCTATACTGCTTCCCTATATCTCAGTTCTTTAATACCTGTTATTATTCCTTTAATTAAGAAACCGTCAACTTTTTTTTCCATAGAACCCTTTGACTGTGGTCCATTTTGGGACCAATGTTGCTTTCCTCTCTCCTCATTTTCTTTCGTTGGGCAGGTTCTAAGTCTATTGTCCCATAACTTTGTAATTCTTCTTACCTTCTAATTGAGGTGTCTTTAATTTTCTGGATTTGATTTACAGATTTGAGTTTTTTCTTTAAATAAGTTCAAACCTATTTTGAAAAGTTATCGGAATCGTTATGTGGGTAGGATCCCCTTGAAGATAGAGAATTTGACTAGATTAAGAGGTTATTAATGTACAGATATATAGGTGAGTGTAGGGCTAGTATAGAATCTGAGCCCTTTCAAGAAGTCAGTCTAGTTTGTTTTTTTTCTATCTGGCAAACACTATATTTTCATGTGGTTGTCTGTATTGTTAAAAATACTCTCAATAATTTTTCTGGCAATCCTGTTCTGTGTCTGATGCTTCAATTTTTTCTCCTGGATGTATGTCTTTTAGCACAGTTGTCATTGTGATAGGTTACATATTTTAATTTTATGATTAGAAGTAAAAATAATCAATTATTCTCATAGTTATAATGACTATTTATTTGGTTACTCTTATAATGTATATTAAGACATATCTCTTTATATTGTGTTACTTTTAAAAAATGAGCTATTTTCTCTCTTTCCATGTTTTTCAAGTATAAAACTTCTCACATAAAGATATTTTTCCAAGAATCTTTGCCTAATCTTTGTTCAGGTGACTTTATTAATAAATTTATATAAATGATAATTTATTTCTATATTATAGTTATGTATTGAAATATTTGTGTATATCTTTTATTTTTAAATATTATGATATAAAAAAAATTAAATCATGTTATTAAATGGTGGCATGATCGACAATTTTTATCTTTTCCCAGGAGGATAGCAAACAAGCTCAATTTTTAGCCTTGGCAGTTGTATACTTTATCTCTGTTCTTATGGTCTCCAAGTACAGAGACATATTGGAACCCCAAAATGAACGCCATAGCCAGTCATTGAAGGACACTGCCGGTGAAAATGGGAATATATCACTCCCTGGTAAGTTTCCCCTGTACCCAAAGTTCAAGCAAAATGTAACCGACTTATGATAATTAAAATATTGATTCTGGAATTTAAATCCATTTATGTGTATATAAAGTAAGAGCATATATTTATTTTTATTAATAACTAAATATATTAATTTAAGTATCATGTAATTAATTGCAATTGGGAGATGATTTTTGTTCTTTAAATGAACCATTTAATTGGAAGGTAAGTAAAAAATTGATATCCTTTACAAATAAAGGGTTGAAAATTTTTATTGACCTCAGCATTTGTTGTGAAGAATAACTAACTCATATTCTCTTATGAGATATAGACTTATTAACAATTAACTGTAATAACTAGAGTTTTAAAAGTAGCTATGGGCCGGGCACGGTGGCTCACACCTGTAATCCTAGCACTCTGGGAGGCCGAGGCGGGTGGATCGCTCGAGGTCAGGAGTTCAAGAGCAGCCTGAGCAAGAGCAAGATCCCATCTCTACTAAAAATAGAAAGAAATTATCTGGCCAACTAAAAATATATATAGAAAAAATTAGCCGGGCATGGTGGCACATGCCTGTAGTCCCAGCTACTCAGGAGGCTGAGGCAGTAGGATCGCTTAAGCCCAGGAGTTTAAGGTTGCTGTGAGCTAGGCTGACGCCACGGTACTCACTCTAGCCCGGGCAACAAAGTAAGACTGTCTCAAAAATAAAATAAAATAAAATAAAAAAATAAAAGTAGCTGTGAGTTATAGAAATGTAGTTAGATAAGTAACTATTGCAGTTATAGAAGTAGCCACCACTCAAAAGAGGCCATTTATTATTTAGTCAATATTCATTTAGTACCGAGTAGGTATTTGGGAATATTCATGAACAAAACAGAAAAAAGCAATCTTTGCCCTCATGAGTTTATATTCTAGCAGGAGGAGATAGAAAATAAGTACATGTAATAAACAAATTGTATTTTAGAAGGTGGTAAAAGTGCTAAAGAAAAGAAAAAACTGAACAGAGGGCAAGGAAAGCCAGTGTTTTAGTTATGTATTGCTGTATGATACATTACCTTGAAGCTTAAGACAACCACTATTTTAATCTCATTTTCATGATTCTGTGAGTTAGATTTGGACAGTGGGGATAGATAGTTCATTCCTGTTCCAGATGATGTTTCCTGCAGCTGGAAAGTCTAATATGGCTGTTCCACACATTTATCTAGTTCCTAAGTGGGGGTGGCTCCAAGAACTGGGACTGACTGAAACAACTGAGCTGTGGTTATATGTTTGGGGCCTTGACACTTGCTCTCAACTGAATTCCTGTTTTCTTCCATTAGTATGAAGGGCCTCTCTGTCTCCATATGGCCTCTCACATGTTCTCTTCAGGAAGGTAGATCAGAAATCAGCCACATTTCTTATAGAGGTGTTCATGTGTTCTGGGAATACAAAAGCTGCCAGACCTTCTTAAAACTTGGGCTACTTAATACCAGTGCTACTTCTGCCACATTCTGTTGGCTAAAGTAAGTTAGATCCAGAACAGATTCAAACACTTCTTACTGGGGTGAATACCAGGAGGCATGGGGCAGTTGGATCATTATAGTAACCATCTTCCACAACCAGTTAGGAGGATATTGGCAGTAATATAATCAAGAGGTGATGGTGGGATGGATAAGGATGGTAACTCTAGAGATGGTAAGAAGCAGTCAGATTCTTGGTATATTTTGGTGATAGAAAAAACAGGATTTTTAAACATCAGATGTGGTTTATGTTAAAGAGAAAAAGTAGTTTAGAATGATTACAAGGCACAAGGTACCATGGGTTAAACTGAAGGTGAAACAGATTTTCAGGGAAAGATAAAAAGATAAGAAATTCAGTTTTCAGTATATTGAGTTTGAGGTATCTTTTAGACCTTTAAGAGAAGATATAGAGTTGCAGTTATATATAACAGTCTGACTTTTTCTTTTTTTTTTTTTTGAGGTGGAGAGTTGTAGTGGCATTTAAAACTTGGAGAGTGAATGAGATCACTAAGGGAATAAATGTAGATAGAGAAGATAAGAGGACCAAGGATTGAGTCCCTCTGACTTAAGAAATCAGGGAGAAGAAGAAATTAAGGATGTTAAGAAGGAACAACCAGTGTGGTGGTAGAAGGAAAACCAAAAGATCATGATGTCCTACAAGCCACATGAAGAAAGTTATCTAGTTGAAGGGTATAATCAGCTGCTGCTGTTATGTGAAGTGCTGTTAGAATTGAGAACTGACCTGTAAGATTTAGCAAGATGTAGGTTTTTGGTCACCTTGTTAAGAGCTTTTTTGTTGGAATGGGTTGAAAGCCTGATTGGAGGTGGTGACAGAGAGCAAAGGGGATGTTCTTTGTTGTAGTGGATTTTAAGGATCATTGAATTATTCATACATGTAAGAGGTGTAACAAGTTTTCCAGCTGTAGCAAGCATGCTTGAGATAGAGGTTTTTACTTTATCCTAAGGATTTTTCTTATAGGCCAATGGCTTTCAACCTTGTGTATCTACCTGTTGGTATGTCATGATTAGTTTGGAGGGTTTTTGCAAGTATTTATTTCATTATTTGTTTATTATACCATCTATTTGATTATAGGTATATTTGCTCGGTACATTTTATAAATTAGTTTTTGCTTTTACAACATGACATATTTCATAATTTAACATAGTAAATAGCCATCTATTAGGATTGAATATGTATTTTTAAAATTAGTTCTAAATTTTCTTTTTCATTTCTTCTGTTCCTGGGTACAATGTAGAAAACATACCAGCAGCATGCAGCCCTCTAACTCCAGCATCAGTAGAAGAATCCGAAAGCACATCATCTGCTCGAAGGAGGGACTCAGGCATTGGGGAAGAAACAGCTACTGGTTTAGGAAACAATATGGATGTAACTCCTCATACAGCACCTGCTAGTGTCAGTGCAGGCCCAGATGCAATCAGTGAGGTGCTATGCACTCTTTCTTTAGAAGTCAATAAAGCTCAGGAAACCAAAAGTGATGGAGGAAATGAATTGGATACTAAAGCTACACCATCAGTTCCAGTTTCAAAAAATGTCAATGTGAAAGACATTCTTCGAAGCTTGGTTAACATACCAGCAGATGGAGTCGCAGTGGATCCTCCCCTTCTGCCACCAGCCTGTCTTGGAGCTCTTGGTGATCTATCTGTTGAACAGCCTGTGCAGTTCAGATCTTTTGACAGGTAATGTACATGGTTTTTTGGTTTGTTATGCTTATATAGTTGACACTTGAACAATGTATGGGTTAGTAGTGCTGAACCCCTGCCCAGTCGAAAAAACATGTAACTTTTCATTGCCCCAGAACTTAACTATTGATAGCCTATGTTGACTGGAAGCCACCAATAACATAAAACGTCGATTAATGCATATTTTAGGTGTTATGTGTATTATATACACCATTTTTACATTAAAGTTAGAGAAAAGAAAATGTTATTAAGAAAATCATATGGAAGAGAAAATATATTTGCTGTTCATTAAGTGGAAGTGAGTCATCATAAAGTTCTTCACCCTCCTCATCTTCACGTTGAATAGGCTGAGGAGATGGAGGAAGAGGAGGGGTTGATCTTGCTGTCTCGGGGGTGACAGAGGCAGAAGAGATGGAGGAGATGGAAGGGGAGGTAGGAGAATCAGGAACACTCAGTGTAACTTTATGGAAATACATCATAATTTCTGTTCGATTTTTTTGCTTTTTCATTTCTCTAAAAATGTTTTTATGTGGTACCAATCCTTCTTCCACCATTTGCAGTTGTGTGTCAGCTCTTTTGCTGGGGATGGGGGAGTGAGGTGCTATCAGTGGCAATGACCTTAGGCAGGTGGCTTTCAGGTTCTGGGGAGCTTTGGTACAGCCTCCCTGGTGTGCTGTACCACCCATTCCCTGGGGTGTAGGACACTGGTGAACCAGCCACACTGCTGGGTCTGATAGTTTGTGACACTGCAGCCTCTGAGTAATCATAGGCATATGTCAGTGGGGCTCCAGGGATACATAGGCTGTTGGGTCCCATGGAAGGATGTATTCTGATGGGGTCTGAGCTATCAAAATGGCACCATGCTGTAGCTGCTTTCATCTCAGGTGGTGTGTGGGACCCTGTCCAAAGTCCTTCTCTGGAACAATGTTGTCATGTGGAGTCTAGGCAACTTTCTATAGTAGTCTCAGGCCTGCACCAACCAAGGGACTCTTCTTGTAGGAGTTTCCAGTGGCAATGTGGACCACTAGGGATCCCTTGCTTGCTTTTTCCCTGCACTGGGGAATTTCTCCTGGCTTCAGGTAGAAACCAGCCAGGCTGGCGACTTTGCTTCCCTTTCTTTTGGTGTATCAGAGGTTTCTTGTCACTTTCCTGCTGAATTCCAGTGTTTTATGGGCTCTATTTCATGTGTGATGATGTACTGGCTGATTTGGTCCTTCTTTGTAGAGGAGGCAAGTGCTGCGTGCCTCTAGTCAGCAATCTTGAAGCTGCCTCTTAAATTTTAACTTTTTATAATGGATTTGTATATGTTTTAAGGTAGTAAATGGTAAAATAGACTTGAATCACATATGTTTTATGTATTCATGACATACATAACATTTTCTTAATTTTTTTTTGATATTTCTAGCCTACAGTTAGTGACTTTTTTTAAATTGTCGCAGATCTCCAAAATTTTCCAATATATTTATTAATATTTATAAAGATCTATGGTTAAGTGTACCTATGTAGTTCAAACTTGTGTTTTTCAAGGGTCAGCTGCATTTGTAAATTATAAAGCTAAAAGGGTAACAGGAGTTCAATTTAACACTCCTAAATTTTGAAGCTTCAAGTTTAAAAAGGGAAGTTTTGATCTAGTATATGAAAATTACAGGGTTTTGTTTTTTTTTTCCAAACTGGGTCTCACCCTGTTGCCCAGGTTAGAGTACAGTGGCTTCTTCATAGGTCAGTGCAACCTCAGACTCCTGGGCTCAAGTGATCCTCCTGCCTCACCCTCCTGGGTAGCTGGGACTACAGGTGTGCACCACCTTTCCCAGCTAATTTATTTTTATTTTTTATTTTGTAGAGATGGGGTCTCATTATTGTTGCGCAGACTGGTCTTGATCTTCTAGGCTCAAGCTATTTTCCTGCCTTGGCCTCCCAAAGTGCTGTGATTATAGGTGTGAGCCACTGTGCCTGGCCATAGAAGGATATTTTTGTTGTGTGGTTTACACACCATTTCACATTTTTATTGATTAACATACCACTAAGATCATTTTAAAATATAATTTTAATATTGCATTGGCAAGTTGTATGCTAATTAATTAATGCTTGGGGTATTCTTTGTTACAACTTAAAATTCACTTGTAGTTACAAATGGCTACCTTCCTGCCAGTACCATGCCAGCCTTTGTGGGGGGAGGAGGGGAAAGAGTAGGAATCTGTGGATTCCAACAAACTCTGAAATTCAGCAAGATGTTCAGAGCCCTGACAGCTGATTAAAGATTCTTGATTTTGTGATTCTTCTGCCTTCAGAAACCTTTTGCTAATTTGCCTGAGCATTTTCTTTATATATTATTAAATTTCTTGAAATTCTACCCATGAGACATGTATTAGAGTTTTGAAATATATTATTTTTTTAAAAAATCAATATTTTGATCAGCAAACAATCTCTAACGTAGAGAAAACTTACTGGGACTAAGAACTTTTATTTTTCCTGAGCCATTTGAAAGGAAGTTGCTGGTAAGATGCTCCAATCAGCTCTGAATACTTTATTATACATTTTCTACAAAGCTATATTACATTTATCAAAATAAGGAAATGAATATTGATATAATCCTACTTTCTAACCTTTAAACACCTTTCAGTTTTTATTTATTGTTTCAATAAGGAACTTTACTGTATAAGGATCTAGATTATAATTATGTGTTTAATTGCATCTCTTTATTTTCTTTCAGTGTGGAAGAATAGTTCCTCGTCTTTCTTTGAGTTTAATAATCTTTTCACTTTAGAAGATTATAGCCCAGCTATTTTTTAGAAAATCCCCCAGTTCAGATTTGTCTAATGTTTCCTCAGGGTAAGAGTCAGGTTAATGCATTTTTGGCAGAAGTATCACAGAAGGGACCCTATTTCTTCTTCTTGTATCCTATCAAGTGGTACATGGTTTTGTCTCATAACTGATGATGTTCACTCTGACTACTTATTAAAATGGTATTTTGTATATTTCTTTACTATCAAGGTACTCCTTGTGAAGAGATACTATAAAATTCTATTATCGTTATCATATTTTCAGTATTCACTATTGGTCTTATGGTTTCCTATTTTATTCAATGTGAAATCCCTTGTTATTTATGTTGGTGCTCATATTGTCTCTGATTTTTGCCAATGGGATTCACTTCTAGTTGGCTTCTGTTTTCTTTTGACATGTTCTTGTCATAATTTAACCTTTGCTTGAATCTGTTTTATTGTTATTCATGTTCATTTTTGGACTATGCAGTAGTATCTTTTTTAGTTATTTAGTCTTTTCCCACTTTCAGGTTGTTTATTTTTTTGTGTCTCTTTCCTTTATTTTTTTTCATCTCCTAGAGTTTTGTACTTTAGACCTTCTGTGGCTTGGCCCAGTAGATATTGAAGCTTATTAAAATCATTTATGGTAATTAAGATTTTCTGAAAGAACATAAGGAATATGTAAATTTGGTGGAGAACCTTTTTGCCATCATCCTCTATCATCTTGTGCTTTCTCCATCTACTTAAAGCTTAGGTCAGTGCCCTGGAGTGATGAGATTGACAGAATCTGAATTGTAGGTAAAGGGCATATTAATATACATGTAATGTAACATAAATTTACTGGCTGCTAGATTCAAATGTCTTTTTGTTTTATTGTTTTTTAAAAATAGGTTTTATAGTAATAGGAATTAAACTATTAATCTATAAATCAGACAAAACTTAGTTTTCGTTCTGGCTCTGTCATTTAGTAGTGAATTTGGACAAATTTCCTCCTCTCTAAACTGTCATTTCTAAACTGTGTAATACTATACAGGTTTTTTTTTTTTTTGGGGGGGCGGAGACAGGGTCTTGCTTTCTCACCCAGGCTGGAATGTAGTGAGAGGACTCATAACTTAATAATGCAGCCTCCAACTTCTGGGCCCAAGTGATTCTCCTGCCGCTGCCTCCCAAGTAGCAGGAACTATAGGGGCACACCATCACACCTGGCTAATTTTTCTTATTTTTTATAGAGATGGGGGATGTGTTCTTGCTATGTTGTCTAGGCTGGCCTCGAAATCCTGGGCTCAAGTAATCCTCCCGCCTCAGCCTCCCAAAGTGCTGGGATTACAGGTGTGAGCCACCATGCTAGCATATACAGTCTTTAAAGAGAAAAAAAAGGCAGTACAATGTATTGATGTGAAATGATATTAATCTTTGTGTACTTAGCATGAAGAAATCACTCAATAAATGTAAACTTTGCTATCATATTTAATGAGACATTTAGTAACCACTGCTTTCTTGTGTGTGTATGTACAGGCAGTAAATATTTGGAATACGTATTAGAGATAAAAGGTTATATTCCCAGTACATATATATATATATATATATATATGTATATAATATTAACAAATCAATAAAATGACTAATGTAGAAAAAATAGACAAATGATAGGAACAGGTAGTTCATATAAGAAGAAATACTGTTAATATGCAAATATATAAAGATGATACATATCACTAATAGAGAATATTAAAATAATCATAAGATAATTTCTCCCAAATTGATGAGCAGAGATTTAAGAAATCATACCTAGTATTAATGAGGATATGAAGAAACATTTTTGTTCTGTTGTATTGCTACAGTTTATTGGAGGACAAATTGACAGTATTAATAAAAAATTAATATATGTAAACTTAATTCGACTTCTGAATGTTTATACAGAAGAAATACGTAAGTGTTTTTTGCAAGAGGAATTTCGTAATTAATCTAATATGTATTAAACTTTTACTCTGTGAAGTTCTATTCTAAATGCATTATTTAAATAGGTAGATAGATAACTGTTTTTATCCCTACTTTAAACATGAAGAAACCAAGACACAGAGAAATTAAGTAATAGCTTGTGGTCTTATGCTGGTAAATGGTGGAGCTAAAATTTGATCCTAGGCTGTCTGACTGTAGAACTTGTCCTTTGACTGATGTGCTATGCTGCATTTCATAGTAACATTGTTTTGGAATAGTGAAAAATTGGTTGTGTAGTTGCCGATCTATGAATGATTGGTTACGTGTGTTTTTAAAATACATATAGTAAATACTATGCAGCCATTAAAGAGGACAGACACTATTCATTGACGTAAAATTATAGTGAAGATATATTTTTAAATGAAAAAAGCAGTGTCCAGAATAGTTTGGAATTTATATGTTCACATGTGCTTCAAAAAAGTATATATCAAACTGCTAATAATAATGGCTGTATTTGTATTTTGAGGATGGGAAGAGGTATAAATGATCAATTTTTTTTGATATATTCTTAATTTTTATAATCTGAATTTATGTTAATGTTGGACTGAATACTCAGAAATATTTAACTGGGGCTAGATTTTTAAATTTAATATATCATAGTTGAAGAAAGGGATTTCCTTATTAATGATCAAAATTTTATATATTATAGCATTTATTTCTTTTTAAATAGTGTAGAAATTAAATCTATGCTTTACTGATGCCTTAAGTAAGTCGATTATGAACTTATTTAGGAAACTATGCTTAGGTCATACATTTTAAGGGGTTTATTGAAATAGAAAACAAAGGGCAATTTTGATGATAGCATTTTCCAGGATGTTCTGTGAAACTTAACATGTCTGGTATGTATTAAATATATTATCTTATGGCAAGCAAACTGCTCTGTTTTTTACCCCTCTTTTGCTTAGCTAGAGATACCTTTTGAAAAATTTTCATGCAGTCATGGACTAGTGGAAGATCTTTGGGAATTTCAAAGCATCCCTCTGATCATGTATTTATCTCAGGAATGCTGTGTCAGAAATCACAACTCTCCTCATATCTTAAGAATTATCAACTTCCAAGCAATAGCTGGAAAGTTTAGAGTAACAGCTACATGAGTGAAACCTTGCTGAAAGGCTGCCAGGTTGTGGGCTTTTGTGCACAGAAAGGTGTTTGTGTTCATTCCCATGCCAGAATTCTTGCTCTTATCTAATTTGAAGATCCTCTGTGGTGATTAGTGGATGCCAGGGACTTATCTTGATAAAGTTCAAGGGCTGGTCTGGCTTTTCAACTGGATCCTTAGGGACTAAAGTGGTAAGGTAAAATGCTGTTTTCTCCTTTAGTGAATTATTTGCAAGTTAAATAAAATAGCATTTATGTGAAGGTTTGTGATGTTTGAAACTGATATAATTCTGTAATGGAATGTCTGAACTTTACTGATCTTGAAGACATTGTTGCTATTTGTCTATTGTTAATAAATTAAAAGAAACCATCGAAAGAGTGTAGTCTCCCTTGTTCAGGTAAAAAACCAAAACTGTGTTTTTACTTGCTATGTGTGGGACTTTAGGAAAATTATTTTTCTTGTATGTAAAATGGGAATGATAGTTTGCACTGCTGACCTCATGGGTTGTTACAAATATAAATGAGATAATTCATATATTTTTTTAGCATAGTGCCTCACAAATATTAAGTATTCATTAAAGTTAGTGAGTCCATAAAGAAATGAACTATAAGTATAATTTTATCTCTTTAATATTTAGTTTTTAGTTGACAGCTTGAAAAACTAGCTTGCATAAGTGGTTATTTACTTTCCAATTTCTTTATGCTAGAAGTTTTAAGTACTTTGTGTTAAAATTCATGGCAGAAATAAAAAGTTCAGATAATTGTTTCTTAAACATTAAAAAGGATTTCAATTTAAGTAGAAACTTAATCTGTAGCCTGAGAAAGGTGCTAGAAATATCCCCTAGAACATTGCCTAGGTTGTAGACTCTCAAAATTTTGTCAAATGGATATTATATTTTCTTTGTGTTTTCCAAAGATTCGTATAAAAAGATAATGTGAAATTCTTAGTTTCTGCATGATCACTGTTAAGTACTGGTAAGTTAAAATTCCTGGGTTATTTTTGTAAACTAGGACGTGCATTATTACTAAATTAGATTTGCACTTCTATAGAGCAAGATAAACATGGTTGTAGTTAAAGATCTCCTCTGTTGAAGATTTTAGTCATTTACATTGAAACTTTATAATAATAATGAAAATGGTTGGTAAAGAGTATGAAAATATCCCAAAATTTTCCTACTGCCTGTTGTCCTTTTAACTGGATCATTGTGATTTTAAGTTTTAGACAAACCTAGGTTGCAGGGCAATTCTTCCATTTACTTTGGTAAGTTACTTTACCTTTCTGAGCTTTACTTTTTAAATTTTTTAAATGGAAGTTATTATGTACCTTAGGATTGTTTTGAGAATTGAATAATCATTCTTGGCATATTGTCAGTACTTAATAAATCATAGCTGCTGTTAGAATTTGTAATTTTATATTACATAAAAGGATTTTGTGGGAGCACAAAGAATAGTGCATTATGAACTTTGACTTTGGGAGCTTGGGAAGGCTTACCTTTGAGCAAGGTTTTGAAAGATAAGACAGAGGTTTGCTGTTAAGCAGGACTAAGAGGAAGGCATTGGCTGAGGAAGAGCATATAGAAAGGGTTGGAGTTTTGAAATGATACAACATGCTTAGGAACTATGAGAAGTTACAGAAGTTTGTGAGGAATGCTGGGTTAAAAGTAAATCTATGTAGGAAGCCATACTTTAGATGTATTATTCTTGAGAATATGCCAAAGATCTTGGACAATAAATATTTACTGAATTGAATAGAAGAATGGATATTATTCATGGCTGAAAGCATTATTAACAGCAAGAGACTAAAGGATTAGAAATGAAGTCAAGTTCTTTTGCTGTGTTTAATTAACCATGTCTTGTATAACTAGGGATTGTGCGTATATGGAACATTTGCGATAAATTTTTTGTTACCAGATATATGAAAGTGTTCAATCATATAGAAAAGTTGAAAGAATTGTGCAGTGAACACTCACAGACCCATCATATAGATTCAACAGTTAGCTGTTAGCCCTATTTACTTCATCATGTAACTCTCCATATATCCGTCAACCAATCTTATTTTTTGATGAATTTCAAAGTGAGTTATAGGCATCTCTTCACTCTTAAACACTTCAGCATGCAGCTCTCTAACTAGAGAGCAATATAGTTTTTTAAGGTAAAATTTACATATAATGAAAGAGACAAGTCTTAAGCATACCATCTGACAAATTTATATACTTATGTAATATAACGTCCTCATCAAGATATCATCAGTCTTGAAAGTTTCCCCTTCTGAGCCAATCCCTGTCCCCATTTCTCAGAGGCAGTTACTATTCTGTTTTTTTCCTAGCATAGATTAGTTTTGCTTGTTCTAGAACTTCATATAAAAAGAAACACATAGCATGTGTTCTTTAGTATAAGGTTTCATTCATTCAGCATAATGGTTTTGAGATTTATACCTGTTGTTATGTTTATCAGTAGTTTGTTTCCTTTTATGGCTGAATAATATTTCATTGCATAAGCATACTACTATTTTAAGAAGTTTATTTTTCTGCATAAAGGACATTTACTGTTTCCAGTTTGGGGCTGTTATAAATAAAGCCTGTGTGAACATTATTGTGCACATTTTTTGTAGACATGTTTTCTTGAGGAAATTCCTAAGAGTGGAATTGTTGGGTCATAGGGTAGGTAGGTATATATCTTAAATTTTGATTATAGAAAAAACAATTTCATTTTTCTAAATATTATTTTCTGTTGCTCCTGTCAGTCCTTACTTATTGTATAACTAAACTAGATTTTGCTGGTTCTTTCTTTTGTGAACAAATGTGAATGTACATTCTCCATATTTCGCCTTCCTTTCCCCTCAAAAAATAGGTTGCTAGAGGATAGAGATTTTGTTAAGCAGTAGGTTTGTAAATGTCTCCCTAGAGTAGGAAATATACAAATTACATTTTGTATTGTTTTTTGAGTGTACCACCAGCACACATGCACACACGCATACACACACACACAGGTCATATCTACTCCCCCTTAAGTCAATAATCTTCATCTGATATAAGCTGCCATGATTTAAACACACCATTTTGGATTGGGGGCTCAGGTGGCTGTTGCTTCTATTTTTTAGTGTATAGTTAACATTGGCAGTCACCCTTATAATGATGTGACACCAGCTACCCCCAAGTACATTGAATAAGCTATGCCTAGCACAAGAGAACTTGATTTAATTGGCAACAGTGTTTGCCCTCACATGATAGGCACTGAAGTAAAACGGAACCTATTTTGCTTTGTGTTATCTCTTTTTGAAATAACAACAAAATGTATTTTTAAAATATTTGAATTACTTTTTACTTTTGAATGCATTTATTGGGATCAAGTACCTAAGTAACTTTGTTTAGAAATTGAATACTTTAAAGCTATTATGGGAATACTTGCAGCTTGCAGTTGCAGTATTGTCAAGAAAAGATGTGATTAAATAAATTGAATGTTGAAGTCTTTAGGCTTATGGTTAACACCAGGTAATTAAAAGTAAGCACTGCTGTGGGAGTGCATTATATATCAGCTGTCCTCTTTACCTCATTAACTGGGTTTTGCATGTTTATGGAGATAAATTCAATTAAAAATGCCTTTTAAGTTACGCTTAACAAGGTCTTTTAGTTACTATTTTGGTATAAAGTATTACACTTTAATTGAAATTGGCATATCATAAATACCTGTGTTTGAATAATACACAAGATGAACAACTTTGATTATTTGACATTTTTGCATCTACTGTTTATTCCTCCTATGCATTGTTTTTCCATATGATATTATTGAAGGATATACTCTTTGGGATTTAAAAAAGAAAAACTTGGGTTGTATACATGTTAGCAAATTGTTTATATCTCCATTGTTTTTTTTACCTTATAAGATTTCTGAGGTTTTATGATTTCAAATTAGTAATGCTTTAAAATCCTTGTTAGAAACATGGTGAGTTTTCTTCTTCAATTCTGAGGTTAAGAAAAAATTACTTTTCTACCTGAGTGCCAACATTTCTTTTCTAATATACTTTTGGTTATATCTTATTTGTTAGATTATTAAAGATGATCCTAAATTTAAAAAAATACTGTAGTGAATATGTTTAAATGTTAAAATGGATTGTTCTATTTCCATAGGACATTGTTCTAAAAAAATTGAAATGCAGATAATTATGAATAGCATTATAGATATTTCATGTTGGGAGGAAATTCTAAATTGTACATCAAAATAGAGATAAAAAAGAAAATAAGGGACTGGGCATGGTGGTTTATGCCTGTAATCCCAGCAGTTTGGGTGGCTGTGGTGGGAGGATTGCTTAAGCCCAGGAATTTGAGATCTGCCTGGGCAACATACTGAGACCCCATCTCTAAAAATAAAATAAAATAAAATAAAAAAGTAACTAGACATGGTGGTATATGCCTGTAGTCCTACCTACTAGGAAGGCTGAGGCGGGAGGATCACTTAAGTCCAGGAGTTTAAGTCTGCAGTGAGCTATGATTGCGCCACTGCACTCCAGTCTGGGTGACAGAATGAGACCCTGTCTCAAAACAAAACAAACAAACAAACAAACAAACAAACAAAAAACCCCAAACCAGAAAAAGTTAGCTACCTAGTTTCTATTTCAAAATTCAGAAATTCATGTAAGTAATGCAAGTGATCATTTGTGTTTTTCAATCTACTTCTTTTTTTATTGTTATTACAGAAGTGTCATCATTGCAACCAAAAAATCAACAGTCTTACCTTCTACACTTACCACAAGTATACCTACCAACACCGTCAGTGTGGTTTCTTCAGTAGATTCAGCTCAAGCCTCAGATGTGGGAGGAGAATCACCAGGTGAGTTAGTTACAATCAGTGATTTCTATAAAAAAGTTTTTAGACCTAAAATTTTAGCAAAGTTTAGGATTTTTGATAAAGTAAGTTTTTTTGGGTACATTAGAAACCCTTGTGCTTTTATATTGTTATTTATTTTCTGAATAAATTTGATTAAAATTAAATTAAGTCAGGGATTTCAGCATTTTCTCCACTGAAACCTAGTGGTGTGTGATGGATTAGATGCTACTGGTTGGGTGGATTATAAAAATAGTTTTTTCCTTTTTTTTGTTTCCCTGTACTTGAGAAGATGTATATAGATAGTGGTTTAAATAAGAAAATCTTGGTGACATGTAGTCTTTTAATCTGGTTATTGATCGTCAAATGTCTACCTAGTATGTACTACATTGTTTTCTTTTGCATATTTTTCTGAATTAGAGGATTGGAAAGGGAATGCTACTCTGAAATACAGCATCATTCTGGTCATACTAGTTCAGCAACTCTCATGGCAATTTTATTTTTGTCCATCTCTTCTTCTATGTTCCTTCCAAGTACAAAAGCACATGTATGGATGCAGGATCTTAATTCTTTATGTGTTAGTAGGAAGCTTGGTGGTGATATTAGGTAAACTTGAAAAATGTGCCGCACTAAAATGACCAAATTAGGGGGCCAGGCACAGTGGCTCATGCCTGTCGTCCTAGAACTCTGGGAGGCCAAGGCAGGAAGATTGCTTGAGTCCATTAGTTTGGGACAAGTCTAAGCAAGAGTGAGACCCCGTCTCTACAAAAAATAGAAAAATTAGCTGGGCGTCATGGTGCGCGCCTGTGGTCCCAACTACTCGGGAGGTTGAGGCAGGAGGATTGCTTGAGCCCAGGATTTTGAGGTTGCAGTGAGTTATGATGATGCCACTGCACTCTAGCCCGGGACACAGAGGGAGACAGTGTCTCAAAAAAACCAAGTTAGGACACAGGGGATATTATTTTATATCAGTAGTATTTTTCCAGATCTTGTGCTGTTTCATAAAAAAATTAATAGCAAGATAGGGTATCCCTAAAAGGATTTATGTGAGTCTAGAAAGAGATTAATGAAAAATTAAGGAATTTTGAAGGAAAGACTTGGTAGAAATGATACTTTCATTTCTTCTTTTGGGACATCTCAGCAAGGTTTTACCTTCTATTCTGCTGTTCTACCTTTATTTGGCAAACTGTTGTATCTTGGAGAGTTTTGCTCCAAACTTGATGTTGCTATTTGTCAGTAGTTGGGGACTTTTCTTTTTCCTTGCTATGTACTATATAATCATGTGTTCCAGAAACAAATGCTATGATTGTTTATTCCTTTTGTCTTCCTTATTTTTTTCACTATTATTTCACTTGAGTTAACAAAAATAATTTTTTCCAAAGTTGAACTGTGATTAATTTCTTACAAATTTTATAGTGTTTAGCGATAAGATAAAATGTTCACAGTAGGTTAAGTAAAAAAAAAAAGTTATATGTAATTCTTTACATACTATATAATTATAACTATGTAAGGTATATACTAGTTTACTGTGAAGTTACTTGATTATCTCTATGCAGTTGGACTACTGGCAATTTTGATTTTCATAATTTACTTTTAGTATCTTTTCCAAAATTTCATCAGTAGTCTTATATTATTTTTATTCTTAGGAAAAAATAATTACTAGATCAGTTTTAGGTTTACAGAAAAACTGAGTGGAAACTACAGAGAGTTCTCACATTCTTCTTCATCTCCATCTCTCCGGTTTCCTCTGTTATTAACTTCTTGTAATGGTATGGTACATTTTTTTTTCATCTGTGGCTTGGTGAGGAATACAGAGGAAAAAAGTATAAAACTCTAGCAGATTTTTAATCTTCTTTATTGTTCCATTATACTTTTATTATTATTTTTTTAGAGAGAGTCTCACTGTGTCACCCAGACTGGAGTGCAGTGGTACCATCATAACTCAGCTGCATTCTTGAACTCCTGGGCTCAAGTGATCCTTCCGCCTCAGTCTCCTGAGTAGCAAGGACAACAGGCACATGCCATCAGCTTGGCTATTTTTTTTATTCTTATTTTTTGTAAAGATGGGATTTCACTATGTTGCCCAGACTGATCTCAAACTCTTGGGCTCAAGTGGTCCTCCTGCCTCAGCCTACCAAGGTGCTGGGATTACAGGCATGAGCTATTGTGTCTGGCCTATTCCATTATACTCTGATACTCCTTTTTTCCTTTGGAAAAGAAATAATTTGGTAGTCCATTTGGAGCTGGATATGCAGATTTTTGCACCTCCATCCACCTCCAAAGTCCTGTTTTAAAAAGTCAACTATGGTTTTTCTAGACTAGCCTTTTTTGGGAAAAATGCAATAGTCGTTGATGTCTATGAACCTTTTTACTTGCCATCTTTTTAACTCAGTGATAGTGAATTTCTCAGTAACTTCTCAGAGCAAATGCAATGATTTCAGAAGTTCAGAGTCAACTGAGCAGAATATTTTCCTCTTATTTTGAATATGCTGCCCTTAAATTTCAGTTTATGGGGCACAGTAAATAGGACACTTTGATTGCTTTAAGTATATTCTTCAATATTTAAATCATGGAGGTTTTAGAAGAGATAAGAAGTAGAGAAAAAGCTGAGACATGCGTAATATTTAACATGAAACAGTATTATACATTTCTTTCTGAAGCCATTGTATGTTTTCTAGTAAATCTGTTGTAAAAAAAAATATTAACCCTAAAAATCTGTGTGCAGAATGACAAAATAATTTGCTGTCATGAAGACTATTGTATTTGTTGGTGAAACGTACAAAACCCCTGTGTTACTGATCTAGCTTATAATATAACTTATTTCCCTATTATTTCAATTTTGTATAATTTGTCATGGTGATGTTTCTCAAATAGTTCCTTTTTTTTCCCGTTTTTAGCTGGAATTTTTAGCTATTTTCTATTCCTCCCTAACTTCTCTCTTTTTTTTTTTTAATTGTTCATTCCTTTTTCAGTCATTCCAAGTCTTCTTTGTGATGCTGGTCTTTCTTTTTATTAATTGTTTCGGTTTCCACATCTAATTTTTTGTTTCCTCATCCTCTTGTGCTGTGCCCTTGTCACGATCATATGGTTTCTACATTTAAATTTATTACTTCTATTCCGTTCTGTTAATTGATGCCATGAGCATTACTGCCTTGGTAAGAAAATCTAACCTAATCTAGTGTTTTCAGTTTTCCTACTTCTTACTTTTACATGCTTTTGCTTACCATACTTGCCTTTGTACCTTGTTAAGTACTCTTTTCACTTGATATTCAACCCCCCTGCCCCCAGATAAAGAATTGTCTCTTCCTGGTCAATATTTTTAACTGATAGATTTTTGTTTTCTTTTTACTGGGTCTCTAGATTTAAGTTATCTGCCATTTAAAAAATAGATAAATATACAGAGGGTCCCCAACTTTGCGATTTTTCAACTTTACAATGATGTGAAAGCAATACACATTCAGTGGAAACTGTACTTCAGGTACCTGTACAGCCATTCTGTTTTTCACTTTCAGTACAGTATTCAATAAATTACATGAGACATCTACCACCTTGTTATAAAACAGGCTTTGTGTTAGGTGATTTTGCCCAGCTGTGGGCTAATTTAAGTGTTGTAAGCATGACTTAAAATGCAGATACTCCTTGACTGACATAGGGCTGCATCATGATAAACCCATTGTAAGTTGAAAATATCGTAAGTTGAAAATGTATTTAATACACCTATCCTACTGAACATCGTAGATTAGCCTAGCCTACCTTAAACATGCTCAGAGCACTTACTTTAGCCTGCAGTTTTGTTTACTCCCATGATTGTGTGGCCGACTGGCGTCATAATACAAATTGCTAGTTTGGGAAAAGGTCAAAATTTAAGATTTGAGGTATGGGGTTTCTACTGAATACATACTGCTTTTCCACTATTGTAGAGTCAAAAAATGTTGAACCATTATAAGGCGGGGATCATCGGAAATTTTCAACTTACTGGATTTACATAACCCTATTGTAAGTCGAGCGGCATCTGTATATGTAAATAAATGAATATATATAAGTAAATCAGTATTAAAGTGTATTTTCTTTCTCCTGTTTCCAGCAGGATTTGGGAAAAAAAAATTGTGGATGAATTGATAGTTGTTGAAATTGTGTGCTGAGCAGGGCAGTTTATTCTTGCAGATCTGGGTAAATTAGATATTAGTCTTGGTTTGGTCTTGGATTATTTTCTTTATATAAAAGCACAGTTAATACCTCTCCCTGTCAACCTAAGCCTTTGTGTCTTGTAATGACTATAATTCTGAATTTTTATAATTAGTCAGCAACAAAAAATGAACTGTTCAAATTGAATAACAGACTATTGGTTAGTACAGCATATTAGTGCAAATGGGAATTTCTTTGGAAGAAATCATGTGAATATAAAACATAACCTATGAGTTTCATAGCAGAAAAATTTAGACTATTTGGAAATTTTAATATCAGAATGAGACTTCTAAATTTTATATGTGGCACAAGCAAAGAGAAACTAAGATTGGATAGCTTCTGATCCCAGGAAAAGAATTAAAGCTTGTCAACTTTATGTGGTCAACTTTATGAGGTCAAAGTTTTTTCTATCAAAATATTATCATGGAAGTAATTTTATAATTTAGCATAAAAATTGAGGATTTGGACATTTTTATTTTGAAACAGTGTACATTATCAAAACTGTAATTAGTATACAAAACTTTTTTAGTATACAAATTTCAAATTTTAGTTTGAATAGTATACCCTGACTTCTGCAACATTTTATGCAGTAAAAAAGCATAATCTAATAGGAACAATGGCAGCTCTTCCTTAATAAGTGGTAGAAGGTATTCATCAAAGGATAAGGCATACGCTTTGTATATGCATATTTTCAAGAAAATAAAAAAACAGGATTTTAGTGAATATATCAAAATCTCGAAATTTTATATCAGCAGATTTTAAATTTAATTTTAAATCAGCAAAGATTTAATTTCCTACAATATAGTATCCCTTCTGTATTTTATGATGTCATTATTCCTTTTCAAATATGCTGTTTTTCGACCAAGCTACAAAGAAAGCATAAATGATTAAATCAAAATTGAAGCTAGCTCAGTAAAGGAACTAAGTATACTCTTCTTCAGTAATTTATATGCTGGGTGTTTGGTAATTTGCTAAATTTAGTAATTCTATTATTTACTACAATATTGGGCTCTATTCTGTTTATCAGAGCCATGCACATTACTAAGTTTTTTTAATATAGGGCAAATGTTTGAGCCGTAATCTTTGCTTTATATAAGATTTTGGCCAAGAGGCTTATCATTACTCAATAAAAGTTTCATTTATTTAATGAGTGAGCGAGAGAGAAATACACAAATACAACATAAGTGTTTAAGGATTAAAAATTGGCATTTGGTTTAATGATTCTTCATTTCAAGGGACATTAGTTATTTAGACCCTAAGGGACCTTGAATAAACAATTGGCAACTCCCTGGACAGAATGCTAGACAGATGATATATTTACATGTTCCTTTTTGTTCTTTTGAATGTCTGGAAAACTGTCAGTTTGAAGGAGCCAGTTTATCAGTGCTAGGATAAGGAAAAGATAAGTCAGTATCATTCTACATGTTGGAAGTAGCTTCTGCATTTATCTGTTGAAAATATTTGATGTTAAATTAATTTGAAACATTTTTCATGAATTTCTGTTTTTATCTGAGTTGAAAAAAATTGCACAATATATTTGGAAATTACATTTTTTTGTCTGGCAGGAATGAAGGACAACCTTGTGTGAAACTAGCAATATTTTTAGTTTATTCTTTCATGTGATTTATTTTCTTATAATTATTGCTCGTTAATTTATTTATCCTTATTGGGAAGGTATCTTCTTATGATTTAAAAAGACTACTTTTGACTTTGGTGGTGACTCACACCCTGTAATCCTAGCACTTTGGGAGGCTGAGAGGCCAGGAGTTCCAAGTTGCTTTGAGCTATGATGAGGCCACTGCACTCCAGCATGACAGAGTAAGACCCTATCTCAAGAAAAACACCAAAAAAAAAAACCAAAAAGACTACTTTGTAAAAAATCTCTTTCTGCTATATTCTCTTCTAGGTTTAAAAATTATAATCTTCTAGGGTAGTATGAGGCAATAATTTTTGTTATTGTCTTATTTATAGCCAAAAGTGTTCCTTCTTTATTTCAAAGTTTTAATGCATTTCATCTTGTTAAAATTAGTGTCAGCACAGTAAAAGCTAATTTTGTTTTACAACTGCTGCCTAAAGCCTTATACAAACATTTTTGGGGGTATTCATTACTTTCATCTTTACTTTTAAGTAGATGGGGCTTTATATGGTCCTTTGTATCAACTTCAGAAAAACTCAAGAAAAACTATTAATAGTCCTTCTAGAGAAAATGTCTGATATATTCCAGTATATGTAGTCTTTAAAAACTACCACCAATTAAAAAAATAAAGCTGAGAATTATTTAATTAGTCACTGGAAATAGAAGTCAGTGACCAGCTGTGGTTCAATGATCACATTGCTGTCAAGAATTCTGAAAATTGCATGTGTCATTTACTAAGTATAATAAAGCTTTTGGGTCACCAAAATACTTTACTGAGTATTGTTCGTGAATGTAGATATTGGACCTGACTCTCAGAAATGCCAGATACTTAAGGAAGAAAATTTTTTTCAATTGCACCTTGTTTTGCCCTCTAATTTGAAATTTTATTGTGAAAAATACAAAAATGGAAATATTTTTATGGTGAAATGGGAGTTGATGTGTGTATTTCAGTAAATCACCAGCATGAAGAAATGTGTGCTTTAGCTTCATTTTTAAATTACTCCTATGCATCCTGACCACCAGTTACTTGGCTAGAGTTTTCAGGTACAGTTAGCTCTCAACTGAGCCAGGATGGTGAGGTTGGGCTAAAGGTCAGAAAACATAATTCCCAGTAAAAAGGAAAGTCAACTTTGATTATCAAGGGAAAGGAAGAATGTTGTGGAAAATAAAGCATAAAGAATAGTTAAGTTGATTTTGTACTAGGAATATGCTTACTCTAAGAGATGGGCTCAGTAATTATCCTGAGGTTAACTGTGGAGAAGATGGCTGCATTGGCCATTCTCCCAAAGGAACTAAGCCTGTGGAGGATCAAATAGTCCAGATTTCTGAATCCTTATATTTGGCTGAGACCTGATAATCAGAACTGGTGATTGTTGATCAAGTACTACCTAAGGACCAAACGTGTTTCAGGGAACGTCAAGTTGTCCCACATCTTTGCCTTTTCTTAATCAGTTAAATCCACAAAACCCCTGATTAGATCCTGGCTCTGCTTAGCTATACCCAGAACTAACTTTATTTGCCTTGCCTCAAAAAGCAAGCTGAATCAAAATGCAAGATACAATGGAAATGAGCTTGAGCAAGTTCTGGGAGTGGTGTGAGGTGGTGATAGGCTTTGAAGAAAAGTATTTTCTTCTAGAGGACAGTGGCTAGATTTACCAAACATTTTTGGCTATTTTTTGTTTTATACCAATTTGATAAATGAAAGTGGTAGAACTCCACTTTTTATAACAGTTAAATCTGGGATTAATGCTTTGCTTTCCTTAGTTTTTTAAGTGAATTTTTAAAAATGTGCTTTATAAGCTTCATCTCATTTATCTGTACTTCAAGTCACATGAATAACTGTTGAAGAATTTGGGTGTGTTTTTAGCCTGAAATGAAGTACAGGCTAAAATGAAACATGATAACTTTCTTTAAATATTTTAAAGAAAGGAAGCTATCATTCATTGTGCATTTAATATGGCCCAGGCCCTTTCTAAGTACTTTAATTTAATCCTTAAATTAATAGTGAAGTCATCATTATTAATTTTATAGATGAGAAAAATAAGACACAGAGAGCTTAAGTAACTTACTCAAGGTCACATAGTTGGTAAATGGCAGAGCCTGTATTCAAACTAGACCTAACCCTTGATGCTTCTCAAAACATTTCAGTCTTGTAACAAACCCTTAAGTATATAGTTATTATTAAACAGACTTGCCTATTAATGAAAGTTAGGATTCAATTTGAAATTGATTTGGTTGTTATTGGTTGGTGAAGTGTTTTCTGTCCGTGTACAGCATCTTTTTTTTAAAGTTTTCTTTTTTAAATTTTAGAGACAAGAGTCTCACTCTGTTACCCAAGCTAGAGTGCAGTCGCATGATCACTGCTCTTGCAGTCTTGAACTCCTAGGCTCAAGTGATCCTCCTACCTCAGCCTCCCACCTCCTGCCTCAGCCTCCCACCTCCTGCCTCAGCCTCCCAAGTAGTTGGTACTAGAGATGTGTACCACTATGTCCTGCTAATTTTTAAAAAATTTTTTTAGACATGAGGTCTTGCTATGTTGCCCAGGCTGGTCTTGAACTCCTGGGCTGAAGCCATCCTCTTGCCTCAACCTCCTAAAGTGCTAGGATTATAGGCATGAGCCACCACGCCTGGCCTAGAACATCTTTTCTAACAAAATTGATAATGGAAGTTATGTGAGAGATTGATGCTTGAGATAGCTTGAGAAGTTAGCAGGATTTCCTTTAGATATAGTAGGGAAAGCCTTTGGTCTTGGATGACCTGGCATTTATTTTTGAAAGCAGGAAAGAAAATGGGTTTCAGGCTGAGAAGAGTAGAAGAACTTTTTATATTTCTGGGGGAATTTAACAGGTAAGTAATACATAAATAGAAGGCTCTACTGAAATTTGTTAGCATGAATTAAATACATAGTGAATCACTCAGAAGAACTCTAGACTTTTTCGTGTAGTGCTTTACAGGAATTTGGGAAAGTAATATTTGGAGGATCTACCATATCTTAAGTAAGAATCCTGTTAAAAGTTTGGTTGTATTCCTATTTTCTGAATCATGCTTGTATAGGTGGTTGAAAGGGAAGACTCTAGAGTTCTGCATGGCAAAAAATCAGTACAAGCTTGAAAAGTGTCTATAATAAATATCACTAATTATAGATAAAGAATGATTATAAATCATAAAAAGATTACAGTGAAAATGCTGCAAAGGTCAAAGTAGTCATTTATATTTTCTGTTTTGTGAATTGACAAGTAAATGGGGAAAATACATTCAATTTCACTTGTAATCAAAGAATTATAAATTGCTTATTCTTTCTTGAAGGCAAATTGGCAATATATACCAACATTTAACGTGTGTGTTTATTGACTTCTAGGAAGTTATCTCAAGAAAATAAAGGAATGCGCATAGGTTTATGTAAGCATATAACAAAACATTATTTCTTATGGTGGTATCAAAGAAAATCCAGAACTGGACAGTAGTGAAAGTGGTAAAAACAGATTTTATTCAGGAATATTGCAGTAGGAGAAAAGAGACTTCAGTATAGAACTGGGCTCGATTTCAAATACAGCATGGGCAAATGGGAAATTATAGCCCAAGAGCAAGGTGGGGATTGGTGGGTGAAGAATTACTAAGAGGAAACCTCAGGGATAAGGGGAGGAATTCTGGCTTAACTGACATAACAGGATTCTTGCTGAAGACAGACCAAGGTGATCAGACATCACCTGGGGGATAGTGGAGAATAAGGAACACAATTAGATATTGAAGGTGATCATTTATGCAGGATGGGGTTTTCCTGCTAAGTTGACTTAACCAGGGTTCTTGCTAAAACTGGATTTTACAGGGAAGTACACAGATGGGCCTAGGAGAATGTTCAGGAGCCTGACTAAAGTTTGGTTGAACAAACAATCTTTGTCACTGGTCAAAAATTGGAAATAACTCAAATGATTGTCTCTAAATTCATGATTAGAAACAGAATTTGCTTCTTTGGTAGGAGTATTACAGAACAGACTGAGAAGAAAAGAATGCAATCAGGTGCCCAATTTTTATTTGTTCCAATACTGATGACAACAGCTTTGATCACTTGATTAAAGTATTAACTGCCAGGTTTCTAAAGTTGCTCTTTTCACTTTTTAAATTCAAAGAAGGTACTTTGAAATCACTTTAATATCTTATTCCTGACAGTGCCAATTTATTCATATCAATATGACCTTATGATTTTATATTTTATTCAATGGATTATAATTACTGTTATTATTTATTTTAGTGCTCAAAATGTTTGCAGTTTGGTCAGTGGGAGCTCCTTCAAGCTGGCTTCTTTGTTCTTGTAACATATTCTATCATTCGTTGGGCATTTCCTTGCTTTCTGGAAAGTACAACTAGATGTTTCAAGTTCATTTTGTACTTTTCTTTTTTCTCTTTGAGACAGGGTCTCCCTCTGTTGCCCGGGCTAGAGTGCAGCGATGTTATTATAGCTCACTGCAACCTCAAACTTCTGGGCTCAAGCAATCCTCCCGCCTCAGCCTCCCAAGAAGCTGGGACTACAGGCACACACCACCATGCCTGTCTAATTTTTCTGTTTTTTGTAGAGACTGAGTCTCGCTCTTGTTCAGGCTGGTCCTGAACTCCTGAGCTCAAGCAGTCTTCGCATCTCAGCCTCCCAAAGTGCTAGGATTATAGTTGTGAGCCATTGTGCCTGGCCTCATTTTGTACTTTTCTTCCACAGATGTAGAATCAGCATTTTTTTTTTCTTTTAGTGGAGAATAGTATTTAGAAACCAAGACATAGGTGTTAAGATGTTGCTGCTTCCAGGTCCTCTTAGTGGACAGAGCTAGGGACTCTGTGTGTGCGTATATAGAAAAGTTTATATATAAAAGTCTATTAAAATATGTACTCTCCTTCACGTACGTTATTTCCATCTCTCTATTGGAACCATGAATTCACAGAGATTCCTTTAATTTCAGGCTGTTACTTTACAGTTCTTTTTAGTTTTCTCTTTTGCTTAAATTCCCTCCTCACACTGTTTGAGCTCTAATAAGGTCTGGGCTAATGCAGCCTCCAACCTGAAGCAGATGTTTTCCTTGATCTGTTCCTAATTGCTTTCAGACCGTATAGTTCAAGACGCTTTGGGAAAGAGGGACTTTATTCTTTTTAAAGCATAACATTCTTGTATTTTGGATGCAATGGGAAAATAACTGATAATAATTATGACTATTATGACTATTACAAGTCATGATTACAGATTCTTAGAGTTCTGGGCTTTTAAATTTGATTATGTTTACTGCCACAATCTGAGTCCAGTTTGTTTGGTAGTGGGGTGATATAGGAGGTTTCTTGTGGCTTATGGCTTTGGAACCAAGCCACAGTAAGACCCTTAATTCTTAGATATTCATCTTTACCACAAGCAAATCATTAGCAACATTATACTCGGGCATTATGTTTCAATTATACAACTATTTTTCCTCTGGTTTATGTAGTCTTGAGGATGTAGACTGGCACGTTAGAGGGCTGCTTTTTTCCTTGCATTCTATTTTCATCATCTTTTTTTTCTGCATTCAAGATGGGTATTTCCTCTTCTTTATCTCTCTTTCTGTCTATACCACTTTATCCCTTATAGATACTTCCAGCATACCCATGCCTTAAGTTTGGAGAATCAACCAAAAGCATCATGGTGCGTAGATTCCAGGATCCTTTGAGCCCCTCCTTCCTCCTTGTTTATCAGCTTTGCATATTGTTTTATTTGCCTTAATTTATTTGCTACTTATTTGGTCTGTCCCTGTATAAAATTGTGATGGATTTTAGTCTGTACTTACCCTAACACTAACTTGGCGCTCTTTTATTAATAGAGTACTGCTTTCAGGAATTTGACTTCTTGTACTGCAGCAGCAAGCATGATGTGTGTGTCTCCTGCACCTGTATACTCCATGTCTACAGGATACCATCCCAGTTAGCTTCCAGTGACTCTTATGGTCCCTGTGTCATAGAAGGGAATGTGATGCTGTATGTATCCATTCTTCCTTCTTCTTCCTAACACTGGCCTTAGAAAATAAATGTTCTATTTCTTCAAGTCTTACTTTTAGCTTAAATTGAATGATGTTCTGTTCTTCTGTATCTTGATTCTTAAACAGGCAGTTATTTCTCTTCCTACTTTCTTAAGATTTTTAGAACTCTTCAGGCATCAGTAAATTATCTTCCAAATTAGCCTTCTAGATTCCCTCTTTTAAGTCTTCTCGTAATGTATGTTGTTTCTGTTCCTACACATTCTTTGTCATAATGTTTATTGTTTTTGTTCCTATGCCTTCTTTGGCTCTGCCAGGGTTAATTTCCTGGTGACTGCTTTTCTCTTATTAGGTAAAATTTGTAAGCACAGTTATTTGTTGAAAACATAAAGAAGATGACTCTTGTATAATAGAAAACAGTTTGAACATTTTATACTATAAGAGGATGAGTTAGTTATTTAACAATATGGAGATGCAAGAGTATTTAAGGGTATCTGGGTACATTGATTGGAAAGAATGACATAGGATCACATGGTGGAAGTTAATTATACACAATAGTTTGAACAAAGTGACATAAAATATTAGGTTATTATATATGAAATGTCCAATTTCCTTAAGTACTAAGTTTGATAGTTGGTACCTCTGATGTTTCAATTTGACATTTCTTGTTTTATTTTTATTGTGAAGGTACATCCTCAGTCTTTCAAACACACATTTTGGCTTGTGATTATCTTTCCAAAAAATTTTTAGAGTAATTTTTGTGAAACCATGGATAAGTCAAAAAATTCTGTTATTTTCGAATATGAATTCTGTCGTGGAACCAGTGCAGTGCAAACAGCTCGAAATGTCAACAAAGTGGGAGCTTGTTTGGAGGTTCTAGCAAGGGAGTGCAGCTACTCATATACTCTTGATGGAAGAATGGTTCTCCTCTATCTGGGAAGGTCGTTCTCTTTGACTGAGCGTGCAGCTTCAGGAGAGACACACACGGAGCAGTGAGGGAGAGAGGGGATACCCGCCCAGCCAGCCAGATCAGCTGAATCAACCCTGGCGATCAATGGGGTGACAGATGTCGCAGCCAGATCACCCTCACATCCTCAACAAAGTATTTGGGAAGGATGTGAATAATTAATGCACAGTATGTTGATGGTTTGAGAAGGTCCATTCTGGTGATTTTAATCTTGAAAATGAGCCACATGGGTGACCTGAGACCACGGTGGATAATGATGAGCTGAAAGCTGTAGTGGAAGCGAATCCATCTCAACCTACCTGTGAAATAGCAGCAAGGTTTGACATTACTATTTCAACAATTTTGGGCCATTTGAAACAAATCGACAAAGTAAAAGAAGCTGGATAGATGGGTTCCACATGAATTAAATGAGTGTCATAAGAGAAATCATCTCGAAGCTTGCCTTTCTTTGATGTCAGGACATAAAGGTGAACTATTTCTACACTGTATTTTTACATGTAATGAAAAAATGGATTATTTTTGACAATTGAAAGCATTTGGCACAATGGTTGGATAAAAATGAAGTGCCAAAACACAGTCCAAAACTGAATATTCATATAAAAAAAAAGCTAATGGTGTCTGTCTGGTCATCCAGCGCTGGTATTATGTACTACAGCTTTATGAAACCTCGTCAATCTATTACAGTGGATGTCTGTTGCAACCTATGGGATGAAATGATGAGGATGCTTGCTATTAAGCAGCCGAGATGGATCACTAGAGACAGGCCAATCCTCTTGCAAGACAGTATGTCACACAAGCAATGCTGCTCAGACTGCAGAAGCTGGACTTGGAAACCGTCTGTCATCCACCGTATTCACCAGACCTTGCACCAACTGACTACCACTTCTTCCAGGCTTTGGACCACTTCTTGCAAGGGAAAATACTCAATTCTCAACAAACTGTGGAAAACGCCTTTCATGATTTCATTGCCACTCCCTCTCCAGGCATATAGTTAAGATGGCAAAACAGTGTTTATGGTTTAGGTGCATACTTTGATTAATTGTACTGCTTCTTGTTTGAGATATAATAAACTACACTTTTGATTTGAAATCGGACATTTCATATTTAATGACCTAATAGTAGGAAATAAAGAGGAAAGTATAAACCATGTGGGAATATTGATCTACAAAAATGTAGGAATTAGAAATAATTAAACGAATCATCTGTGCAATTAACATTGATTGAGGACCTTTTAGTATGTCAGGTTCTTTAGGCTCTAGAGCTGAATGAAAAGATTAAGGCTCTGCTTTCAAAAAGTTCAGTATGATATTTACAAAAACATTTAAAAAACCAATTGAAATAAAGTGTGACAAATGCAACATCAGGTTATGTCCTGTAATTACAGTGAGGACACAAATGAGAGAATATAAATTCTGTTTGAGTCATTTAAGAAAGGTTTCTTAGATGTTTTTTGGCTCACGAGCAGTCAGGCTATAGCAGAAGTCCTTTGATGACTGAAAACTACCAGTTTTTATGGTAATGGAGGTATAACTGTTAAAGGCTAAATTTGGAATCAGCTCTGTCTATTTTGTTTGCTTTGTTTTAAAAAATTGGTTTTACTTGTATATTTCTGTTGGCACTTGGTGCTAAGTAGAAGGAATTGTGAACCTTATTTAATGAATCAGAATTTGCTTTTCTCTTACCTCTTTGGCCCATGGATAAAACGATTGCTTGGCATGATAATTGAGCTTGTAACTGAGATTTTTATATGAAAGGATTCAAGAAAAATCTTGTTAATTGTTAGATTTTAATGTTATCCAAATAGCAGTGGATGTTTAAAAAATACAATGTGTTGACTGGTGTAAAGATATTCTTTTTGTCTAAATCCTTGTATCTAAAGACAGAAAATTCCTTAAGTGTTTATTTTTCTTTTATAGGCAGTAGATCATCTAATGCAAAGTTGCCCTCAGTTCCAACAGTTGGTTCAGTTTCTCAAGACCCAGTTTCAAATATGAGGTATTTAAGCTACTAACTTGGATATTGTAGTTTATGCCTTTTGATGACTCTTTAAGCTATCTAGCTATATTCCCTCCCTCCCTCCTTCCCTCCCTCCCTCCCTCCCCCCCCTTCCTTCCTTCCTTCCTTCCTTCTTTCCTCATATACAACATTTAGAAGCTTGGGAATATTTTATAAGTTCACTTTATTTTGAAAGTTTATGAGATGCAGAAGGTTAATGAGAAGTGACTATTTGGGGTAAAAATAATTGCTATGTGTATAACAAATATTTATATAAGTTTATAGTTTATGTTTCAAATGATTGCAAATTGAAAGTTTAGAATTTGTTCCTCTTCTATAAAAATACTGAAACATTAATAAGTGACAGCCAATTTACCAAAGCCACAATTATACTGAATTATAGATAGGTTTTTACTATCACTTATTTTGTTTAATGGGGAATATGCATTTCAAACTTTAATTTGGAATGCTGTGAATGTATTTTCCACTACTGGGGCCTTAGTTGGCAGAGAGTTCTTGATTTTGCTTACTACAATTGGGGAAAATCCATAGCATTCTACAAATGTTGGCACTGGGCACTTTGAGTGAAGGCTGCTATTTGTGATACCATCCAGGATAACGAGTTCTATTAGGTATGTAGAGGGAAATAGTATTTAGGGTAGTATATGTGAGGAGATGGTTATTGACAGCAGAAAATTAAATAAGTTTGTGTTGATCATTTCAGTAGCAATTGCTTTCTTGGTTGTATGAATTTGAAGTACTCCTGGGTGTACATAGTAGATAAGTAGTGGCTCTTTGTGTATGTTTCATTTGTAAGGTAGAAACTAAAGCTGTAGATGCCTCTGAACTTCCTGAAATGCAGGAGACTTTTTTTAAAACTTCTTAAATATTTGTCTGTATGTTTTTATGAATATAGGTACATATAGTCACAAAGACTTCTCTTAATATGTAAATTGAGATAAGTGTGCCTATAAAGTATATTATTTTCAAATAAAAATCATTCAGGTTAAATTAGAAAAGAATTATTGTCTTCAGTAAAAAAGAACTGTTTCTTGCAGTTTATGAGTACTTTTTGATACTGTACTATATGCTGAAGCTGAGAACTTAAAAATGAAGACATAGTTCTTGAATTCAAAGTGCTGATGGTTTAGTACTAAATAGACAAATTTGATGAAGATTTGATAGAGGTTTTTTGGTTTTTTTTAGTTACCGTTTTTTGGTTCTTTTTGAGGCAAGGTCTTGCTCTGTCACCCAGGCTGGAGTGCAGTGACACGATCATAGTTCACGTTAACCGCAGTCTACCAGGCTCAAGTGATCCTCCGGCCTCAGCCTCCCAATTATCTAGGACTACAGGTGTGAGCCACCACACCTGGCTAATAAAAAAAAAATTTTTTTTTGAAGGGGTGGGGTATCACTGTGTTGCTCAGGCTGGTCTCAAACTCCTGGCCTCACTTGATCCTGCCGCATTGGCTTCTGGAAGTGCTGAGATTGTAGATGTGAGCCACCATGCTGGGCCAATAGAGTTTCTTTAGATGCTTACAATGGGGCTAAAAAGGTAGTGCTTTAAACTGGCCAGTTAAGACTTCCAATAAGAACTGATGCTTGGAGTGGTTGTTAACCAGCTTGTTTGTCAGGGCTGAGGGTGGCAAGATAGATCAGGATATAAATGAATATTCCAAGCAGAAGGACTACTATGCATAGCAGTAATGCCTCTTAAGGTAATTTTTAAAAATTTTTCACATAAATTTATATTTTGATGGACATACATGCTTCATTTTAAAAAGTAGAAAATTGATAAATTCTATTGAAGTTCAGGTAACTTAACATCTTTTCATTAGTATTACAGAGAGGCTTGAACATGCTTTGGAAAAGGCAGCTCCTCTTCTACGAGAGATTTTTGTGGATTTTGCACCTTTTCTTTCTCGGACACTTTTGGGTAGCCATGGGCAAGAACTGCTTATAGAAGGAACAAGTAAGTGATTTTTCTTTATTTCATTTGGAAATATTTTACATTTCAAGGTTAAAAACTTAAATGCACAACAAGAGGTACATGGATTTTCATTGTTTTTTTTTTTAACCTTTGACAAGGCTTCTCATAGAGTCTGTATCTTTTGAAAAATATATCATGTCTCTGTTATATTCTGTTCTCGTCAAGATTTTCATCAGTGATTTGGATGAAGCAGAAAATTATGTGTTGAACCAAAGAACCAAGGGATTTTCTTTTTTGACACATTAAAATTAACTATTTGTTTAGAGAATTGGAGAGACTAGTGTCATGGTGTTTTACTTGAACTTAAAATCCATGTAAACAACAGTATATTGCCATATATCAAGAAAATGAGGAATACATTATTAGTCTTTATTAGCAGAATTCTGTTTTACAAATAAGTAGAGATAACAGCATTGTTCTCTATCCTGCTTACATCATACATAAGTTACTGGTTCTCTTCTAGGTAGTGTACTTTGAGATTGTGTTAAAGTAGATACCATGCAGAAGTAGATTGCTGAGGGGATTGGAAACCATGCTATTAATATTTATGGAATGGATAAGGAATAATGGGACTTTTTATTTTTTGCGTGGGGCATTTGCCTTGTAGCAAGTATCTTCAAATATTAGAGAGGGTAACTTAACCAAGTGAAAGTAGACTTACCCTGAATTTCCTCAGGCAGCAGATACCAGTTCAGTAGAGGATAATGTTTCAAACAATTAATTCTATTTAAGAGTTTAGCAGACTGATTTCAGAATACTAGTCTTCATCCCCCTAAGATTTTTTTAAAGGAGAAGCTAGAAGGCTTTCAATAATGATATAGAATTAATTTTTGTTTTCAAAAGTATTTGGACCAAGGGATTGCTAAATCTGACTTGTCTTTATCCATGGTTGATGGTTTAGGTCAGGATAAGATATTCTCTTTAAGCTGAAAAATCATGGGAGAACACTTTCATCTGTACACTAGTATCTTTATCAACTTACAGCTTTAGTTATCATCATTTTTTGTTGGCTAACAGTAGCTAGAAGACCTCCTAAGGAATTTCTTAAAACTTGTGCAAAAGCCCCTCTTTTGTAGAAGTAAAGATATACTGGAAATACAAGATATAGGTCGTATCTGAGTGTTAACTGTGGAGTATGAACACTTCATTTGACCCTTAAAATATCTGTATGTAAGTATTGAGCTTTAGCTAGGAATTTCATCTGTGCTATAGAAGTATAATGGAGCTGGTGATGAGTGATTTCATTTCCATAGATGCAGAAAGTAGCAATGAATTTATCTGAAAAAGAAAATTCAGATATTGGAAACATTTAGATTCTCATAGAAGCATGAACCCTACTATAAACTGCGCATGCGAGGGATCTAGGTTGCCTGCTGCTTATGAGAATCTAATACCTGATGATCTGAAATGGAGCTGAGGTGGTGGTGCTAGCACTGGGGAATGGCTGCAAATACAGATTATCATTAGCAGAGAGGTTTGATGACACAATAAATATAATGTGCTTGAATCATCCCAAAGAACCATCCCCCACTCCCCCACCCTATCCTTGGAAAAATTGTCTTCTGTGAAACCAGCCCTGGTGCCAAAAAGTTTGGGGACCATTGGACTAAATAGTCCGTGAGGTAATGAAGGACTTTTATTTATGAAGTAATACAATTTGAAAAGAATTGAATTAGGAGCTGGGCACAGTGGCTTAAGCATGTAATCCTAGTTACTCAGAGGCTGAGGGGGGAGGATTACTTGAGGCCAGGAGTTTCAGACCAGGCTGGGCAATGTAGTGAGTCACTGTCTCTACAAAAATTTTTCAAAATTAGCTAGGTATGGTTTTGCACACCCGTAGTCCCAGTTACTCAGAAGGCTGAGGCTGAAGGATTATTTGATCCCAGGAGTTCGAGGCTGCAGTGAGTTATGATCATGCCACTGCACCACAGCCTGGGCAACAGGGTGAGACCCCATTTCTAAAAAAAAGTTTTTTTTAATTAACAAAAAAGAATTGATTTAAAAAAATCTAAGAGTCTATATTATAGGGCTTTTTATTAATTTATGTTTCACATATCAAACATTTTTTCAAGTGATGTGACAATTTATGATTTAATAGCCATAAAAAAAGTGAGCAAAATGTATTTATGATTTATAGACTTTCAGTATAGCAAGACATTGATGCTTATTAGTTGGTCTTTGGATTTTATGGTAGATATAGCAACATAGGATAATACTAGATATGCAGAAGTATTAGAAATTGATAATTCTAGATCCTTGAACAAAATTTAATTTGGAATCAATTTTTTACTGGTAAATTCTGATAAAATGGTAAGAAGAAGATGTAAGTGTTGCTCATTTATAAACTTGAGCCTACTCATTGGATCGTGTTTATAAAAATAGCATACAAACCTGAGTTCTTATGAAATTTATATATGTTTTTCAAGTTGTGAGGGATATTTGGGGTCGTGGTTTTATGCAGCATAAAACAGAAAGGTTTTGAGAGGATATACTACTGTATAAGCAGCATAATACTATACAAAAAGCATTGATATAAAAGGCGGGAGACCTTGGTTTTAATTCTGTTCTTGCTAGTGACTAGGTGTGTCATCAGGCATTGGAATGCTTATTAATTTTTTAAAAGTTCTAATGAGTTTTAAAAAATATTGTAAAATATTTTTATGAAAATTTTAAATATTCACAAAATTAGGAAGTACAGTATCCATGAACTTATTACGAGCTATCCAAACACGTCTTCATTTTTCCATAATCATTTGCTACTTCTACCTCCCTTTGTTTGCTTTTGTATTTTAAACAATCTGAGATACCATGTCATTTAACCCCTGAGTACTTAATAACACACACAAAGAAATTTTCTTATGTAATCACAATGGCATTGTTACATCTAATGATATTAACAGTAGTTTTTTAATATCACCTAATATCCAGCCTATATTTGTCTTTATAAAACATCTTTATATAGTTGAGTTTCTTCCAATTAAGATGCAAACAAAATTCACTTATTACATGTGATTAGGTCTCTTAAGCCTCTGATAAGTCCTTATTAATCTAAAATAGTTTCCTCCATTCTTCCTCTGTTTCCATGCTACTGTTTTATTGAAGAAATCTGGTTGGTTATTCTGTAGAATGTTACATATTTTGGAACTCTGAAGCTATTGCTCTTTTGTGATGTCATTTAATAGTTCCTCTATCCTATATATTTTCTGAGGACTTGAAGTTAGATCTAAAAGTTTAATTAGATGTAATATTTCATATTACATCATACCTGGAGTTGGCATATTGTCTGATTATCACAATTTTAGTGATGTTAACCCTCTTTTTCAGGTAGTTATAACCCTTTGTAAGGATCGATATTTTATTACTTTTATTTTATTTTATTTTGTTTATTTTTATGTGTGTGTGACAGGATCTCCCTCTGTTGCTGGGCTAGAGTGCAGTGATGTCATCATAGCTCACTGCAGCCTCAAACTCCTGGGCTCAAGCAATCCTCCTGCTTCAGCCTCCCAAGAAGCTGGGACTATAGGTGCATGCCACCCTGCCTGTCTAATTTTTCTATTTTTTTGTAGAGACCGAGTCTAGCTCTTGTTAATGCTGGTCCTGAACTCCTGAACTCAAATAGTCTTCCCACCTTGGCCTCCCAAAGTGCTAGTATTATAGGTGTGAGCCACTGTGCCCAGCCTTTATTATTTTTATTTTTTTAAAAAGAGATCTTTCAAAGAACAAAGAGAATATTAGCTTAAAATTTTTAAATTCTATCTTAAAATTACTATATGTGAATTCACTGAATCCTTGTTATAAATTAAAATTCGTTATGAATCTTAATGATCTTTTTTTTCCTATATCCTGAAACACTTTGGTATTTCATCATTATATATCAGTTATTCTTTACCATGCTGCGGAGTAAAACAATAAGAAAACAAGAGTGCTGCAATTGCCCTAGAATGATGGTGCAGTGGGAAAAGAAATCATTACTCTTATATATTACCCTAAGTTTTGTTACTGGTTTGCCCAATGTATTATATTGTATTTTAAGAAGATATAAACTTGGATTTTAAATGGGGCCAAAATGTTGTATTTGGCATAGCGAAAAATATCTTAGATATTACAGTGGTTTGTGACCCTCCAAAGAGCCACACTACACATATACAGTATATGAGCATATCATTCTAGCAGGAAGGACTTCACTGTGCAAAATTTATGTGATAATTTGTGGCAAGAACCTAGATCATCACATTTTTCTAAAATACATGTGACAGTGTTCTTTTGTGATGATTATGTACCACAATTTAGTTGGTACAGTTTCTAAGTGGATAAATGGTAAAGATAGGTGTGAGTACAATGGTGATTGGAAGGAAAAGTTCAAGTATAAATAAAAATTCAGTGGGGTAGAGTTTTTATTCTAAATGATGTTTGTAAATCTTAAACAAAAATATATTTTGGAAGTCTGGAATAAAGAAGATGTCTATCCTCTCTTCAACAAAACTTAGTCATCTAACTTTCCCAAAGTGGATTTGAGGATATAAGTTCAAGAAGAAAAACCAGAATTAGTGATAAGCTAGAACCTATTAAATGTGTGCTTGAAATTTGGAATTAGTATTTACAAGATGGATATATCCTGGTTTCATGATGAGTATTTAGTTACACCCAAAAGACATTGTTCATTCGGCTTATACTTTCAAAACCAGGAAAATATGGAACAAGAACTTGAATTTATTATACCTAAATTATTAAAATTTCTAATAATGTTTATCACCATCCCATTTTTTAAATAAAATTTTAAGATGATTTAAAAATATATATATAAAAGGTTCTTATATTCTAGATGGTAAATGATCATGGCTTTTTATTCATGATATCCTTGAGGATTTAGATAGATCAATGGGTTTAGATGGCACTAGCTTAATATCTGGTAAGTCATGATTCTATGACTGAAATCATATATCTGGGTGAGTTTCCACTGAAGAAATTGCCCTGGTCTTTGGTCATGAAATTACAAATTAGTACAGTTATAAAACTCTTACCTTGGCATCCTGAGTTTGTTCTTTTCAAGAGACTAAAATTCCCTGTCTTTGAAAAACCAACCAAAAAAAAAATAAAATCAAGCAAACCAAACCCAACTATTATTCTGAGAGACTTTGAGAGAGGTCAGATTATGAGTCCATTCAGATTTCTGAGCCTGCAGTACCTTCTCTTATGAGCGAGGCAATAACAGGGGGGTAGGGGAGTGTCTGTATTTCTGTGTATAAAATGAAAATTGATACTCCTTGTAGCAACTTAGAACTTGACCCTAAGGTTTCAGGGCCTTCCTTTGGATAGTTCTTAGAATCTGATTTTAAATCTGAAGACAGATTTAGTGGTTCATTTTTCATTTCTTGCTTTTCATACATGCAATGAGTATCACCCAAAGGCAAAAATTTAGGTCAAAAATAGAAGTGACTTAAGTTATGCGGTTTGATGCCAAGTCCCTTAATGGGGTTATCTCCTGTTGCTTTACACACAAAGTTACGTTTGTGTGCATCCTATGATATGCGTGGTAAAAAGGATGAATGAGCATCTATAAATCTTCCTAATTTTGGATAACCCAAGGTCCTTTTTATCAGTATTATTCACTGAGCAGGCATAAAAGGGCTCAAATCAGGGCCCAATGTCAGGAATTCTGGTTCCTCTGGAATAGAACAATAAGGATTAATGACCTAATTAGAGAAAGATCTGAATTTACTTCTTAGAAGTAATGGGTTTTGAAGTTGGAGTAGAACTGAACTTCTTTTACCTGGGTTATATTTTATGAAAAGTATCGAGGTTTCAGACCAGCAGAGGGCTGCACCAACAATAAGAGATAGAGTATTGCCCTACCCTTTTTTTGGCCTTGGCAGTATTAATCTGAGGAGCTATGTACAACTTAGTGCTATAGAAACCACATTTTATTTAATGACCTGATTGCCTAATTCAACATATAAACATTTGTGTAGCTGATTTTCATGCCAGTGCTAACACTTTTGCCATCATTTCTGTTATGTATTTTTTCAGACATTGAGAAAAATGGTTCTAACTTTTTTTAAAAAGTAAAGGGGGTGACCCCCCCAATTTAACTTGAATGCTATTTGTAAAGCTGCAAAATGCAAACATATGCTGTCATTATAGTTGAGGCCTTGTTATTAAAACAAGGGAAAGAGAAAGAAAGAGCAAGAGAATAGAAGAAAGAAGAGACTGGATATCTGGAAGAGCTTTAATGGGAAGGAAAAAAGAGGGTAATATTGTAGGGTGTTTAAAGACCACCAGCTATTATTTTAGATATTACATTCTGTAACCTAAGCTTGTGTTTGCCTAGAAAAATATGCAATAAAAATGTAATTTTGTGATTATTAGTAATGTAATTTAATTTAGTCCTTTTAATTATTGGTATTGCTTTTTTAAGATACTATTTATAAAATAGTCTTTGAAGGAACTATTTTAGATTTTATTGGTAATTAAAACTAAAGAATTCTTTAGATAGGTAATAACTATATAAAAGTTCCTTCCTAAGGTTATTTTTGGTGAACCAAAATGAAACATAGAAGAGAAAATGTAAACAAATTAATTTATAAGAAATCAAGAGTATATAACAGACAACGACTTGCATTTCTGTTAAGGTTTAGTGTGAGGTCAGAGGTCAAGGTACTAATAAGAGTGTTTGGGATGTCTGCTGCCATGAAACAAAATGGAAACTTGATTGATAGCTAGAGGGTTGAACGGAGAGAGTGTGGTGGAGAAAGCAAAGGTCAGGGAGCCATTTCCCTTCTCTGCATGTATAATGATCAACTCTCTCCAAAACAAAATGTAGATGATATTGATCAATATGGCATATGTTGTGCACATTTCTATGACTATTATGAAATGTCATTATATATGAAGTTGTAATACATGTTTTAATATTTTGAAAGCTGAAGTGGAATTGTTTACGAAAAATGGTAGTGATTTTGATGCCAGGTTTAAAGTAACCATAGAATACCTCGTTTAATTGTCTGATCAAATATATGCCAGTTTGGTTCCTAGCAAGATGTTAATGTTTTATTTTAAAAACCAATTTGGATTAAATTTTATAATAAATAAATCCCTCATATTTGTTTTTTTATTTTTTACTCTTTTTTAAATAGGTCTGGTTTGCATGAAGTCTAGTAATTCAGTTGTGGAATTGGTTATGCTACTGTGTTCTCAGGTGAGTGACAGAATAAATGTTGAATTAAAAGTAAATTCTCACATGAATTTGTTTTGACAAGGAAGTTATATTTGCATTACTGAAATTTTTGCTATAATAAATTGAGTTTGCTATTATAAAGTAATCGTATTGCAAAAGGGTTGCTTCTTATCTTTGATGCTTGCGGATGATTTTGAAGCAAGCACTGAGAAAAAGTTGGTAGATAAATGAGAAAGCAAAGGTTTTTAGAGTTACATTAAAAATGTCCAGATCAAATGATCTTAAGATGACTAAATTTCTTTGCTGTGTATATTAAGGTTATAGAAACAGATTTATTTCTATACCTTGTGGAGTGCCATGCTGACTCCACTGGGAATCATGGGTCTACTTCCCTTTTGTGCAGAGGTTATAAAATGAGTGATAAATAATTTTGAGTCCTTGTCATTGCTAATTATTTTTGACGTACACAGTAGATTTGGGAAAACATCAACAAAAATGTGGCAGCAATCATAATAAGGTGTAGAAAATAAATTCCTAAAAGCAAAATTACTTTAGGTGTTCAGAAACCTTGTACCTCATCTGTTAAACTTTAATGATTTTTTAAAAACTTATATAGAAATCACATATCCTGTGATGTTTTGTTTTTCTGTTTTGCAATTAAACAGATGAATGCTTTTATCGAAAATTTTCTTTGTAGTCTTTTAAAAGTGATATCTTGCTGGTAGTAAATTCCCCCACTTAAAACTTTAAAATAGCCTTTTTTAATAGGAAAGGTATTGGTTTAGAGGTCAAGGGTTTTGACCCGTTTCAAAACCTTTGACCTTCATTTACAACTCTCATGGTTTACTTGCCTAACGAATAAGGATAATGCAAAATTAATGTTTCTTTGCATCGATTTATTTGTTTTAGTGCCTATATTGCCAAATTTATTTAGATTGTGCTGATGGACATTTCATGAATACAAATTAAAGAATCATAGAAGGTGTGAAAAATCAATACTATGCATTGTCAATAAAGTGCAATAAGAGCAATTAGGTACATTGCACCTAATGTATTTTTATAATGAACTTGTGAGGAGTAATTATGTTTCTTATTGGGCTTATTCTTAGATTTAGTGAGTACCATGTTTTTATAATATAATCATCTCCTTTAGAAAACTTCATTTCTTCAAAAACTGACTAGATAAAATTTCTCATTAAGTCATCTGATTTGAAATAATTGAATCTTTCTTAGATGGAAATTGCCTTATATCATTCTTATACCTACATGAAATTACCTTTATTTTTAAGAAGCATTCACTTACAGTTTTAGATGTTTCTTCACAAGAATATGAATTTATTATATATAGTGATATATTTGTTTCATTGGTGAATTTTGGTAATGAAGTTTCACTTTCCAGTTAGAAGAATTCACTATTTTTGGTACACAAAAGCTACTTCAGATATTATATAGTACATATCTGGATGTTAGAAGCTGCAAAGAATAAAGAATGACGTGTTTTAATACACCTATTTGTCATGTATGTCACAGTGCTGTTTAATACTAATCCAATCAAATGGGATATGAAGATTACTTAGTAGAGTAAGTTTTAAAAGTCAGAAATTCTCAAGTTTTTTGTTTGAATAAAATACATTATTGAGTATTTGAAGTCCATAACATTTTTTATGAGTTCTTCAAAAGTTCTGTGGCATTTCTACAAGACGTAGCACAGTGTGAAAAATGATGTGAAAAATGAAGCCAGAATTAGCTCCAGATGTATACAGATTGTTCCGGGGTGATAATTACATTTTTCACTTTGAATTTTCCTAATTCAAAGAGGTCAACTTGGCAATCACAAAAGTGATTTATTTTGTTAGAAGTGAACTGTCTTTTTCTACATGAAAGCCTAAGAGATATAAAATTGAATTTCAAGTCGACATTTTGCAGATACTGGGTGGGGATGGCTTGAGTTTGATTGATAATTTTTTTTAGTCTGAGATAGGGTAGGAAGCAAAAAGCTACCATGTTTCTAAAATTTTAATTAATTTTTTAAGAGGAGATGGAGAGGATTGAGTGCCAAAGATCGAAAGATCAGGTCAAAACTCCTTTTTTAATCACATAAATAATGGGATATGCTTATGAACTTAACATCTGCAAATTTGATTTAGAACTTTACAAATTAGTTGATGTTAATTTCATGACAATCGGCCATGTTCTGATTATTTGTCTTAAATCCATTCAAAACTTATTTTCTTTTTACATTCTTTTTAACACAGTGTATAAGCATTTTATTACAAAAGAGAATTTAGAACCTAAATTTAAGAAATGAGGAAATGATCACATTTGGTTGGTTGCCAATAAGACCAAACAGATTACTATATATGTCTTTGTAGCTTCAACTAGGATTATATAATACTTTCTAAAGTCCACTCACTCATTAAAAGTTAATTAGGTACCATTTCATATTTCATCCTATTTAAATTTTAAAATTGTTTATGTAAAATGTTAGAGTTGGAAAGCTCTCTTACAATACTCAGCATTATATTTTTGAGTAAAATCAATATGTATTTAAGGTTTATCGAATTAGATTTAGTCATATATTGAATCCCATGTAAAATAATTCAAGAACTACTTGAACTCCAAAGACTGTTTTAAATCCTCTTTACTTCTTAAAATAAGACTTCATACATTCTTCATGAAACTGTATGTTTTCTGATGCACACAAAAAAAAATTGAACAAGTTTTCAACTATATTTCAGATTGTTTTTCACAAACATGAAAATTTGTTGCGTGTATGTATAAACTTGTTTGAAATCTATATGAATTTAAAGAAGTGTTAAATAAATGTTTCAAGTAATATTCTAGCATTGTATAAAGTGCTTGTATCTTGCTCATTTGACATTAATATCATTTTTTGAAAGAATTGACATTGCATTCAAGGCCACTTTATAAAAGCGTTGCGTTGCTCATCCTAATTCAGTCTGACATACATTCCAATAACACTACCTCCCTTCTTGGGCTTAAAGCTAAATTTATGACTGTGCATTGTGAAGTGCATCATTTAAAAATGGTTTCAACCCAAAACATCTAATAAATAAATAATGTGTATGGCTACTCAGTAGTAGACTTTCTAGACTAGAAATCATTCCATCGGATACTCAACAGTCCACTATCGGAGAAGGCTGTCAGATAAATCTTGTGGTAGCTGCATTCATGTCCTGTAAATCACATATTATTGTCTGAGTCTTCTGCCAGGTCATCTATTCTTTCTCCATTTATCAGAAATGCATACAGTATATAGAAAAACTAGAAGCACCATGTAGTCTGGCCTGGCATCCTGTCTGAGTAATTAATTAGCAACAAAAGTTAATTTCAAATAATATGTTAATCTGATTTTTGGTTAAAAAAATTTTCATCAGAGTATATAGATTGTTGCTGTTTTTGGAAATAGTTCCTTTATGTGAAGATAATGATAAAAGGTTTGGTTCTTTTTGACTCAAGTGATTCTTTCTCTATACCTCTGAATTATTAACTTAAAAATTATAATAGTCACAATATGAATCAGATAGCACTGTTCTTAAGATTCTTTTATGTCAGTGTTTGAATGTTTTTGAATATTTATAGTAAAAGATTTCTTTTTTCTTTACTCTTTTGTGATATCTTTTCTCTATTCCTAGGTTTCTTCTTCATTTTGAGTTTATCCTTCTGAATATATGACATTAATGTTATTGCTCTTGATGTTTTAATTCATAAACTTTTCATAGTTGTAATGGTTTATAGATATGTATTTTGAGTATGAGTAGATTATTATCAAAATAAACCTCCCTTTCACCCCGCAGAAAAAAAAAATAAATAAAGCAAGCCAGCTTTATACCATGGCACAAAGGTGTCTTTCACAGTTGGGCCTCTCTTATTGCTTGAACTTCATTTCTTACCACTTAGATTTTAATTTTATATCTGTTCTCAAGCCCTGCTGAATATTTAAAGTTACCCAAATGTGCCATCTTATTCCTGTGTCTTGGCACATGCTTTTTCTTTTTCTCAAATACCCCTCTTTCGAATTTAGTGACTAATTGTTGGCGGCTTCTTATCAATCAGATCGCAGCTTAATTATCCCTTTCTTATCTATGGTTGGTATCTTTTTTGTTTGTTTTTATTTTAGCGCTCACTGTAGAATTTAACAACAATTTTAAGTACACATATGCTAACTTGTATACTTGTTTGTTGTTAGTCTCCCTCTTTGTGTTCTAGACTCTATGAAGGTAACAGTTACTTCTGTTTTGCCCATGAAAGTATACCCATTATCTAGCACAGTCCCTGGTACCATAATGGCTGTTCAATGAATATTTATGGGAAAAATAAATCATTTAGCTCCTTGATAAAGTACAATTTCTTCTGGAAAGTTGTCCTTGACTCCTTTCTTTCCCACAACTGTATCCCTAAATGAGGTACCATTTAGAGCACTCACTGACTATATTATAGTTATTTCATTCTATATTTAAATTTCCTAGGATTTATCTTTGTCTCCTATTTAGACTGTAAGTTTCTTGAAGGCAAACATTGTGTTTTTGTTTCTATTATATCTCCAACACCTATTATAGTACTATTCAACCAAATGTTTATATACTTGTATGAGTAATAAATGAATGGTACCATTGATCATAAATCACCATATTTTGGATTTTTGCCTTTGGTCTTTTTCATTATGAAATACTCCCATACTTTTTGACGTTAATTAGTTCTTATATTACGTCTTTGTTTTCATTGAAACAGCTATGTTATTATTACCAAAGACTGTAATTATGTTCATTTATAAAGAAGGCTTTTATTTTTTTCATTTTTTGACTTAATCAGACTCACCTGTTTTTAAAAAATCAACTTTATTGAGGATAAGTTATATATAATAAATATACACACATTTTAAGTGTATACTTCAATGAATTTTGACATATATGCCACCATGTAACGATCATCTTAATCCATAAAGTTTCCTGTGCCCCTTTGGAATCAGTCCCCATCTCTATCACCTCACATTGCCACTGATTTGATTTCTGTTACTATGGATTAGTTTTATTTACTGTAGCACTTCATATAAATGGAAACTTTTTTTAACTGAGGTGCTTAGATATTCATAGTGTGCTGTGTTTAGAGTACACGTCAACCTTTTTCACTAAAATTCACTATTCAGTATTAAGAAAATGGTGTAGTTTTTTAAAAGAAATAATTAAGCCAGTAAAACAAAGGATTGTTTTTTGTCAACTGTAGAATAGGAACTTTGACTATAAATTGCTTAGTGGAAATAGAAATAAGTCTATGGTACAGAAATCCTATGGTATGAAGTTTTCTAATAGTAGTGTGGTGAGGCCATTAACTATACTTTTAGAATTTTCCATTTTTACTGTCAATTGGGCTCAGTTCAAATGCTGTCTTTTTCACAGAATTTTGGTGAATATCTCTGCCTTGACCGAGGCCTCTTTTTTATATTTGCTGTGGTGTTATTTATTCATTTATTTAGCAAGCATGTATCATATACTTTTAAGACAAGCCCCTTTCTTTAAAGAAATTATAATCTATCTATTCCTTAAACTATAGAAGAGACAAATAGTGAGAGAGACAAATAATCATAATACAAGATAGAATTTTATATGGACTTTAAGAAAAACACAAAACACAGGAACAGGGAGTGGCACTGTGGTGGAGCCCTGAAAGCTCTTTATTAGTTAGTCCCTATTTAATCTGATGCTAATTTTATTTTTGTTCACGAGTATATCTTTTTTTTTTTTTGCATAGGAGCTGAGGGGAGGGGAAGGAAGGGGTAGATGGAGGAGTCGAGTATATAATTTTCGTCTCCTATGGCTGATAGCCAATTTTTTTTCTGGCTTCTATGTTTTTATAATTTCATCAGAATTAACAGATATTAAAGTTCCTAAAGCATTTCCTCTACTTGATCCAGTGTCTATAACTTTCCTTGGTTGAAATTGTGGTAACCATATACTTGTTTGATCCGTTCTCACTATCTGACTCTTCCAGTACAGCAAATTCCAGAGTGCGTACCATGTCATAATAATGGATGTTCTGTGAGAAAAACATACAGTGTTAAATAAGTTTGTAAAAGGTTAGTTTAAATACATTTCAATTTCAATTTCTTCTTGGTATGTTTATACCTCATCCTTAGAATGCACTTATAGAAAATTAGTAGATATAAAGTGATTGTCCCTGAACTTTGTTATTGTTAGTACCTATGACCTTTTGATTGCAGATGGGATGAGAATCAATAGGGTAATGTCTAACACTGGGATAAAAAAAATAGGCTTCCAGTACAATCACCTAGTTTTGCCTTAGAGTGAATGCTTTATTCCTATAATACACAAAGGCTGAAAGAATAGATATTCTTTGTTGAAACAGTCAGAGTTAATTTAATTTTGTGTGCAATAGAATCAGTTGACCTTTTAAGAAGGAACTATAGACCATTGAAGCTTGGAAAATTCAAGCTGTATAAATTGGTCATGAAAAACGTTAGCTGCTTTAACAATTCTAAAGTATTTGAAATGAGCTTAATAACTGTACTTTATGTTTATATAGCAAAAATATTTATATTTTTAATTCATTCACAATTTTATAATAGATAACTTTGTATTATAAGGTAGAAACATTAGCCTTTAAAAAACAGCAAAAACATATTAAAAACAAACCAAAGTGTTGTTTTTTTCTTTTTAAAAATAAAATGTTTAGGTTGATGGTTTAGTGAACATTAATTGATCTTTATTTGAATTTGGATGCAGACTTTTTCATAATATTGATTTAAAGTGCTGTTACAACCAAAGAAAAGCATAATTTAACTTGAGATGTAAGATTTAATCTGAAATACAGGCGTCCTGTTGATTCACCAGCACACTAGGATTTAGAAAACACAACCTTTTAAGGTAAATTTTGTGGAACTGGTAGTACACCCTGTGGCTTGGCAGTCTAGTCAGAAGGATGATACCATGCTGACTATTTAACTAGATCTTTGAACATTATTCTCAAGGGTGGTAAATGCAAAACAAAGTAATATCAACTGGTACTTAATTCTGCAAGTTCCCTGCTGATCGGGGTATTCAGTGAAATGGAACTCTTCCTGACAGGAAGTCAGCCTATGAGTATGGAGACATCTAAAAATAAAGTGTGTTTTAATTTGGCACCCTACTGTTTTACAACTGGTCTTTTAAATTTGGGATTAGGAAGAGAGTTAGGAAAAGGGAGAAATACACAAATGGAAATATTCTGAGCATAACAGTTTTTGGTTTTAATATAATTAAGAATACAGGTCAGGGTTACTGTTTCTCAGCTATTATTACTTACTTTGGCTTACCCCCCTTTTTTTTTTCTATTACTTCAAATCAGTCTACTAAAGTTAAGGTATTACAGAAAGGCTAGATTAAAAGTGGTGTTTGAAAAAAAAATGTAGAGTTTGAGATTGCCTTTGTTTAATTCCAAACACTCTGATAACTTTTTGAAGTTTCAGCTATACTCCCATATTATATATTTTTTCATAAATAGATTATAATTTAATGGATTTTAGTCAGAGTAATCAGAATTAATATTAGCCATTTCCGCTTCTTAGACTCCAGATTTAAATCTTGCTGTTCAGAGTGTTTTCACGTTTGACTTAGCTCTGAGATAAAATTGTTATTTAGTGCTTTAGTACCTTGACATGTACAGTTAGGACATAATAGCTTAATTTAGGAGGGGACAATTATTATATTAGTAATTGTACAAATATTCCATCTATTGTACATTTTTTAGTCAGGCAGCTATTTGTAGTCAAGTTGCCATTTTATAATATGGACTTCTAGAAGTGTATAAACAGTTTTAACAAAATCTGAAAATCCATCGCTCCTAAAGGTGATTCCACCATTTTCTGTGCCACCTATGATGACATCTTTTTCTGGGAAACTCATAAAGCGCACCCAAATATAAGTAGCATTGTTGTCATTATAGGGATTACTACCCTAATGATTTTTAACGGTCTCTTTTGTAAACTTTAGTACTTTTTTGTTTATACTACATTATTTTCAACATACCTCCTGTGTTACCTAGTTGAGAAGTACTTCTGTGATAATCTAGTTCACTGATTATCAACCTTTTTTCTAGTCAAATACATCATTGTAATAAACAGTTGCTCATTATGATGTTTGTAAGCCTGAGTCCTGTAAGAATGGGGGAGGGATAAAAGGACATAGTATTTTAAAAAGCCCTCTGTAAAGAATCAGATTCCAGCTGTAGAGAGCGTGGATCTTAAATGTTCTCACCACAAAAAAAATGCTAACTATATGAGATGATGGATATGTTAATTAGCTTGATTCCCCACTCATTTCACAATGTATACATATGCCAAATACCACATTGTACAATACATGTGAATATACGCAATTTCTCTTTGTCAGTTATACCTTAATAAAGCTGGAGGAAACAATAAAATAATTAGACGCGTCCACCTTATTCCCGAATTAGTGAAATGATGGTTTTCCTTTTTCCTGATTTTACCTCTTACAGTACATACTAACAAATTTACTTTCTAGCAGAGCCTCTTTATATTTATACTTCCTTTCCAGGCATACCTGTTGTACTTGTTTACTGTTTGGTCAAAATCAAACTTCTCTGCCTTATTTTCAGCGTCCTTAACAGCTGTTTTATTTTCATTTGTACTTATTTTCATGCTGCTTTGTAAAATAGTAATTTTGAATTTGACATATGTATTATGTATATCACACTGTCTTCTAGGTGGCTTACCAAAAACACCAAACTCCCTAACCCTAAATCTGTTTCTCACAATGTCCTGACACTTTCTCTTCAATACTGTGCTTTTACAGATACTTTTACAGATAGTGTACATGAAAATGTTTAGTAGTGCCCTGAATATAGGATCCATAGGGCATTCCTTTTTTTAAAATTTTTTTTTTTTATTTCAGCATATTATGGGGGTACAAATGTTTAGGTTACGTATATTGCCTTTGCCCCACCTGACTCAGAGCTTCAAGCATGTCCATCCCCCACCTATTAGGTGTGACTATACCCATCCCTTCCTCGGTCTCCCATCTGCCTGACACCTGATGAATGTTATTACTATATGTGCACTTAAGTGTTGATCAGTTAATACCAATTTGATAGTGAGTACATGTGGTGCTTGTTTTTCCATTCTTGTGATACTTCACTTAGTAAAATGGGCTCCGGCTCTATCCAGGATAATACAAGAGGTGCTCAATCTTGTACCCTGCAAAACTAAGTTTGATATACAAAGGAGAAATAAAGACCTTCTCAGACAAGCAAAGACTGAGGGAATTCATCAAGACAAGACCTCAAGAGCATTCTTTTTGATGGTAATATTTATTTCTGAGAATTCTTTATTCAGAAGCTCAGATTGTAATTAGGCATTTACTTGAAACATCCGTATTGTCTTGTTGGCTATGCTGGCTTGTTAGGTTATTCTTGTTACAATATATCAGATACTACAAAATTGAGGCCAAATTTAATTTTGGTTTCTTATCATTCCTTTTTCAGAGGAAAGATTACTTATTTGAGAAAACTTATAGGTTGCTTGGTCTTTCAGGATAGTCTGGTATTTCTATCCATTGAAGAGGTACACTATCATTTGTAAAACACTAGCCTAGTTTGTCAAAATAGGATTCTATTTGTTAGTACTGTAAGTTAGAAAAAAAAAAGGAGGTTAATTAGTGGTGGTGAGAAAGTAAAATAATGGGGGAAAATTTTTAAGAACCTTTTTTTTTGTTTAACCAGTCTCCTTACCAAGTCTGTACTGCTGCGCTACTTATTTGGACATTTGGCAGTAAGTTGTTCTGCATGATATCAGCTTGTCACCAGTATCTCAACTGCCAAATTTCAGTTTATTGTAGCCTGATAGGCTTTATACTTAGCAAATTAAGGTGAATTTCTGAAACTGGAAACAAAAGCAGTCACAGCTCAATCACTATTAGAACCAATACTTGGAGCATAAACTGACTTGACTTGCTTAAAAATTTTTCCAGCTGTTGCCACAATATATTAAATTAAAAAAAAGTTTTTATTTCTTTTGAATATTTTGAATGTGTTCAAACTTGTTTGAATTTGTTAGTAAAGTTCACTTCTTTTCGACTTGCTGTTTCTGTTGTTTTAATTTGGTTTCTCCAGTGTGATAGAGTGAAATATGGTTCCCTAAAAGATAGCCATGACAAATCCCTGGTTAACTTGTTTGGAAAAAGAGTCTTTGCAGATCTGATTAAGTTAAGGATTTTGAGGTGAAGAGATAATTCTGGATCATCTGGGTGGACCCTAAATATCATCACATGTATCATTACTAGAAAGTAAGTGGCAGGTTAGAGGCAGACAAACAGAGGAGTAGGCAATGTGAAAATGGAGCATACAGCAATGCAGCCAGAAGCCAAGGAATGCTGACAGCCACCAGTAGCTGGAAGAAGCAAGGAAGAGCTTCTCCCCTGGAGCCTCAGGAGAGATGCTCTACTGACACCTTAATTTGGCTCAGGAAAACTGATTTCAGACTTCTGGCCTTCAGAATTGTGAGAGATCCAATTTTTAGTGTTTTAAGCTACAAAGTTTGTGACACTTTGTTGCTGGAGCCACAGGAAACTAATATATCTATTAATAGTAATGATTTGAGTGTTCTTAATGAAGTACTTCTCCCTGCTCCAACTAACAATGATAAATTTTGATTTCTTTAACTAGTATTTTAATGTTTGTGGTATGGAAAATTGAGTTGGGTGCTGTCAAGGACTTCAGGAGGTAGAGATCTCTACATTTACAGTGTTTCACCATGGTTGAGGAGACAAATTCTAATTTGTGACGTTTTTTGACCCAGTAAAAAGATGCAGAATAAGCTAATATTGTTTGTGTTTCTAATAAAGTAAATAGAATAAAATACTAGAGAGATCCACTGTTGATTGTTTCATCAGTCCTGATTTATTTGTGGAGCAAAACCAAATCATCAAGTATTTCATCCTATCACTATTTCAGTTATGTTGTAGGTCAAAGAATGGCTTAAATCATGATATTTATCCATAACATGTCTTAGGACTTTTGTATTATAGTTGGTATCAGCTAGTATCTCATTAGGAGCATTGATCAATATTTGAAAAGAGTTACTGAATCATTCTGGAATAAAAGGTTTTATTCTTTTTCACTGGTAAGTCATTATGCATGCTCTGATTATTTATAAGTTGTGACTCTTGACTGCTATAAGAAATTACTGTAACATAAAATGTATGTATCTTAGTTTATGTTTAAAAACAGAGACCAAAGCTTTATAGGTAGACGGACTATGAGGTTTGGAAAATTTAAATTCTGAATATATCATCATTTCATAGCATAAATATAAGACACCTTATTTGCTTCTACTGATTGCTAAAACAAATGTTATGTTATTTTATAGCTGTTTATGTTTAATTTGAAGTTAAACTTTGAGCACTGAAATTAAAATCTCATTTTATATTAACCTTAACAATTTATTCAGTGAATACATAGTGTCAGTTTACAGTGGCCATTGTTCAGAGTGGAAGACCCCAAATGGTTAAACAGCAGGGAAGTTTTCTGCTTTTAGTTAAAAACTGCTGTTTTCTATATGGCTTATTTACCACATGTTTAATTCTTAATGTTGTGTGCTGTGGGATTGGGGATGCAAAAGTCAGCAGAAAGAGTTCTGGTTTTTACATCTAGAGCTATTACTTGCTGTACAATAATAAAGCCACTATTTTATTGGGTTACTTGTAATTAACTTCAGCACTAGGCATTCATATAAATCATTCGTAATCTGTTTTCTTTAGATTTTTATTCTTTTAAACTGGTTTAACGTACTTGCTTTCTGTTGTCTTTTTACATATGGATTGAAGTTGTAATTGCTTTTTGGAATTAGGCTGTCAGAAACCAACATATATGTGGATTCAAGAAATGATTGAGGCAGTTAATGAATTTTATATAAACATTTTATAAAGATTTGTTACTGAAGTAAATATTGCAATAGTATTGTTTTGTTGTGAACCTTAAATAGTGATTTTATTCTCTCAAGTTAAAAAGGGTCTAGACATTCAAAAAGTTAAAATGGCAACAATTATTAATTAGAAAATATTTTTACTTGTTATTTTTTCCAAAATCCTGACAAAGAAAATATATGAAATTTCTTTCAACTGCTGTACATCAACTTATTGATATTTTAAAATTTTAAATATCTGAATCTTCATATATTTTATACTTTGCATAATATCTGATAAATGCCATTTTATATATTGACTAAGAATTTATATCATTTTGTGCTTAAAATTTTTTATGACTATTAGTTTAAAATGAAATAAAAATTAAATAGCAGCAGACTTGAATAAAAAAAATACACATTTCAAAAGAAACACATACGTCTGGCTGGGTTTGAGTTAATTGCATATTATTTCAAACTAAATATTAGAAAACAAAAATTTGTCTCTAAAAATGACTTCATTTGTTTATGGTAGTCTGTAGAAAGAATTTATAAGTATTAGATGTTTTAACTGTCTTCCACTGGATTACAGTCTTGATAATTCTTGTAAAATGATGTGAGGTTTATTGAGGTAGGAGATGGGAGGCATAAAGATAGCTGTTTGCACCCATGTCCCGAAACTAGTGCTTTTAAAAAATTCACTTGGTAAACACTTTTTATTATTGTTGAGTACATTAGATGGTTTAAAAAATTTTTAAAAATAATTAGCTGTTTTATATAGTTTTAGTGGAAGTCTTTCATGTTTCCCCTCCAGCAGTCTCTAATGAACACTCATTGTAATTTCAGTACAGGCTTTGAGATTCCCTAAAGACTTGAGTTCAGAGCTCAAAGGGCAGCAATTGCCATATGTCTGGAGAACTGGAGTTGCCAAATAGAATGACCATGTACTAATAGAACACATTTATATAGCTCCTGAATGTGGAGCCCTGATATAGGCTTAATGATGATCATCTGTTGAGAGCTTGTAGCTTGAAAGGGTTAGAGAAACTTTTGTCACCTTTATCGAAATCAAGCTTTCCATATTGATTAGTGAAAGATCTTGACTAAATTGATACCAGTTTGGAAGTTATTAGAAGGATCACTGTTGTCTAGAGAATATGTTTTACCTGAAAAAATTAAAAAAACAGACTTTTAGAGGCACTTGCAAATATATTAATATTTCATATGCCTAAACATAAACAGCAAGGGGATTGGTTTTTTTGATTGATGATTTACAAATAATTTAAAAATACGTATTGTAATTACATTATTGCATGGATATCTTAATTTTGTGAAGTTTAAAATATTTGTATTATATATTCTGTAAATCTCATGAATAGTTACTTTCTAAAATTCAATTCCTTGCACATAGTATACCTTCAAAAGTGTTTGTTAAATAGAAATTATAAGATTGAGCCATTTGCTAATGAGATTTTAGTAGAATTTTTCTTTATTTTCTTTCTTAAACTTAATAGTTGTCTGTGTATATATTTCATTTACTAACTGAGCCATAATATTTGTACAAACTAAATGTACATTTTAGATATATATGTTCACAAAAATAATGGAAACCAAACTTTCCAAAGGGCAGTATTCTGTTTTATTATTTCATAGAATGATTTGTTTAAAGAGACAATAGAATAAAATCTTTTCTTGACTATTATGCTATGTTCTTTTCTGGTATGTAGTTACTCAGGTTTGTGTTAGATATGCTGTTGAGAGAGTGCTGACACAAAGTGCAAACACTGTTGAAAAGTTATTGATAGTGTACTTTGAGCACTTAAGATTACTATATCTTGACCATGAACAAGTTTTGCCTAGTATTGACCTTTAATCCTGTATATAATGTGCTTCTCAGGTTTGTATTAATACATGCCTTTCCTCATGTGAGCTTTCCTCCATGGCTTCCTCCCTGGACTTCTAATAGTGTTTCTGTTATCTGTTTAGGTAATTGGAAATACATCCATCCAATTTGATTTTACAAAGGCATAGATAACTACAACATCTTAAGAAATTAATATGGATATTTCATTGAGGAACCTAAGCCTTTAATTGTTTATGTTTTTATAAGGAAAATGAAACAGTTTGACATGAATTGAGGTTTTTGTTGAATTATTCTTCATTTCTTTACCATAAATTTTGGTTGGCTCTTGAGATCAAACTTATAAAAAAGGATAACATTACTACCTATAGAAATAAATTTAATCTTATTTGGTAGTTTAGAATACTGACTTTCAAAAATATATATTAATAGTTAGCTTATGATACACTTGTATTTTCATAGTTTTGATACCTGTATTTGTGAAACTTGAATACTTGTTCTATTATTTAGAGATTTACTGGAATAATCTTGGATAAATAAACTATTGTCAAGTTAGAAAAATATGTGTATATTATTATTTGTATTTTCTATTTATTTGCTATTGTATATATTGGAACATGTGATTTTTACTTTAGATTTTATTTTTCATCAGAGAAAACACATATAATACTGAAACTGAAAAACAACACTTCCCTGCTCCATTTTCCCCTCTAGGTAACTGTTGGAAACAGCCACTTTCAAATATTTTTAGTTGTTGGTTCTGCTATTACCTTCATTTATCTGTCTGTCTTCTTTCCTTTCTTTTTTCCTTTCTTTCCTTCTTCCTTCCTTTCCTTACTTTTCTTCCCTTTCTTCCTTTCTTTCCCTTTCCCTTTCCTTTTCCCTTTTCGTTTCTTTTTCTTTTTTTTTTTAAAGACACAGGGTCCCACCTTGTTGCCCGGGCTGAAGTGTAGTGGTGGGATTATGGTTTACTGCAGCCTCAACTTTCTGAGCTCAAGTGATCCTCCCACCTCAGCCTCCTGAGCTGCTGGGACTACAGGTGTGCACCACCACACTTGACTAATTAAACAAAATATTTCTTTTTAGAGATGGGGTCTCACTACGTTGCCCTCAAGTGATTGTCCTACCTGGGCCTCTCAAAGTACTGAGATTACAAGCATTAGCCACCATGCCCAGCCTACATTTATATTTCTAAATGTTATGCTTGAATTGTGATTTCTTGATTTTTTAATTTTAGACATTATCTAATACCTTTTATGGGAGATGATCATTGAATACTTATACTCCTGTCCTTTTCACTTACACTCTCCTACTTTCCAATATAGTTACCTCATAATATTTAGTTAAAACCACACTTAGCGTTTACATTATTATGATAGTGTTAAGTATTTATGGCAGAACTACAAAATGTGCCATCAATTGCATTCTCTTTCATTCTTTTTCTTTTCCTTACTCTCTCATCCCCTTTTCTCCCCTTCCCTCCCTTCTGTTCCCTTGCTTGCTTTCAGGTCTGTCTTTTTCATTGTTTCTTCTGGAACTAATAATTTCTTCCCTTTTTGTTTACTTATATTTCTATGCACCCAACACAAAGTCATCTTTAAATGTTTCACTAGAATCATAAAACCCACTGGAAAAAGTGGTCAAACCCACTGGATATCTGTTCGTTCAATTGTTTTTCTTGGAGATGTAGCACCTGGAGTTGTCCATTTTCCTGTTCTGATCCGGACTGGTTGTCCTTTAGGTCTATAGAAAGCTTTCATCTTGGAGGCTTCTTTTATCATCAATCTAGACTTTCCTTCCTCTCTCTTATGCTGCTATCCCTGTCTTTTGTGTCCTATTGCAGCTCTCCTTTTTGAAATATACATTGATTCAACATTTATTGATCATTCAACTACATATGTGCTGGTCACTATTGTAGCACTGGGAATATTATGGGAATGGTTATTAAAGGCATGGGATAATGAAGGAACATAAACTTGGATCAGGTTGAATTTATTGATATGGGCTTACTCATTTAATGCTTCAGCTTGGGCAGATTGAAAGGGATCTAGCCATTTGGATGGTTGGTTGACTGAAACATAGACTTCAAGGTGGCCCACAGTTAGTAAGTTATTAATAGAAAAGCCAGACCTGCCTTGGTTTAATGTAGAAGAAGGGATTCAAAGGCTTAGGGAGATTGGAATGTTACGGTGGGTTTGTTGTATAAGACATACTCACTCACACTGGTAGGGTCTTGAAGATGTACCTTTCACTGTACTGTGAGAGAGAAATTTGTGAGGGGAATCCCAGCTTTCTTGAAGAGCTCTGTGACTGCTCTTCTCTGTAGACTAGACCTGATGGTGGGAACTGCAGCCATTCATTTTTAAAACATAAATGCAATGGGAGTAATTGAATCCTGAGGTAATAGGAACCAATTGGTGGCACTCAGCCACCAAAGGCAAGAGGAATATGCTTACTGTAACAGAAAGCAGAGTCAAAGCAGCAATTAGAACTGTGGTGTTGGTCTGACTGGAACAGATCTGTAAGGTTGGTCAGTTGATCATGGTGTACCTAGAGAAGAAGTAGATAGTACACCTACTAAATTTTTATTTTATGTGTATAAACAGAAAAGTTCTAGGTAAAATGAACAAAAGTCTAACTTGAATCACAAAAACAGTCACAGCCCCTCAATCAGTTTCCAAACTTGAGCCAGTTTATAGACCTAAAACTCCTTGAATGAAGAGAATGCTGAGTCTCTTTGAGGAATGACCCTGTTATACTGCAGAAATTTATACTATTAATCTTTTGCCACCCTTGCCCAAAGGGACCTATGGCCTTTTACCAGGGTTATTGTGCAGTGTGGAAAAGGAAATAATCAGATCTTTGGAGGATTACTGGACACTGGATGTTTACTGACAGTGATTCCAAGAGAACCAAAGCATCACTGTGGTCCATTAGTCAGAATAGGAGGTCAGTCCATCAACAGATCTTTAAGTCAGGTCTGTCTCACAGTGGGTCCATGAACCTATCCTGTCATTTTCCAAATTCTGGAATGGATAATTGGAATAGACATACTCAGAAACTGGCAGTATTTACACATTGGTTCCCTGACCTGATGTGAGGGCTACTATGGTGGGAAAGGCCGAGTGAAAGCCACTGGAACTGCCTCTATCTAAGAAAATAGTAAGCGAAAACCAATACTCTCTTTCTGGAAGGATTTTCCTCCATTATGGATTTGATGCATGGGTGGTTATTGCCAATGCATATCCATTCCACTTGCCTATTTGACCTGTGCAGTAGAGAGATGAATCTTGGAGAATGACAGTGGATTATTATAAGCTTAACCAGATGGTAACTCCAATTGCAGTTGCTCTACCAGATGTGATTTTAATGCTTGAGCAAATTAGCACATTCCCTGGTACTCTATTGATTTGGCAAGTGCTTTCATCTCTCCATACTGTCAATAAGGACCATCAGAAGAGTTTTCTTTCAGTTGGCAAAGCCAGAAATTTGCCTTCACTGCACTATCTTAGGGGCATATGAACTCTCTATCTATATGTCATAATTTACTTTGCAGAGATCTTGATAGCCTTTCCTTTCCACAAGAAATCACACTGCTCCATTACATTGATAACATTATGCTGATTCCACTTAGTGAGCAAGACACAGTGACTACTATAGACTTTTTGGTAAGACATTTGCATGTCAGAGGGTGGAAATACATCCAACAGAAAATGCGGGGACTACCTCAGTGAAATTTCTAGGGGGTCCAATGTTGTGGTACATATCGAGATCCCTCTTCTAAGGTAAAGAATAAGTTGTTGTTTCTGGCCCCTCCTACAACCAAAAAGAGGCACAAAAAGAGACCTCTATCTATTTTAGAGGCAACATATTCCTCATTTGGGTGTGTTACTATGTCCCATTTTCTGATTTACCTGAAAAGCTGCTAGTTTTTGAGTGGAACCCAGAACAAGAGAAGACTCTGCAAGAGGTCTGGGCTGCCATGCAAGCCATAGGTTCCAGGAGATCAAATGGTGCTTGAAGTATCAGCTATAGATAGGGATGCTTTTTGGATCCTCTGGCCGGCCCCGTTAGTTGAATTTCAATGCAAACCCCCAGGATTTGGGTGCAATAGTTGATTCTCAAATGGCCTACCACTAGGCCTTAGTAGAGACTGAACATTTAACCTTGGGCCACCTAGTTAACATGTGACATGTACTGTTTATTAGGAACTGGGTGTTGTCTCTTTAACTGAGCCATAAAGTTGTACATGTGCAGAGGCACTCTATCATCAGATCAAAATGGTATATATGTGGTTGGGTCTGAACAGGCCCTGAAAACACAAGTGAGTTACATGAAGAAATGGCCTGAATTCCCATGGTCCTTACTCCTGCTATGCTGCTTTCCCTCTTCCAGCCTACACCTATGTCCTAATGATGAGTTCCTATGATGAATTGACAGAGGAAGAGAAGACTTGGGCCTGGTTTACAGGTAGTTCTGCACAGTATGCAGACATCACCTGAAGGTGGACAGCTGCAGCACTATTTGCCTCTTTCTGGGACATCCCCCAAGGACAGTAGTGAAGGGAAATCTCAATGGGTAGAACTTTGAGCAGTGCACTTAATTGTTCACTTTGCTTGGAAGGAAAAATGGCCAGGTGTGTGATTATTTACTGATTCATGGGCTATGGCCAGTGGTTTGTCTGAATGGTCAGAGATTTGGAAAGAACATAATTGGAAAATTTGTGACAAATATGGGGAAGAGATATGTGGTTAGATCTCTCTGAATGGGCAAAAAGATGAATACTGTATATCTGTGTCCTGTGTCAGTGCTAACTGAAGGTTGACTTCAGCAGAGGAGGATTTTAATAGTCAAGGGACTAGGAAGACCTATTCTGTGGATATGACTCTTCCTCTTTCCCCATCCATCCCTGTTAGTGCCTAGTGGGCTCATGAACACAGTAGACATGGTGGCAGGGATGGGCAGACAAGGGCTCAGCTATATGGACTTCCATTCACCAAGGCCAACCTGGCTGAGGCTATTGCTGGGTGCCAAATCTTACATCAGCAGAGACCAACCCTGAAACTGATACGGCACCATTCCCCAGAGTGGTCAACCACCTACCTGGTGGCAGGTTGATTATCTTGGACTCTTTCCATCATGGAGGGGCAATGTTCTGTTCATATAGAAATAGACAATTTCTCTGGATTCAGATTTGCCTTTTCTGCATGTAGTGCTTCTGCTAAAACTATCTACCATCTGTGGACTTATAGAATGCCTTCTTAACCATTGTGGTATTCAACACAGCATTGCTTCTTATCAAGAAATTCACTTCACAGCAAACATTGCTCATGGATTAACTGGCCTTGCCATATTCCCCATCATCCTGAAGCAGGTGGCTTGATAGAACAGAATCTAGGTGGCAATACCTTGCGTGGTTGGGGTAAGGCTTTCCAGAAGGCTAGGTATGCTCTAAAACAGCATCCAATATATGGGTACTGTTTCTTTCCTAGCTAGGGTTCAAGGGTTCAGGAATAAACAGGTGGAAAAGGGAATGGTACCACTCATTATTACCTTTAGTGACCTAATAGCAGAATTTTTGCTTCCTGTTCCTGTGAGATTCTGCTCTGCTGGCCTAGGGGTCTTAGTTCCAAAGGGAGGGATACTTCCACCAGGAGACACAACAATGATTCCATTGAACTAGAAGTTAATACTGCTGCCCAGCCACTTTGAGCTTCTCATGCCTCTGAATCCTCAGGCAGAAGAGAGTTACTGTGCTGGCAGGAGTGATTGATCCTGACTACCATGGGGAATTCGGACTATAATTCTCCTTACTGCCACAGTGGCAATAAGGAAGAGTATATCTGGAATACAGGAGATTCCTCCATGTGTATCATAGTATTACCATGCCCTGTGATTAAGATGAATGGAAAACTGCAACAATCCAATCTGGGTAGGACTGCCAAAAGGCCTAGACCCTTTAGGGTTGAAGGTTTGGGTCACTCTACCAGGCAAAGAACCATGACCAGCTGAGATGCTTGTTGAAGACAAAGGGAATACAGAATGGACAGTGGAAAAAGATAGTTATAAATACCAGCTATGCCCACATGACCATTTATAGAAACAAGGACTGTAATTGTCATGAATATTTCCTTTTTATTTGGTTATAAATATACTCATGTGTGTCTGTGTATATATATGTGTCTTATATATATAAAATCTTTTCTTTTTTTCTCCTATCTCCTTATCATGTAGCTTAAGATATATTGACTTTATATCATAATATGTAAGTATTGTTAACTATATACCATAGTATGTAAATTAGGAGATATTGAGGAAGTATAAATATCACATAAGGACTTTAACTCCCCTTGTGGGCAATGGATTTATATTAGCCAGGATTCTCCAGAGAAACAGATCCAATAGAATATATATAAATATTAATTTATACAAAGAGGTTTATTATGAGGGATTGGCTCACGCAATTATGGAGGCTGAGAGGTCCCGTGATCTGCTGTCTGTAACCTAGAGGCCCAGGAAAGCCAGTGGTACAATTGCAGTCCAAGCCCTGAAGGCCCGAGAACCAGTGAGCCAATGGTGTAAGTCCCAGTCTAAGTGTAAGGGCCTGAAAACCAGGAGCACTAATATGAGGGCATATGAAGATGAATGTCTTTTTTAAGCAGAGAAAGATGAATTCTTGCTTCTGCAGCCTTTTTGTTCTATTCGGGCCCTCATTGGGTTGGGTGATGCACACTCATAGTGAAGGTGGATCTTGTTTATCTCCTGATTCAAATGTTGATCTGTTCTGGAATATCCTTACAATCATACACAGAAATAATGTTTTATCAGTTCTCTGGGTATTACTTGGCCCACTCAAGTTGACATAAAAGTAACCATTACAGGTTTAATTTGTTTTTGGTTGTATGCAGGATAGTTATGTCATGTTAGGTGAAATTCTGACCTGATTATTATCTTCATTTGAAGACATGAAATATGGTTTGAGGAGATGTATATGTGTGCCAAGTTGACAAAGATTGGACTTCTGATGGTGAATACACTGACTGGGTCATGGGGTGCTTAGCTATTTGGTCAAATGTTATTCTGGGTGTTTCTGTGACAGTTTTTTTTTTTTTTTGGATGAAAGTAATATTTAAATTGGTAGACTGGGTAAAAGATACTGCCCTCCGAATAAAAGAGATTGCCCTCCTGGTTAGGGATCCACATCAGACAATTAGTTGAATGCCCGAATAAAACAAAAAAATTGACCCTCCCCCAAGTAGAGAGAATTCCTTCTGCCTGACTGCCTTCAAACTGGGACTTTACTTTGGCTTTTTCATGCTTTTGGACTCAAACTGAAACTTTGGCTCTTCCTGAGTCTTGAGGCTGCTGGCCTTCAGACTACACCATTGGTCTTGCTGATTCACCCTGTAGATCTTGGGACTTGTCAACCAACATAATTGCATGAGTCAATTTTTTATAATAAATCTCTATTTTAATACACACATATACACACTCTTCCCACCCATTGGTTCAGTTTTTCTGAAGAATTATGACTAATACAGGGGCATAGGGATAGCAATATTAATAAAACAAAATCCCTGCCTTGATATTTTAGATGAATTTTTAAAATCTTTCTGATGATATTAATTATGCTGTTCTTTAATCTTCTGTATCTCACCCCTTTAACAATATTGTCTGTTTTCTATGAGTCTTTTTTCTCCCCCTGCTCTTTTGCTTTGGTGTCTGTCATTCATAGACTTTCCTCGTATGTCTGGTTAACTTTGGCAATTTGCTCGTTGTTAACCATAAGGCACAGAAAATCTATGTGTGTGTAACTTGTCTACTGATGATGAATGAGATCCTGTGTCATTTGTAGAACCTTAAATTTTATCTTGGCCTCTCAATTTTCTCAGAGAAATATGCTCTAATGTCACTCAATATGTTATAGTTCAGGATGTATACTTTTAATGTATCTTTTTTTTTTCAGTTGGCTTTTTCCAGTTTTCTCAATTATGAGAACTTTTCTGGAAAGTAAACTTTCAATCTTTACTATGGTGGGATGGCCACAAAGAATGGGGTCAGGAATACTAACTTTGTTTTTATCCGACTTTTAGTCATTTCTACTGCTTTCAGCTCTGTCCCTCAGCCATTCTTATATGTACTCAGTGCCTTCAATTCTTGGCCTTTGCGGGGTTTTGCAGCAAGCATCAATTTACTTCCTCATATTGATTCCCCTACTTTCTTGTATTGTTTTGTTTTCTTTGGTCCATTAAGCCCATTACTACTAACCCATGTGTTTTCAGGTTGTAAAAAAGTTTCTTGACTTATCTCATGTACTATTTTCTCTTTGGCTTTTCCTGCATTTAGCCTGAAGTCACTTATTATATACTTTTTTTTTTTTTTTTTTAAGACTAAAAGCTAGTTTAGAGATAATCTATCCCACCAGAATCAAATGTTACTGCATTTAATGTTAGTGTTGCTGTCTTGACAAAATAAAATGATGGCGGAATGGATTATGTGTAGTCAGTCTTGTCAAAGCAGCTAATTTTATTTGCTGTAGAGTTTGCTAATATTTGGAATTACATTTAAGGTTTAGGTAAATTTATATAGTGCATTCAAGGCACTAAAATGTATTCTAGGAGATTATTGAATTATAGAAAACTGTCAAGTTCGTGTCTAAGGAAGTTAGAATTTTATTTAAATAATTTAAATGAATGTATAGTACGTTAATTGGTATCTTTTTCTCTATATTTATTTGGTGAAAATAGAGAGAATAGACTTAATATGGTTAATGAAAGTCGTTTTTTTCTTAACTAACAAAAAAGACTTTTACCACCAAAAGCACATATTGAAATTTGACGGAACCCTATTTAGTAAATTTTACTAATATGTAATATCTTTATTGTTGTTGTATGACTTCAAAGCACTAGTAAGCTAAGAATATATTTTAGTAAAAATTGACTAGTCAACAATTACGGCCATAGGAAGTGATAGTCAATTAAATGCAGCTTAGGAACAGGTATGAGATTATTGACCTGATTGTTTTCAGTCCTTCCTCTCCAAAGTGCTGAAGTGTGTTTTTGAAATTACTTAGTTGCATTAGTGGTTGGATTTGAGACTTTTAACGTGTTTTTCATCGGTACCTCTGGGAAAAGGATAACCAAGACCTTTAAATGTACTATGCATTTTGCATCACTATGTAATTGTAAATACTATGATGACATATTGAAATGATCATGAAAGATGATGACCATTAAGCTTTTCTTCCAACTATTAAAACTCACTAAAAGTTATATTGAGCTGTGGTTTATGAAATTGTTAGACTAACGCCTTCCTTGATAATTGTTTCTGAAGTGGAGAAAAATGCTTTAGGATAGTACAATTAATGAATATTCTTTTCAGTTTTGGCAACTTCTACAAACTACTGTAGAGAAAGTTTTATTATAGAGAACACTTGTTAGCTTTTACTACTATCTGGGTTTCAAATAAATTGAAAATTTTTATTCTGATGGGCTTCAGGTTCTTTTTATCTGGATTATAAATTATTACCAGTAAGCATTTATATACCTCATATTTGGCATTTTATTATAATTAGAACTGGATTATCGAGAAATGGAAACACAAAGGTAACTTTGAGATATGTGGTATTTTTGTAACAATAGCTAAAAGTGTAAGCTTTGTATTTTTACTTTATTCCTCATTTTATCCAATCTTTTTTTTTTATTTTTGAAAGTTAACAAATACGGGTTTATAGATGATTCTTGAGAAAACCAGAAGCCTGATGTATTAGCAGTGATAAATTTGAGTTTCTGAGCCTCTGTTAAAAACTGGACATCTCCACTTCTATATGTGCCGTCATATCTAATTTGTTTTTAATTTAAATGAAAAAATAATAGATCATAAACTTGGGGACATGTCAAATTAGGTTATAAATGTTTTAATGTGGTTAAGTTTTTACAGTTACACCAACTTTATCTAGTTTTCAATCTAACCTCAATACTGCTATTTAAAATCTTTGTGAAATGTAAATGGCACAATTCATGATTTTACAATGTAAATAGAAGTTTCTGTACTTAATGAAAATAAAATAAAAATGATTTTTACCTGTCTACTTAAAATATGAGTCTCTCAGCTGTTATTTCTTTTATCCATGTGGAGTTTTGAGTTCTGTCTGAATTGTGTAATAAAAATTCCTTCTTGTTTCACAAGATAGAGTTGAGAAAAATAGTACTTGTAAAAATTTTTTATTATTAATTTTTTAATACATTTCATTTTTTTAGAGGAGTTTTAGGTTCATGACAACATGCCAGGCTGGTATCTTATAGTTTTAATTTGCCTTTCCATAATGACATGTGGAGAATTTTTCACGTACCTACTTACCATCTGTATATCTTCTTTGTTGAGGTGTCTGTTAAGCTCTTTGGCACATTGTTTATGGGATTGTTTTCTTATTGTTGAATTTTAAGAGTTGCTTGTATATTTTGCGTGACAAAGGCGGATCATGGTGGCTCACTCCTATAATCCTAGCACTCTAGGTGGCCAACTATGTGGAAGAATCGTGTGAGGTCAGAAGTGAGCCTGAGCAAGAGCAAGACTCCGTCTGTACAAAAAAATTCAAAAATTAGCTGGGTGTGGTGGCATGCACTTGTAGTCCCAGCTACTCAGAGGCTGAGGCAGGAGGATCACTTGAGCCCAGGAGTTTTAGGTTGCAGTGAGCTATGATGATGCCACTGTACTCTACCTAGGGTGATAGACTCTGTCTCAAACAAAATAAAACAAAGCAAAACAAAACAAAACAGTTCTTTATCAGATATGTCTTTTGAAAATATTTTATCTATCCGTGGCTTGTTTCTTCATTTTCTTGATAGTATGTTTTACAGAGTAGAAAATTTAAATGTTAATGAAGTTAAATTCTTAGCTTCATTAATAATAGGTTATCAGTTCTTCCTTTCATGGAATACGCCTTTGATGTTATATCTGAAAAGCCATCACCAAACCCAAGGTCATCTAGGTTTTCTCCTGTGTTTATCATCTAGAAGTTTTATAGTTTTGTGTTTTTACATTTAGATCTGTGATCCATTTTGAGATAATTTTTGTGAAAATGTAAGCTCTGTCTAGATTCTTTTTTTTTTCATTTGTTTGAGTACCATTTGTTGAAAAGAGTATATTTTCACTATTGTATTGCCTTTGCTCTTTGTAAAAGATCAGTTGACTATATGTGTCTGTTTCTCAGCTCTTTATTTTGTTCCATTGATCGATGTGTCTATTTTTGCCAGACCATTCTGTCATGATTATTTAGCTTTAAAATAAGTATTAAAGTCAGGTAGTGTCAGGGCTTCTCACTTCATTCTTCTCCCTCACTATTGTATGGGCTATTCTGGGTCTTCTCCTCCTCTATATAAACTTTAAAATCAGTGTGTCAATATCCACCAAACAACTAGCGGGGATGTAGATTGGAATTGCATTGAATCTGTCGATCGGTTGGGAAGAACTGACATCTTGACAGCTTTGAGTCTTTCTAACCATGAACATGGAATATTTGTCTATTTATTTAGTTCTACTTTGATTTTTTCCATCAGAATTTTGTAATTTTTCTCATATAGATCTTGTATATATTTTGTTAGAGTAATACCTAATTATTTTATTTTTGTGATGCTAATGTAGATGGTATTGTGCTTTTCAATTCAAATTTCATTTGTTCATTGCTGATATAAAGGAAAATGGTTGGCTTTTGTATGTTAACCTTGTGTCCTGCAACCTTGCTATTATCACTTATTAATTCCAGGATGTTTTTGTCAATTCTTTCAGGTTTTCTAACTGATGATCATGTCATCTGCAAACAAAGATAGTTTTATTTCTTCTTTTTCAATCTACATACTTTTTTCCCCCCTGAGACAGGGCCTTGCTCTGTTGCCCACTCTAGAGTGCTGTGGTGTCATCATAACTCACTGCAACTTCAAACTCCTGGGCTGAAGGGGTCCTCCCCCCTGAGCCTCTGGAATAGCTAGGACTATAGGCACACACCACCAAACTTGGCTAATTTTTTTATTGTAGAGATGAGGTCTCACTATGTTGCCCAGACTGATCTCAAACTCTTGGGCTCAATTGATTGACCCTCCTTGCTCGACCTCCCCAAGTGCTGGAATTACATGTGTGAGCCACCAAGCCTTGCCCAATCTATATACTTTTCATTTACTTTTCTTATCTTACTGCATTAGACAAGACTTCCAGAATGATGTTGAAAAGCAGTGGTGAGAAGGGACATCCTTCCCTTGTCCTTGACGGCAGATACTTTAGATACTTTTAAAAGCAAAATGCCAAAAAAAATTATATATACAACACTAGTCCCTCTCTTACTGGTTTCTTTTTTCCTAGAAAGAAAAGTAACTTTTTTCATTTTATCTTTTTAAAAATTAATTTCCATTTTGAGATTTTCCTTAAATTAAATGATCTAAATGAAAACTCATTCAATTTATGGTCTCATCTTGCTATTGGGGCTATGTTAAATTTCCAGTTGGCTTACCAAGAGTGCTATGTTGGGTATAAGAGCTGAAGAGTGAGCATATGCTCCTGTTCCATTGCTACGGCATATATTGAGGTATCACACTCCCTTTTCATCACTTGCTGTCTATCCACAAAGGTAATAGTTGTGTTCTCTTCATCCTCTTAAATTCTAAGCTACTTGTACATCCTTCTAGTACAATTCTGTGTGTCTTCCTAGGGCATGAGACAATTTGAGGTTGTTTAGGTCCATCTGCCATTAAATTTGTCTCTATTCTACTGTTCTTGTGCATTTTTAGGTTTAGGGAAACTCTTTGAGTCTTGTTATCTATCACCTGCAATGTGCTTGGGAAGTGAGGTGTGGGACCCTGTGTACCAGGATCAAAAAATTTATCTGAGGCTTCTGCATTTTTTCATCTCCCTCTTCCTACCTTTTGGTTACACATGTTCTTCTCTCAGGAATATACTCTTTCATAGAATTTGCTTCCCTTTGGACTGCCTGTTCATTTCATTTTGATGGAAAGAAATGAGTTTTAAGTTAGATTGATATTTCTGTTTTATACCTGATTTGATTTACCTCACTGAAAGAAATTTAGTATCTTTATTTTACAATTCAGTAAAATATAAATTTAGTTTGAATTTTGAGAGAGAATATGTTATAGACTTATGAGTCACTAATTTTTAAATGTTAGTAAAATATAGAAGAATAAAATATCATACCTGAAATAAACTTTTTTAAGGGAGTATTTAAGACTTGAAGATGTATTGAATAGCATGATCTATCCAAGAATATATCCTGTTATTGTCAGAATCAGAATAGGAACATGGATTTTATGACTTTTTGTTTCTTGTTCTTTCCTCATCAATATATTACTTTTTCTTCTCTGCTGGATCTAGCCAGTGACTACCCCCCAATCTCTGACTATTTAATTTTCATTCTACCGTGTATATTTTGTTAGCATGATCATACTAATGCTATTCATAAAACAGAACCCTTCAACAAAATCATAACATGTGATCATTTTAGTCCTGAGAACCACCTTGGGATTTTCAAAACAGAAAATAAGATGGTGCAAAAGTGGGGATAAAAAGGAGAAAGTAGAAGGGAAAGGATGAGGCTGAAAAAAAAAACCAAGAATTTGGAGTGGAACAGAATAGTCATTAGGGTGAAATTACATGGAATTTTAAACTCTTATTAAAGTCATTACATATAGAAAATACAAATATAGTTTATGGTGAACAGTGGTAAGTAGCTCACCATGGTCTTACGGAAGAACAAAAATAAATCAGTTGAGGGATATTATGTAGTTAGAATATAAGGGCCTCCTGAAATGTTAAGGAACATAATGATTATATATTTCTAGTTCTTAAAAAAAGCTGTGTGTGTATGTTTATATAGACATGTACAAACACACACACATACACACATGAGTCCATTCAATGGTGCAATTCTCAAATCTAGGTATATTTCAATTATGTAGGTCTTTCCTTATTGTATTAATGCTTATTTTATATGTTTTGAGATAAGGATTAAAAAATGCATTTGTACATGCTCTACAAATTTGATTCTCTTCCTCAGCTTTTTAATGGATATCTTTTTAGTGGATAAAGTTTAATGGATATATTTTTAATGAAATAAGAATATAGTTAGTAAATTTATACTACTTATTGCTAATTCAAAGAGCAATGAATTACAGGTTTCCAGCTCAAAACTGGTGTAGCCCAATTCACTGGTTTTTCTTGTCTCTTTCTCAATCATTAGTCATCAATTTTTATGGTAAAATATGTTCTTTTTGTTAGGGTTATTGAACTACTTAATTCTCTCTTCATTTTGAGTGATACAGTAAGAAAAAAAACAACAAACAAAAACCAAAATCATAACCAGGAAATACAAATACAAAATCTGTGTTTGTCCTTGGTTTTCTTTGTTGCCTTCTTTCCCAACTCCCAGTTATTTCAGTTAAATTAGTATATGATGGTATAAAACAAGGGTATAAATATGAATAAAAATGGATAGGCTCATTTAGTTTACACTGAATCAAATTGTTGCTAACTTATTTAGTGTACTTTTCGATATCAGCTATTTGTGTGGTTTAACAGAACTTTTCCTTTAAGAGGTAAGGTATAAAATTGAAATGGGTGATATTTTTCATTAGTATTGTTTTAGAAGAAATAACCTGAGTGAAATTTCTTCAGCTATTTTTTGCTGTTTTTTAGGAGTGGCAGAATTCTATTCAGAAGAATGCTGGCCTTGCTTTTATTGAACTTGTCAATGAAGGAAGGTAATCTATTTTATATCCATTTTCATTTTAATTTAAAAATCTTATTGTATTTTTCTCATGGAAACTGACATTTTTGGGTTCTATACTTACTATATTTTTTTAATTTCAATATATTTAGCAGGTACAAGTATTTTTTTTGTTACATGGATGAATTGTATAATGGTGAAGTCAGGGCTTTTAGTATACCCATCACCATATATTTATTGTTTTTTTTCAATCAGTAATTTAGTGGACCTCTCACATGTTGATTGTTACAGATGTATCAAGATTGAATCATTTTATAATTACATGCTTGATGAGGTTCTGGTTTTTATTTTTCAGTAAGCATGGTTGAATTTGGCAAAAGTAAATTGATAATTCTATTTGTAGATATAAGAAAAAGCCATACTTATTTGGACTTTATTAATATAAAGTTGTTTTATGTTTACAGAGCCAAATTAGATTTAGATGTCTATATTATCCTATATCATGGGCTGGCTATATGGAGGTAGGGGAACAAGTTTTGTTTTGTGTTGTGATGTGATGAGAAAGGGGGTCAAGGCAATAAGTAGGTATATTTTCCACTTACAGAGCAGAAACAGAAGAATTGTAAGAAAGAACATTCAGTGGTAGGAAAGAGAAGGAAAGAAAGTATAGGGATGAAAAAAGAGATAAAAGGGAGAAAACATTTAAGACAGTGAAAGAATTAAAAGGTAAAAGTAAATTGAGGAAATGATGAGTAGACCAGTTTTTTCTGTTTTGTGATCGTTGGTTTTGCATTAATGGAACTGAATACCCACAGTATAGATTGAAAGATGTGATTGGCTGCCCTTGGAAATAGTATTTTGAGCAAAGTTATCCTTTCAGCACTGTTTATTTATAGTGTTTTGGCTAATATTAGAGGACTGATACTATCAGTCCTCTGGTAACTACTTGAACTAGTAACTAGAAATCTAGGCTCTCTCTCTTATTAATGTTATAGAAAAGGGAGACAAAAGCATTGATAACTTTGATTGCAAATACTACTAAAATTTTGTCCCTCAGAAGAAATTCTAGGTGCTCACAGACTATATTGGAAACAAAGAAACCTAGAATTGTGTAGAGGTGTGTAAGTACAGGGTATTAATGGTACTAAGGTAGTACAGAGTAGTAAGAGAAAAAGAGAGTCTTAAATTTACTATGGAATAATTAGGTAAAACTTCTTGAGACATGTTTTCAAGGATGAGTAGGGTTAGTCATATGTAGACATTAGACAAGTGGCATTTATGGATAAATTGAAGGATGTTTGTGTGAAAATCATTTCAAATAAGGCAACAGAATACCTGAAGACATTGCGATAGGGGATACTCAAGTGTGTGTGTGTGTGTGTGTGTGTGTGTGTGTCTGTCTGCCTGTGTGTTAAGGGGGTGTTATTGGAATAAAATTGGGTGTCTCGATCCCAAAAGGCCTACTATAGTATATTTAGATATTTATTTAAAATGGGGAGCCTTGGAAGATTTGAAGCAAAATAGTAATTATGATATTTGGGTTTTCGTAAGACAGTTGGCAGAAATGTTTAGGATGGGTTAAAGGAGAGAAGACCTGATTAAAATCAAGAACAGTAGCAAGGCTACTACAATGGTCAATATGAGAAATAGTGCTAAGTGTAGTCTAGAGTCTGGCAAGTAGTAGGTGATCATTAAATATTTCTTAAGCAATGAGTGATTAATTCTTTAGTCTTACTTTCAGCAAAGATTTCAAAGTGCCTATTTATCAAAAGATGAGTAGCTCTTGGCTGATTTCAACACTGAGGTATTTGATGGATGCTGTTAAAGTTTATATATAGTAAAAGAGGTGGCAAGAGCTGTTGATTGAATATATATTTGTTCTACTTAATGTAAAACATTAATAATGGATTTTCTGTAATTTAGGTAAAATTTTTAGTTCTTTTTTTAATTTCAAAGTATTATGGGGTACGAATAATTTTGGCTAGTAGCAGGAGAGGAGGTAAGAAATGGTAGGATTATGAATATATTTTGAAGATAGACCTGATAGGATATACTAATGGATTGGATGTGGGTTGAGAGAGAAATCTAGGAGTCAAGCATTACTCTAAGATGTTTGGCCTGTGGAGCTGAAAGAATGGTGTTTCTGTCAGACATGATGGAAAAGACTGTGGATGAAGCAGTTATTGAGTAAGATAAGGAGTTCAATTTTGGAAATATTAATTTTGATTCTCCAATAGACAATTCAAGTGGAGATGTTAAATAGGCAGTGGCTAGATATATCTCCAGAGTAGGGATATAAGCTTGGGTGTAATAAGTGTATATAATGTTTAATGCTTGGAGACTAGATGAATTCATTTTAAGGTAAGAGGGTGATGACTGAAATTTAACCACTGGCTTTAATAACATGGGAGTTGTTTCTGACTTAGGAGTTGTTTTGGGGGGAAGTGGTATGGGGAAAAAAAACCTGTTTACAGTGGATTTAAAAGAGAATAGGAGAATGAGAAGAGAGAAATTGAGAGGTCATGAGTATAAACTATTGTTTATAGGAGGTGGAGCAAAAAGAGGTCATAGCTTTTTAGAGGAAATAAAGAAAAATAGGTTTTTCAAAAATGAGAGCAAGATAGTGTAGGTTGAAGGTGATAGGGATGAACATTTAGAAAGTGGAGAAATTGATGTAGGAGAAGGGAGGTTTTCTGGAGTGACATTTTTCAGTAAATTAGAGAGTATGGAAATTTGTATACAAATGGAAGGAATGGCTTAAAGTATAGCATGCATAGGTCATGTATGCTAACATATGAGAAGACATTTTGTATAATTGCAGAGCCTGGTAGGTAAATATGGAAGTAGAGTGAGAGTTGGGTTTAAAAGGATTTAGATTTGTCAAGTGAACGTGAGGGGAGTGAAGACAAGAGAGTCAAACGTTTATGCAAGAAAGGATTATGATCGTTAACCACAAGGTTATTATTATTAAGCTAGGTAAAGAGGAGAAAGGGTATCAAATAAGAAAGTGACTATTTACAGAAAATGATAGGCTGAATGGATTGGAGAGCTAAGGACTGTTAGAGTTGGAATCCTAGAATGAGTGAGCTGTAAGCATGGGAGGGAGTAGTTAGAGAGTGGGATGAATAGAACCAAGGTCATTCATTTATTAAAAATGTCTAGTATATGGCCATGCAACGAATGCCTGAGGTAGGATGGAGGACAAGATCATAGAAGGGAGAGAGTTTGCGGAAATGACAGACCAGGATCTTGGTCAGCCTTTAACATCATGTCTTTAGATATCACTTACCATCTTACCTTATTGGTGTCTCGATATGTCCCCATAAAATTTTTCTTTATTTCTCAGTGATTTTTGCTCTTGGATCACTGTTACTTTCTTCAACATGGTTTCTATAATAATTCTTGATGATTTCATCCATATTGTGGCATGTATGAGCATTTCATTCCTCTTTATTGGCAAATAGCATTACATTGTATGGATATACCACATGTTTATCCCTGCACCAGTTTATGGATATTTGAATTCCTTTCTGGTTTTGGATATTATAAACAATGCTGCTCTGAGTATTTGCATACAAGTCTTTGAATGTACTTAGATTTGTATTTCTCTTAGGTAGAAATGTAGGAGTAGAATTGTTGTGTTGAATGGTAAGTCTATGTTTAGCCCTTCAAGAAATTCCCAAGCTGTTTTCCATATTGGCTATACCATTTTCTGTTCCTACCAGCTACGTATGAAGCTTCCAGCTTGTACGTATCATTGTCCACACTTGGCACCATCAGTCCCTTTGATTAGAGTCATCATAGTGGTTATCTCATAGTGGGTTTTATTTGCACTTCCCTAATGACTAATGATATTTAATGTTTTTGATGTGCTAATTGGTTATTCATATATCTTCTTTGGAAAAATGTCTATTCACATCTTTTGTCCATTTTTAAATTTCAGTGTATCATATCTGAGTTGTAAAAGTATGTATTTCTGGATACAAGTCCTGAATCAGATACATGATTCGCAAATATTTTCTCCTGATCTATGACTTGTCCGTTCACTTTCATTGACGAGCAAAGGTTTTTAATTTTGATAAAGTTCAGGTTACCTGTTTTTTTCTTTCATGCTTTATGCTTTTGTTGGCAAATCTAAGAAATCAAAGCCTAATACAAGATTCTGATTATTTTGCCTACTCTTTTTTTTGGTAATTTTACAGTTTTAGTTCTTACATTTAGGTCTATGATTCATTCTGAGTTAACATTTTTACATTATTTGAGGTAAGGATCTTAATTTAATTTTTGCTCATAGATTTTATGAATGATTGTTATTAATTTCTTATAAATATTTTATAGAATTTAGCAGAGAAGCCACCTGAGTCTGGGGATTTTTTATGGCAAAATTTAAATTACGTATTTAGTTATTTTACTTGTTATAAGTCTTTTCACATTTTTTTATTACTTTCTGAGTCAAATGTGGAAATTTATATGTTTAGAAATTTCCCCATTTAATCTAAGTTGTTTATTGTGTGACAGAGTACATAATAATCTCTTATAGTCCTTTTTATTTTTGGAGGGATGTTAATGATGGTCCCTCTTTTATTCTCGATTCTGGTAATTTGTGTTTTTGCTCTTCTTAGTAAGTCTGGCTATATTATTTTGTTGTTTTTGTTGTTTTTGAAAGAACCAATCATTTTTAATTGATTTTTTCCTTTTCCTATGTTTTCTGAAATTTCATTGATTTCTGCTTCAGTGTTTATTATTTCGATCCTTCTGCTGCTTTGGATTTAGTTTGCTCTTTTTCTAGTTTCTCAAGGTGTGGAAGCTTAAATTATTAATTTAACCTTCCTTCTTTTCTAATATAGGTGTTTATAGCTATATTACTGGAAGTGAATATGTATTCCACTTTTGTTACATAGTGTATTCTGTAAATATCACTTAGGTCAAATTGGTTGATGGTGTCATTCATGTCTTCAGTTCTTCAAAAAATTCTGATACATTTTCTAGTTTTTCTATCAAGTTATTAAGATTGAAATATTGAAATTCTTTTTATTATTATTATTTTTTTATTTTATTTTTTTTGAGACAGAGTCTTCCTCTCTTGCCTGGGCTAGAGTACCGTGGCGTCAGCCTAGCTCACAGCACCCTCAGCTCAAGCAATCCTCCTGCCTCAGCCTCCTGAGTAGCTGGGACTACAGGCACGTGCCACCAGGCCCGGCTAATTTTTTCTATTTTTAGTTGTTTGGCTAATTTTTTCTATTTTTAGTAGAGACAGGGTCTCGCTCTTGCCCAGGCTGGTCTCGAACTCCTGAGCTAAAGCAATCCTCCCGCCTCGGCCTCCCAGAGTGCTAGGATTACAGGCGTGAGCCACCATGCCTGGCCTGAAATTCTTAACTGTGTGAATTTTCTATTTTTTCCTTTAGTTCTGTCAGTTTTTATTTTATGTACTTTAGTTCTTTGTTGTAATGTGCATATATATGTATAGTTATTATATCTTTCTGATTTTTTGACCCTTTCATCATTATAAAACATCTCTTTTTATTTCTAGTAATGTTTCTTGAGTTCAAGTCTATTTTATTTGATACTAATACACCTACTTCAGTTTTCATGATTATTCTTTGCATACTACATGTTTTTTTTCATTCTTTTACCTTCAATGTTTTTGTGTCTTTAAATCTAAAGTGTGTCTCTTGTAGATAACATAATGTTGTATCTTGCTTTATTATCCAGTCTACCAATCTCTGTCCATGTTTAGTGCATTCCCAGTTGGTTTTATTATTGATATGGTTGGATTTATAATGACCATCTTGATATTATATTTGTTTTTTTAGTAATATATATTCCTCATATGTTTTCCTGTGCTAAACAAAATTTTTTAAATTTTCTTTTTTAAGTTTACTTCTTATGTAGCCAAAATTTAAATTTTTAATCACAAAAGTAATTCATGCTTTTATAGGTATTACAGAAAATTGGTAAAACAAGTGAAAAAGAGTATAAAAGTCACTTTCCAGTAATATCCATGTTATGTTTTAGTGTATTCCTTCATAATTTTAAAAATATTCATAATTTTTTAGGTAAAAGTGCAATTATGTTGAATGTAAATGACATTATATCATGAATTTAGCCACTTAGACTTGGATTTGAAGACTGATCTACTTTGAGGTATATGCAGCAGACTTAGCACTCTAGTTCATAACATATTTATTTTTGTTATCTGGGCAGCACTGGATTCTAAACAAATATTTTTAAGTGTACTATTTAATTCCACCTCTTTTTTATTGTTGTATTTTTGAATTATTTTCTTACTGGTTGTTCTAAGGGTTGCATGATGCATTTTAACTGAACACAATCTTTTCTGGACATTTTATATACATGGAATCATATAATATGTGGTCTTTTATAACTGGCTTCTTTCCCTTCACTATTTTCAGGGTTCATCTATGTTGCAGCATGTGCCAGAACTGTATTCCTTTTATTGCTGAATAATTTTTCATTTTATGGATATGTCATTTTATTCATCCATTTATCAGTTGATGAATGTTTCTTTCTACTCTGGCTATTGTGAATAATGATTCTATGAGCATTTGTGTATGTGTTTTTTATGGACTTAAACTTCCATTTCTGTTGGGTATGTACTCAGTAGAATTTTTGGGTTATATGGTAACTCTGTGTTTAACTTTTTGAGGAACTATCAAGAGGAAGTACCAGATCTTTTTTACCCACAGTGTTTGTTTTCATTTTGGAAAGATACATTTGTTGCATTTTAAGTTCTTGGTTGACAGTGTTTTTAAAGCACTTTGAATATAATCATGTGGCCTCCATGTTTTCTGATATGAAGTTAGCTTTTAATTGTAGTGTTGTTCCCCTGTATATGAGGAATGATTTTTTTTTTCTTGCTACTTTCAACATTTTTCTGTATCTTTGTTTTTCAGTGGTTTCACTGTGATATGTCCAGGGAAGGGTCCTTTTGTATTTTTTGGTAGATAATTCTCCATTGACCTTTCACATTTCTGCATGTCTCATAAGTAGACACACTAAATGCTTTTGTTCTGCATTATCATTCAAAGATGTTTATATAGCAAACAGCTTTGGAATATGGAAATAGTGTCTCCATTTGGAACAAAGAGCAGGATTGCTTACGGTCTAGAACAGTATTGATAATGTCTCCCTGAAATAAAGGTGAACAGGCCTACTGGCCATCAGAAATGATTCAAGTGCCCTAAGCTCAGAGATCCTCTCCTGTAACACATTTTACTGCATATATAGTTGTCTCCCAGACCTGTGTTACTCTGTGAGAACTGGGGCTTGACGGTGATGGCACAATGCTGATACTCAGCCTATTTCTATTTCTGAGAATCATGGATTATTATTTGTCTCTAGCCCCAGGATTCTCATATCTTCTGTCAGCAGCCATGACACTGTGGTAAGCTAACTTGTTAGTTTACCAGTAGATTAAGCTTCAAAGTTTACAAAGTAAATTAAGAACCCATCACAATTCTTGGCAGTGTTTATCTTGCTTGACTTTTCATATAAATTGGAAAATTCTGGAGCATTATTATTTCTTCATTTTTTTCCTGTGCTTTTTTATTATACTGCTTCTTCTAGAAATCCATTATAGAGATGTTGGTACACCTGATGTCAGGCAAGTCTCTGAGGCATTGTTCTGTCTTCTTCAGTCTTTTTTCTCTCTGTTCTCCAATTGGATAAACTCTGTTTCTGTTTTCAAGTTCACTGCTTCTTTCTTGTGTCATCTCACATTTCCTGGTGAACTCACTTGGAATTTTTCTTTTTGGCTGTTGTCCTTTTAAAAACAATTTCCATTTGGTTATTTTTAATAGATTCTGTTTTATTGTTTATATTCCCTATTTGTATAATCATTGTCATCATGCTTTCGTTTTATTTTTAAAGGATTGCCTCCAGTTTTTTGAACATATTTATAAAACTTGTCTGCTAAATCCAACATCTGGTCCTACTCAGCCAGTTTCCACTGTTCTGTTTGTTCAGTACAAGTCACATTTCCTACTTTTTCAAATATCTTGTGGTTTCTTCTGTTTGTTTTTTAAACAAGATCATTTAGATATCATAGCAGTTTTGGATTCTAGTTTTCTCTGTCTTTCCTCTGAGGGGTTTTCATTCATTCATTCATTTATATATTTATATTTCAGCATATTACAGGAGTACAAATGTTTAGGTTACATATGTTGCCTTTGCCCCTCCCGAGTCAGAGCTTCAAGCGTGTCCATCCCCCAGATAGTACTCATCGCACCCATTAGGTGTGAATATACCCATCTCCTCCTCCCCCCTCCCACCTGCCTGACACCTGATGAATGTTACTACCATACATGCACACAAGTATCCCTAGATCTTTACATTTCTGGTTCCTTGTCATTTAAGTCCCAGTTCAGATATCACCTCAGAGAAGTGTTCCCTGAAACCTGTTATCCAGTTTATTTTTATCTCATTTCTTTAAAAAATTTTTTCTAATCTTATTCCTCACTGATATTTATCTTTATTGTCTGTCTCTTCCTGTAAAATCTGTTTTATAAGGACAGTCCTTTTTCTCTTGTATGTGGTCATATCCTTGCTTCTTAGAGAAGTGCCTGGCAAATTCAGTAAATATCTTTGTTTAACTGATAAGTTATTTTCTTTGTAAAAATATTCTTTAATAGTTTTTATTTGAATTATTGATATTTTTCATGTAAACAATTTTCCATCTTTAGCATAATTCATTTTATAGAGATAATCTTGACAATAATCAAATGATAGTTCTTTAAGGATTTTTACCAAGAGAAAAGAAAATATATATAATAAAATATTTACATTATAAAAATCTTTCTACATTTTGTGAAGAAATGAACTCTCGTACATTATTCTCAAATGTTTGTATCCAGAACTGCTGATTATTATCATTTTTATTTGGGGAGACAATTATTTGCATAACTTATTTTTTATATATCATTTGTTATTGTTGTTTTCATGATATCCTTTCTTTAATTTGTTACCTATGCTTATCTTACTCTGTTTGGATTTTTAGCCTCCCATGGTTAGAAATTGTCTTCTTTACTTCAGTGCTTAGCTTATGGAAAGAACTCAGCTTTTATCTTTTAAGTAAGTGTTTGAAATAAAACTAAGGTTCATTAGTGAAATAGTGGAGTTAGTATTTGAAATTTTGTTTTCACTTTATTTTAGATGGTAAAATATATTTTGAAGGAACAATTCAGAGGGTTATTTTTCTAAATCAGTAGATTTGCTTCCCTTTTATTTGTATAAATATTCAGTACCGTGAGGTTAAATGAGTTTTCGAAGGAATGGATGTGTTTGTGAAGTAGTTTGGAGTGTTCAGCTACTAGACTTAATCCCAGGGGCAAGAAGAATAGTAATGACGGTTTTTCTTTTTACTGCAGAGACCAACCTTGTTTTTCTTATTATGTACACTGACCTGCCTTGACCTCATTTATAGAGTAGCTGCTATAAATTTGGCCCTTGATTAATGTTTTATTAGTATAACTAACATGAAGACCTTTATAGACAGACTACAGCATAAAGTTTGAGGGACTCAAAGAGTGTCATTAACAAATCAGTTACTTAGTTCAGAGGTAAGTAATTGTTGTTTGGTAGAAATGTTTCCTTTAACTTATATGTTTAATAAGATACTATATAAATACACTGTTTTAATAGTTTTGAGTTCAGTTATTGGTATTTTTCACATAAACAGCATTTCATTTTAGACAAATTTATTTTATAGAGCTAAAGCAATTAATAATCACTGACATAATCAAATGACATATCTTTAATGACTTTTACCAAGAGGAAGAAAAATACAAATAATAAATGATTTCAGTTTAAAAAATTAAATTTTCACATTTTATGAGCAATAACATTGTTATTCCTGAATGATATATTTTTGTTTATGAATGTTTTATGATATCTTGAATCATTATCATCTCTATTCACTTTTTTTTTTCTTGGGTAGTGGGTGACAAAGTCTCCATCTGTTGCCCCTGGGCTAGAGTGCAGTGTTGTCATCATAGTTCACTGAAGGCTCAAACTCCTGGCTTCAAGTGATCCTCCTGCCTCCGCCTCCCAAAAGTGCTAGGATTACAGGCGTGAGCCACCACTCCTAGCTCTGTTTACTTTTTAAATATGCAAGTAATTGATCTAAAACGGTTTTATCATTTTTGAAAGGCAGAACTTTCTTTAAACAAATAGTTTTAAATTTTTTAAAGAATGTTAAAGCTCCCTGTGAGGGGATTCACTTCTTTCTGTAGTTGGTTTACTCTAGGACTTCAAAGTGTATCTGGGATTTTTTTATTAAAGGAAAAAGTTTCAAAAAAAAAAAAAAAAGAATATTAAAGCTACCTTTTAGACTGTAATGCTGTACCACCACATTAATAGAAAATAATATACAGTTACCACCATTGCCTTGACCCTCTTGAATGAAATCTGAAGGTTCATCGTTATACTAAAATTCAAATGTGGTAGGTTACATAATTATGTATATTGTGCTTCAATTGATTTGTGTATTTGATTTGGCTGTATTTTTTTCCTTCACCTTAAAAATCTATTGAATTGAATTAAAACATATATTTAATTAAACTAATTTCAATAACACTGTTGCTTCCATTTTACAGTTCAGTACTTAGCCAGTGAATCTTATATCTTTTCCCATTTGGATAAAGAAGGGGTTTCAGTTGCATATTTTGCCTTCCTTATTTTTAGAGGTTTTGATGGCATCACTTGTAAAAAATTTAGCATCTCAATATTGATTTTAATTTTGTTAGCAGAAATAGATCTGGCTGCTAGGTTGCCTCCTTCTTCTTGCCAGCCTGCTTTTCATTTCTTCAACAAAATTTTTAGAGCATTTCAAGCTCCATATTTTATTCTAAGTAGCTGTGATCAAGGCAGCTGCTCTGTGAGACTTTAATCAATGAAATTTGTAATGACTTCTTTCTTATAACTTCACTTTTTTGACTGTGTCAGGTTTTAGTCTGAAACTATCCGTTCTTGGCGCACCCATGGTCAAAGAATGACCAGACATGCCAAAGTTAGCAGAGAAAGATAGGATTATAGGGCAAGAGCAAGATATAGGTTTACAGAGCATGGTACATACACCATAGATGATGACGACCAGACCCATTGTTGCAGTAGATCATGCAAAAGGAAGGACAAAAAGAGAGCTCAAGGCTGTGGTCTGCGTCTTATTTTATAGGACCTCCCTTGTGGTTTAGAGGTCACCATGGAACCACTTTGATTGGACATTTGGGAGTCACATGACCTGAGCCTTAACTACACGTGGGTTCTAGGTCATTTTCCAGACTTTATGGTACCCATGTGACTTGGCCCCTGGGCCAGAGAGTCCCCTGCATTCCTTGTCAGCTGGCGCTTCAAGTTCTGATTGGCAGATTCATAGGGTATTCCCTCCTCCCCCAGGTATGGAGAATTAGGGTTGGGCAGGACCAAGATGGGGGCAGCAGCACCCACTTTCGTCCCTAGGAGACCTGGAATCCCTCACTATCTACCTAACAACCGTATATCTCTTACTTAAAGGGAAAAATGCATTGGATAAATATTTATCATCTTGCATATTTTATATATTTAGGTGGTCCTGTTTTTGTTCTTGCTCTCTAGAATTTTGAAAAATCAGTGCAAATTCCCTATCAGTAAAATTTTTATAGCTTAAAATGTCAAAAATTCTGTGAAGTTTCCTGTCATTCTTGTTACTAATTTTCTTAATTTTTCTCTTAATTTCTCCTCATTTTTCCTATTTCATTTATATTTTGAAGTAAAAAACAGACATAGTTTCATTGGCTGGTACAATTTTTTAAATGTTTGATGGTAAAAATCAGAGAAATAGTAAACTATGAAACCTAGTTTAAAGATATATTTGTTAAAAATGTTAAGATTTAAATTCTCATCTTGAATCTTTTAATTTGTTAAATAAGTAATTAAAATGACCTATAATTATAGTATTGGGTTTAGTTTACTAAAATACATTTTGAGAACTTTTATAGCCTCCTAGGATTTTACTCTTAAACCTGCTGCTGCAACTCTTCTCATTTCCCCATCTTTGGAAAGCATAGAAAGGGCAGATTATCCCACATACTGTTGGGCACATTGCTTAATTATCCTCTAGGGATAGTCAGTATCTGCTTATTACAGCAATAACTCAGACTTGTATCTGAATATGTAAATAGTCCTCATAAAAGACATAATATTTCCAGTATTAATACACTGGTCTTTCTCTTCAAAATCCAACTGCTTAGATTGCACTTCTGCTTTCTGAGTGAGCTCCAGTATTGTCCTTTACTTCTCTAAATATCATAGACTACTAATAAATATCTGTGGAATGACTGTGAAGAAGAATGAATGGAAGGGAGGCGAAGAGGGAAAAGGTAGAGAGGCCAAAAGACATTTCATTATTCTGACCCCTTTGGCCATTATCATTGGTATTTTGGACCTGGGTTATATTTTGGTAAAAAGACAAAGGTATTTATTACACTTAAGTGAACAGCATGGCTAGAATATATTCTTGTCTATACCATGGAAGACAAAATTTGAACTGAAGTAGAGATTATCTATTGGAAACTCTGAAGTGTTATGTAAAGAGCCATATGCTTTCTGGTTAAAATTTTTAAATTATATGTGTAGTAAGATACTTTATAGAAAAACTGAAATTAAATATTTTTTTAATTAAAAAAATTTTTTTAGAGTTGGGGGCCTCACTATTTTGCCCGGGCTAGACTGTAATTCCTGGGCTCAAGTGATCCTCCTGCCTCAGCTTCCCAAGTAGCTGGGACTACAGGCATGTGCCATTGCACACAGCTCAGGTAAATATTATACATATTTGTTTGGATATGATATCATTTTGGGGTAGAGTCAGAGGTCATTGTTCCAAAGATTAGTTGAGCAGAGACTTTCTTCATCTCTATTTACTGCAACCTTGGGTTGAATTGGTATAGAAGTGTAACAGAGAAATGCTAAACTGAATTCCAAGTAGTGAGCCAGCAGAGGCATTTCCCTCAGTGATTTTGCTTTTCTACATATTAGTGTCTTTTCTTTCTTTTTATATGCATGTTCTTGAGAACAAATTATTTTATAGTCCTAAGACATTCTTTCATTTAGAATATGCCAATTTGCAACATGGCCCTTTTGCTTCCATTCTAGTGTCTGAGATACCATGAGTTGTTTTAAAATGCTCGACTAGGTGTTATTGTATAAAATAAGTTTGGAAAAACAGATTGATGTCAGGACGTAATGTTTATATTAAATGTGACATATTACTGGGCTTTTATATTCTTAGGAAGAAATAACTTTATGGAGTATTTGCTATTTCCATTCTATTAATAATTATAGTAAAGTACATGGATACATTGTAGTCTCCCTTCTCAAGGATATTGCTTTCTAGAAGTGGGTATTATCTTGGAGAGATCTCAACTGAGAAAAATCTATGCTGGCCTTAAATGTTTATGAAGCCCATTTAAAAAGTCAGGTTTTTTTTTTTTTTTTAACATACTCTTCTGTTGATCACCATTCTGTTCTTTCTAAGATTTTAGGCTTGTGTATTCTGGACTGTTAGAACCTTTCCATCTCATTCACAGTTGTTATTGAGAACTTGAACTCAAAGAGGAGTAGAGATATCAATTTAAGGATTTTTTTGGTATTATTGAATATGCTGTACTTGTGTGTGGGAAGGGAGAGAGAGAGCTAGGGAGGGGGAGAGAGAGGAGGGGATGGAGGGGGAGCGAGAGGTGAGCAGGGAGTCAGGTACATAGAGAGTTAGGCAATGATTTTTCACTATAAGAATAAGGGCTATATTAATTTATGGAGATGATAGTCTGAGAAGTGAGGCTTTAGTATTTCTCATATTCCTGAAGGAAGTCTTTGGAAACAATTTTCACCCTCATTTTCAGTTTGTGACTGTTTTCTATAGTTAATTCTATAGAAATTACAATGTCAGAAGGATTGCCAATTCAGGAACATTACTTCCACATTCTCAATTATTAGGGTGCAGAAAAACAGTAACTTTCCTTTCCCGTCAATGGTGATGTTTAGTAGTGAAAATCTGACAGTTGCTGCTAATGGGGGTCACAGAAAGCCCAGGAAACAGAGCAGTTATATTGGAAAACTCTTGGTGAAAATGTGTGTATGTGCTTACCCAAGGTCTAGACTAGTATAATCAGATGTGGACAATGGGCCGTAATGTAGTTACGGGAGATGGTTGTCATCATTACTGTTATTTATTGAACCTCTAGTGTGAATCTTTTCTAGTTGGTCACTTGATAGGGCTGTTTGTTTCCTAAGGCTGACATAAGCGGTTTTTTTTTTCTTCCTCCTTGCACTGTAGGTATAAATTATATATAGTTTTTCTTCTTAATATTAAAATATGTGAATTATTTTGTCCTCTGCATTTAGAGATGTAATCTACTTTGCAGTAAACCCAACATTTTGAGACTGCTTATTATAATTAAGACTTTAATTTACCTTAATTTGTTGTTTGAAATAACAGTTTGCACAATCGTTAGATAAAATTGCTGTTGCTAAATACTGTATCATTTGTATATTTAGGAAAATAAGCATATAGATGGGAAAAAAATCAACCCTGTAGAAAAGCAAGAAAAAATTCATTTAGGTATCTTATTTGCTTCATTTTTGAAGGCGTTTTTATGTTTTCCTTAAAGGACAATCATATTTGTGTGTATATTTAAAATAAATGTAAGGAGGTATGTAGTAGTCAGGACCTTCTGAGATACTGACTGAAAAACATTTTGTAAATTGTGAAAAAAATATATATGCTCCTCTTCTATGAAAGTATTATTAAATCCTTTGCATACATCCTAATCAATTTTTACACCCCCATAATATTCTGAAATAAAAAAGAAAAAAAAGCAATTTTTATAATCTTAAAAGGTTAGATGGTAATCATTTTGTATCATGCAGTGAAAATATTTCAAACTTATATTTGTAATATAGTTAAGTCTAATCTAAAAGCTCTAGGGTTTTACTGTTAATTGCTTAGATCAATTTAGATACTTGAGAATATTTGGTTTGAAGTATTTCTACAAGCTGTCCATTCATCAAATAATGACTGGGTACAGCCCACTGAACAGTACATTTTAGATGTTATGGTTGATTGAAAAAGAAGAATAAGTAAAAGATGTTCTTCCTCAGTAAGTTGTGGTCTGATTGGGAAAATAGAGTAATACTCATAGAATTCTAACAGAATTTTTCTAAGATAAAAATAAAGAAGGATAATATATGCTATACCTACAATAAGCACTAGCTATAAGATTGATATAAAATAAAGGTCTTCGTAGGTTAGAATTGCAGAATATTTCTTAGAGGGAAGGAGGATTGAATTGTGTCTTAAAGAATTAAGGTTTGAAATATAAAGAAAGGATAAAAAATAGATTGGAGAGTGGTTTATAGCACTCATTTTCTATCCGTGTGCTAGCTACTGTTCTGGAGTCTGAGCATGTAGCTGTGAATAGGTTTGTGAGGTCATAGAGGAGAGAACAAATAAACAAGTAAACAAAATAAGACAATTCAGATAGTAGAAGAAAACAAAGAACGATAATAAGAGTAAAGAGGGGAAGGCTTATAGGGCAGCCAACATGGAGTGTTTAGAAAAGACTTGTGAAGAGAGACACTTGGTTTGAATGAAGAAAAGTAGCTAACTATATTGAGATCTAGGTCCCATTTTAAGATGAGGACACAGTAAGATCAAAGGCCTTAGGGAAAGAACAATTTGTTATTGAAACAAATTGAAGGCCAGAGTGGCTGGAAGAAAATGAGGAAGGAAGAGAGTAATGTTTGGAAATGCCAGAGAAGTAAGTTGTGTTAAGAAATTTGGATTAAATCTTTTTTAGTAAGAATATATTGTAGAGTTTTAAACAGAGGAGTGGCATGATATGACTTGTTTTGGGGGGAGTGGTTTACAGTAACATTTAACTTAAGTGTTCTTTTTTTAAAAAAATATTTACTTTTAAAAATTATAGCAAAATATACTTAACATAAAATTTACCATATTAATCATTTAAAAGTGTACAGTTCAGTGGCATTAAGTATCATACATTTACATTGTTGTGCAACCATTACCACTATCCATCTCCAGAACTCTTTTCATCTTGCATAATGGAAACTCTGTACTCATTTAACACTAACTCCCCGTTCCTCCCTCTCCCCAGCCCCCAGCAACCACCATTTGTCTCTGTCAATTTGACTACTGTAGGTAACTTATATTAATGGAGTCACACAGTATGTGTTGTATGGTATCTGGCTTTTTTCAATTAGCATGTTGTCTTCAAGGTTCATCCATGTTGTAGCCTGTATCAGAATTTCCTTCCTTTTTAAGGCTCAATGGTATTCCATTGTATGTATATACCCCATTTCATTTATCCATTTATCTGTTAATGGACACTTGGATTGCTTCCACCTTTGGGTGTTACAGATAATGCTGCAATGAGCATGGGTGTACAAATATCTCTTTGAGATCCTGCTTTCAGTTATTTTGAGTTATATACCCAGAAGTAGAATTGCTGGATTATATAGTAATTCTATTTTCAGTATTTTTGGGAACCACCATACTGCTTTCCATAGTGTCCATACCATTTTACACACAGTCTACAAGTGTTCAGTTTGGCCACATCCTTGTCAACACTTGTTATTTTCTGTTTTTTTAATAGTAGCCATCCTAATGAGTGTGAGGTAGTGGCTCGTTGTTTTGATTTGCATTTCCCTAATGATTACTGATGTTGAACATATTTTCATGTGCTTTTTGACCATTTATATATCTTCTTTGGAGAATGCCTAATCAAATCCAGTGCCCATTTTGTAATTAGTTTTGTTGTTTATATTGTTGTTGAGTTGTAAGAGTTCTTTATGTATTCTTGATAATAATCTCTTGCCAGATGTATGATTTGCAAATATTTTCTCCCTTTCCATAAGTTGATATGCCTGCTGGGTATTCAAATGAAGGTTTCAGTTGGGTAGTTGGCCATGTGAGTCAGAAATACAGGGGACCAAGGGTTAGAGGTATAAATTTAGGAATGAGTAATATGTAGGTGAGATTTAAAGGTCATAGGACTGGATTAGATAATTTAGATAAAGGAAAGAGCATACAACTGAGTCCTGGGACACTATAAAATTTATAGGTAGTGCAGAGAAGGGGGATGTAGCAAAAAGGAGAGTAAAAAACAGCCACTAGATAGGAGGTAAACCAGGAAAGTGCTATGTATTGTTGAAGAAGGTAAGAGAAGAAAATGTTTCAAGAATCATAAGGTACTTTTCACAGTTACCTTGCTATTTGTATATAGTCCCAACTTCCTATATTAGATTGCAAACTCACGGTGAACAGTTTTATGCATATCTGTATTCCTTAGCATTAGTAGCCTAGAAGTACCTGGCAGAAGTGTGTGTTTAGAGTTTGTTTTCCTTACAAGTACTACTGTACCCCCAGCAATGATCAGGCACTGTTCTATGGTCTGGTGATAGAAGGATAAATTATATATGATTTGTACTATCTCAAATAGAAGACAGATTTGTAAATACATATTTGAAATGGTTTTATACAGAATATTACAGTGTAATAAGGTCCACAGAAGAGGCATATGCTTTTTTGTAGGGAATTAGTTTTATGACTGAGGGAAAGCAGGTGTAGGAACAGAAAAGGTTTTATAGTGAAGGTGACTTTCATTTTAGCTTTGAAGGATTGATAAATTGGGTAAGATGGAATGTGAAGTGAGGTCGTTCCTGGCCTGTGGGACAGTAGGAACAGAGGCAAAGAAGTGTGAAAGAATAGGGTATAATGTTCCTCCTGGCCTGGAGGAATGCTTAGAGTATAAAGGATTAGCAAAAATGAGGCTAGTTTCTAAGCCATGCAAAGGTGTTTAGTCTCTTTTGTAGATCGTAGGAAGGTGGCTAAAATGTTGTGAAGTGTACAGCAGTAATCAGATCTTCATTTTAGAAAGATGATGCTGATGAAGAATTGGCAAGAATAGTAAAACTAATGGAAAGAAATTGGATTGGAGGCTATCGTAATAATCAAAGCCATGATGCTGAGGGCCTGAAGGGCACCGGAAAATGTTACAGAGAAAAACAACTTCTAGAGTTATTCCAGAGGTAGAATGGGTAGTACTTAGTCTATTGAATGTGTAGGATGATTAAGAAGGAACTGCTGTATGTTACTGATATTTCAACCTTTAGTACTGGGGTAAATAGTGGTTATGTTAACAGGGCAGAGAATGAAAGAATAAATGATCTCTGAATAAGGGACTATTTTAATAAATTATGGTACATTCCATCCACAAGAATCATTTGTAGCTGTTCTATTTAATGGTGCACTGTTAAGTGAAATAAACAAGTTTGTATATTATGACTCCTTAAGTGTTAAAAAATATTTTTATACAATGCACAAACATGTATAGCCATATACATAAGCATAATACCATACATATTTCTGTAAGTTTAGAAAAATGTAAGGACAAATCCATAAACTGTTAATGGTGGTGACTTATTCTGAAAAAATGGACAGGAAAGAGGGTTGGGAACTTTCACTTGTTGCTTCATTATTAAAGTGTTACATGATTATTTTTATGCCACACAGACAGAAAAATGAAAAGCATCAAGACAGAAAATTATCTGTCTTTATGTATCTACCTATATCTATCTATCTGGCAGTAAATGGATACCTTGAAAACTAAATGGCAGGAAAGGGGTGTTTTAGTTATCTTAAAAATATAACACAATTTTGTTGCTCTTCATAACTTTGTTCGTACTGTTGTCTGGAATATCTTTTTCTCTCTTTGTTGCTTTTGTCCTTTATTTAAGACCCATCTTTATGCTCTAGTTCTCTCTTGGAGCTTTTCTCAGCTTGAGTAGTTCATAGTGATGAACTACAATAGAAAATGTATTATGTTCTTATTGTACTTGTATTACTTATTGCATAACAAATTACCACAAATTCTGCAGCTTAAAACAACATACATTTACTATCTTACAGTTTTCATGTGTCAGAAGTTTGAGCTCAGCTTAGCTGGATCTTCTGCTGAGGGTTTTACAGATCTGCAATAAAGGTGTTAGCCAAGTTGCATTCCTCTCTGAAACTAGGAATTTTTTTCCAGGTTCACATAGTTCTTCATAGAATTCAGTTCATTACACTTGTAGGACTGAAGTCCCCCATTTTCTTGCTGTTATGGGGGGACCATCTCAGCTCCTGCAGGCTGCTCATACTTCCCTGTCACCTGGCATTCTCACAACCTGGTGGCTTACTTCTTCAAGGCTGGCAGTGCAGTCTCTTCCGGTATGTTGAAGTAGAGCTTTATTATATAATATAAACACCAGTGTGACTGTCCCATCACTGTTGCCGTGTAAAGTACCTAATTAAGGAATGATGATCACATTGTCTTTATCATATTCTATTTGCTAGAAGCAAGTACCAGATTCTGCTCAGATTGAACTCAAGGGGATGGGATCATAAAAGGCCATGACTCACTGAAGGTCACTAGGGTATGTCCACCACCAGCACTTTAATATTAGAGTTTAAAGCTGGATGGACAGGACTTCAGTGTAGTCTCTTTTTCCGCAACCAAAATATAATGAAAGCTTATCTCCAGTGCTTGCGTAGTCTTTATAAGGGTAATAGGTGTTGAATAGATGTTTGACAGTATTTTAAAAGGCAAGCGGACAAAAATGTTAGAATATCAGAGTAAGCACTCAAAAGACTTAATTATATTGTGGATGAAATGATGAAGCCTTGATTTTTAGGGCATTGGCTATGAAATAGCATAAATTAAATTTGGAAATATTACAAAGGAAATATTGACAAAATTAGCTGATTGATTAGGGGCTTGGAGGGAGGTGGTAGAGAGGAGGGGGAGACTAGAATAACTTTGAGGTTACTAGATTGGAACTGGGAGGATGGTGTGCCATTGACTTAATCAATTCAATTAATGTTTGAGTGTGTAAGGCAATATGATGTTAAATTCACGATGTGGTTTTAGGTCTCTAGAGGGAAACTAAGAAGTACAAACCAGTATTTCACATGTGCACTCTTGAAAGCCCTTACTTTCTCTTTCAGTAGAATGATAGGAAGTTATTCATTAGCAGTTTTTAAAATTATGCTAGGGATTATTTTTTTCTGTAATGCCTAACTGTGTACTGTTTAATAGCATTTGGAAAAAATACAGGGGTGATGTCACCCAAAAATTGTACACAAGACATTGCATTAACATTTGTAGTTGGGAGACAGTTTGGGGATAAAGGAGAGGGTCCGACAGATCTGAAATCAAATTATAATATATATAAGCTTAATAGAGATAGGGAAAAAATGGTAGAAAAGCAGAAAGCCTTTTTATTTTCTGTAAGGATTTTCTATTTTCCTTTCTTTTAATTATTGCTCATTGTAAAAATTCAAATAATAGAGAAATATAAGGAGGAGGATTTAAGCCTCATTCTCTAGCCCAGGTATGTGCATACTTTTTCTGTAAAGGGCCAGATGGTTCTTTAGGCTTTGTGGGACATATAGTCTCTGTCACAACTACTCAACTCAATGTATTACACTATAGTGACTTGAAAACAGCCACAGATAATGCTTAAATAAATACTTGAACAAATGGTTGTATTCCAATAAAGCTTTATTAACAAAAACAGTGGTAGGCCAGATTTGGCCCATAGGCCATAATTTGCTGACCTCTGTTCTAGATAATTGGCAGTTGGATATACTTTGTTTCATATTTTTTCGGAACTTGTATTTTTCATAATATTCTTCAACTTTGTTTTTCTTCATAATGTTTATTGTGGGTATTTTTTTCTTGTCAATTCAGAAGAATTTGTTTCATCATATGATTGTATATTTTGGTTCTTTAAAATTTTTACCTTTTTATAAACAGTGTAATGGTGAAATTCCTTGTGCGCACAAGTATCTTTCTACACTTTGAGAACACATTCATATGGCATGATAATTGCTTTGGATCCAAGTCTGTGTATATTTTATTTATATATTTTTTATTTTTATTTTTATTTTTTTTTTATTTCAGCTCTTCATAGGGGTACAAAAGCTCAGGTTATATACATTGTCTGTGTCCTGCCCATTCCCCTGAGTCAGAGCCTCAGGCATGTTCATTCTCCAGACTGTGCCTGGCATTCACCATGTAGTCATACCTCCATCCCCTCCCCCGCCTCCACCTCCCCGAGTCAGCACCTTCAAGCATGACCATTCCCCAGACGGTGCACAACGCACTCATCATGTAGGCATACATCCATTCCCCCCCCTTTCTCAGTCTGATATCCAATTGGTATCCTTCCCCGATGTGCATTTAGGTGATGATCAGGGAAACCAATTTTCTGGTGAGTACATATGATGCTTGCTTTTCCATTCTTTGGATACTTCACTTAATATAATGGGTTCCAACTCTCTCCAGGAGAACCAAAGAGATGTCGTATCACCGTTATTTCTTATAGCTGAGTAATACTCCATGGTATACATATACCACAGTTTACTAATCCATTCATGGATTGATGGGCACTTGGGTTGTTTCCACATCTTTGCGATTGTGAATTGTGCTACTATAAACATTCAGGTACAGGTGTCTTATTTTATTTATATTTTTAATAAAACTTTGCTACAAAGTGAGGCAAGTACCCTGTTGGATGGGAATAGGTTCATGCTGTTGTTGATGACCATTGAGTCTAACTTTTGTAGGTGGGCATTTTCTAGTGGCAGTTTAGCCACTTCTGTATAAATATTAAAAATAATCTTAGTCTTGCCCACCTTATCTTTCCAACTCCTATTAAAGAAGGGAGTTTCTTTCTTTATTTTTTTATGGACTCTACTGTGGTATAGTAAAAGAAGGGAGTTTAGAAGACCTATAAATAACAAACATGTTTCAGAAGCCTCCCATTTATGTCAGATGAATTATTTTGTTGGTATTAATGGTAAAGTAAATTGGGTTATAAAAGCATTAATCAGAATGGGTCATTTGTTTTATATATCCAGGACATTTTGTTGAAAGGTTTAGAACTGTGTAGTCATCATTAATGTTCCATTTGAATTGTTTATATGGAGGAGTCTTTTTTAAAATTATTTTTATTTGTTTATTTATTTATTTATCTATCTTTTTAGAGACAAGATCTTGCTCTGTTGCCCAGGCTGGGGTGCAGAGACATGATAATAGCTCACGGTGACCTTGAACTTCTGGGCTCAAGAGATCCTCCTACCTCAGCCTTCCAAGTAGCTAGGACCACAGGCACATGCCACCATGCCTGGCTAATTTTTTAAAAAGTTTTTGTGAGATGAGTCTTGCTATATTGCCCATGGTGATCTCAAACTCCTGGCCTCAAGAGATCTTCCTGCCTGGTCCTTCCAAAGTCCTGGGATTACAGACATGAGCCACCACACCTGGCCTGGAGAGGTCTTACGTAACACCAAAATTAACAATCTCTTAATCTCTTGACTTGTAATACCATAGACTTATTTTTAAACTTTTTAAAATCTTTATGCAGGGTGATTCATACATCATATATTCTTTTGTATGCTTTTGTTGAATATTGTTAGTGAAATTTATTTTGTTATGCATAACAGTGGATTCTTTTTGTTCCTGTTTAGTATTTTGTTATGCATACCCCATCATTTTAAAATCAATTTTATTTTTAGTGGACATTTGGGTAGTTGCTAGTTTTTGGCCATTATAAATAATTGGTATGAACATTTTTATTCCTATATTTTGTCATTGTAAGAGTCCATGTAAGTTCACATCTTTGCCAAAATTTAGTAATATCAGTTTTTTTTAATATAGATATTTTGGTGGAATATAGAATATCTTATAGTTTTAATTTATATTTCTGCATCATTCATAAACTTATTTGTCATTTGGAAATCTTCTGTAAAGTGCTTATTTGTTTATTTTCTGCATTTTTATAATTTTGATTTAAAATTTTATTTGTAAGAGGCTTTTTAAAAAATATATTTAAAATATTAATTCCTTGTTGGCTATAAGTATTCCAAATATATTCTTTCTTTTTGAGGACAGCCTTTTAGTTCTCTTAATTGTGGCTTTCATGAATATAAATCTTTAAATTCAATGTAGTCCAGTTTGTCAATATTTTTTCTTTATGGTATATATATTTTTGTTTTGTATATTTTAAAGAAGTCTTTACTTTGATCAAGTCACGAAGATACTCTCTTATGTAAGCTTCTATAAGTGTTGAGATCCTTTTTCTTTTTGTTTAAGAGACAAGGTCTTGCTCTGTCTTTTGCCCAGGCTAAAGTATAGTGGCCCAATCATAGCTCACTGCAACCTCAAACTCCTGGGCTCAAGCAATTCTTCTGCCTCAGCCTCCCCAATAGCTAGGGCTACAGGTGTGCACCACCATGCCTAGCTAATTTTTTTTTTTTCCCCAGAGACAGTGTCTTGCTATGTTACCTAGGCTGGTCTCCAACTCCTGGCCTCAGGCTATCCTCCTACCTTGGCCTCCCAAAATTCTGGGATTACAGGCATGAGCCACCCAGCTCACCTGGCTTTAGATTTTATCTATAAATCCATTTGGAATTGATTTGTTTGTATGGTTTAAGGTATTGTAGAAGTCAGTCATGTCAGGTGTGTAATCACATTGTTAAAATACTATATAGCTTTATATCTTTTGTATCTAGTAGCAGGCCATATTCTTAGGGTCATACAAATTTAGAATCTCAGAATACTACATTTCTGTTTCTCTGATTCATTTATCCTTTTATTTGAAATATTTATCTCTATTTGTAAGTTTGCTTTTTAAAGTCCATTTTTTCTCATACTAAGGTCCATTAGCTTTCTTTCTTTTACTGTTTTTTTTATTGTTCATCTTTTTGCAATGTTACTTTCAGTCTTTACTCAAACTTATATTGAAATTTTGTCACTTATAAGCAGCGTATACTTATAAAAAAATCTATTCAACAATAATTACAGTACTGTTTACTTTCTATATATTCCTGACACATTTATGTTAAAATTTACCCTCTTAATATTTGTATCCTTTATATTTGCTCCAAATTTTGTATTCCTTTTTTTCTTCTTTCTTTCCTTCTTTTGACCTAAGTATTTTTTGTTGTTGAATTTTTTTCCTTATTAGCTTGTTGGTTAGATATTCTTTTAGATACTTTTAGTGGATTTAGAGATTGTAGCATGAATATTAGAATTGTTAATGTCTTATATAAAATGGTTCTTTTACCAGTTCATTGACAATACAAGATAGTTATAATACTAATTCATTTGGTTTCTCTTGACTTCTATTGTTACATATTTTAAGATTACAGTATTTTTGAATTCTAGAAGTCATTATTATAAATCTTGTAAATATCAGTGTTCTTTTAGATTTATCCATGTTTGCCATTTCCATTGCTTTATTTTTTTTTCTCTTGATTTGCATCAACCTGCCTGACATTATTTTTCTTCTTTCTGAAGAATGTGGGTTGGCTAGTGACAAATTCCATTTTTTGTTTGTCATAAAATGTTGTTATTTTGCTTATATTGGTGAGGAAAAACTGTTTCTCTACCTTCTTAGGTTCTGTTTTGGGTTCCTGTGAATTAACTGGACAACAGACAGATTAACAAGAGAAAAGACAGATTTTTGGTCTTAAATAAGTACACGGGAGTTCACAGAAAAATGTGTCTGAAGGAAGGGATTAGAATTTGGAGCTCACATACCATCTTAATAAGGGAAAGGAAGGTAGTGAAGGGCACCTTTTGGAAAGCAGGTGACTTTTGGGAAAGATAAATGGGCCCTTAGGAGAATAGATAGGAGATTTAATAGTTTTGACAATATCTGTGTAGGCAATTTTTTATTCCAAGGCTAATTTCCCATATTCATTAATGAGAATCAATCTTTTCTAGTTGTGAAACTCTGTGGGAAGGGATTTACGACAGTTGAATTCTTTTGGGAGAGTCTGCTTTTAGGCAGATAAGGGGAGTTCAGAAAAACACTCTTCACAGTGGTATATTCTGGACCCTTTCACTTTCATTATTGAAAGATATTTTTTCAATGTAGAATTCTTGGCTGGTATTTTTTTGTTTGTTTACTATTTTGAAAAGGTCATTGTATTCTTGATTCCATCAGTCTTTTTGTTGCTCCTTTGAAGACAAGAAGGTGTCCTTCCTCCTTTTACTTACCCTGTACCCCTGACTGCTGTGAAGATTTTTTTTCCTGAATAATTTTACTGTCATGTGCCTAAGTGTGGTTTTCTTTTATCTTGCTTGGGGGTTTGTAGCACTCAATCAACATATGGCTTAGTGTTTGTTTCCAGCTTTGAAATATCGTGGTCATTATCTCTCTTAAAGTATGTGTCTCCTCTCTTTTTGTGCTCCAAATACACTTATGTTGGACCATGTCCTGTATGTTATTTATTTTGTCAAATTTTGAATCTTTTTTTTTTTGAATTTATTTTATTTTTTACTATGCTTCAGTCTAGTTGTCATTAACCTATCTTTCAGTTAGTTCGTCCTTTTTAGGCTGAATTTCATAAGCAGGTAAATCTATTATTTTCATTTTTTTGTTTATTCTGTTGTTTCCATTCTCAACTGGAATTCTTTATTGTACAGTCTGTTATTCTAAACATATTAACTACATTTATTTCAGTGTCCAGATATGAAACTTTACAACTTGATTTTCTGTAAGTCAGTTTCTATTTAGTTTTTATTCATTTGGTATTATTTCTTGTGTCTGTTAATTGGCGATTGAATGTTGGAAATTATATTTTAAAATTGCAACAGTAAATTTAAGTCTCTTTATGATATTATCTTCCTCTAGAGAGGACTTCTGATTTTTGATTAGCAGTTAGACTAGGAGCTGATTATATTAGTTTAGGCACTGAGCTGATTCAAGGCTGGAATTTTTTAGTCTTTGTGGGAGTTTTCCTACTCCTAGCATGTAGCTGTTCTGAGATTTTCTGAAAACCTGGGTTTGACCACAGCCCTCCAACACTGGTATTTCTCTTTTTTTCTTCCCACTTTGAATGTTTTGTTTAGCTTTTTGGCTACCAGTTAATCTAGCTACAAATCACCAGAGTATTGTTTGATGTTTCAGTGTTTTGAGGCCTGGTCTATTAACTGTTTCCTAAAGTATACGTGGATGCCTGCTGAAAGTCGGAGTAGTCTACCAGGACCTCTCCACCTTGACAGACTGTGAACCTCAGTTTTTGTCTACCTAGCTCTGTGAGACTGGTGACAGCTCTGTCTGGCTTCTCTGTTCTTACTTGTGAATAGCAGATTCTTTAATGAGAAAAGTCATGTTGAATGTCTTCTGTGGATTTTTACTGCTTAAATCTTGGCTTCCTTAGCAACTTTCTAGTGCCTGTAAAAAGATTAAAACACAAATTTAATCCAGTATTTTTAGTTCCTTTTGTTAGATGGCTAGTCTGATGGAAGCTAATCTGCTGTTGCCAGAAAGATAATCTTTTGCTATTACATTCTTCAGTTATTTAGTGTGAAGTAATGGTACCTCATTATGTATAATGTCAGAAGAGGAAAGTAAATATTCCTTCCTCTCCAAAATAACATGTTACTTTTAAGTAGGAAATAATCATATATGTTGAATGGGTATACATATATTTATTTGATAATATTCATCTCTTACAGGTTGCTTAGTCAAACAATGAAGGATCATCTAGTAAGAGTAGCAAATGAAGCTGAATTTATTCTGAGCAGGCAGAGAGCAGAGGATATTCACAGACATGCGGAATTTGAGGTAGGTTACTCATGGTTGGTGTGAGAAAGTTACTGTTTTTAATGGTAATCATGGGAAAGTACCCAGGTATAATAAAATGGCAGTATGATCTAAGGAAACATTTTATATGTCATCAAAAATTTAAAAATTAAATTTTTTAAATTTTAGAAATTTAAAAATTTTAAATTCTCAGAGTTGTGGGGACTCGGGGAAGATAGCACAAGTCTCTTTAGCTTTCTCATCTAAACTCCAATTCAGCTATAGAGTAGCTTCTGTGTTTGGCTGACCTGATCTTAATAGTGGGAGCTGAGTCTTGGTCTCTGATGGTTTTCCAATAAAGACAATTAATGAAGGACTTTGGCCCTCTCTGGCCAAAACAGAGCTAGTTAACCAGAAATGAAAATCTCTGTGGCAAAAATGAGATCTTCCAAGTTCCTAGAGAGGAGCTGAACACAGAGGTGTGAAGTTTCCCCACTCTTAAGGTTTGAGAACATAATAATCTTTGTAGCTGAGGAAATGAAGGAACATACAGCTTTCTTCCTGGATTCTTACCAGAGGACCAGTGAGACCACTGCTTATCTCAGCAGTTGCACCTGAACATATGTAACAAATGTGAATTTATAGAGGGGATTAATGGCTTTGTTGCTATATAAATGACCAAAATTCACATAAGGTGAATTAGAAAATTTGACATGAACATTTGATATAGAATTAGAAAAAGATTAAAAAGCGCTATATGGGTTTTTCCTAACATAGATAAAAACTCATATGTTGCTTATATTTTTCTGGTACATTAGGAAAGATGAAAACCATTCCAAATACCAGCTAACCTGAAAATTGTTCTAGAAAAATAAAACTCTGGAAGACCAATTTCACTTAAGAATATAGGTATAAAATTTAAAGTAATACTTTAGCTAATGTAATTCATCAATATAATGAAAGTATTATATAAGATGACAACTGAGAATTTTCCCTGGAGTTCAAAGATGATTTGTTTTTGGATATCTAACTACAAAATAAATTATGCCAACAAATTAAAATAGAGAAAACATGTAAAGATATCAATAAATATAGAAAAAAGCATATGATAAATTTAAGCAGCCAGCTTTATTAAAATTTTGAGAAAAATTTATCTAAGAAAGCAATCTAAATATGATAAAGCTATTTATTAAATATCATTTAAATGGTTAAAGCCATTTCTCTTAAAATCAGGAAAAATGAATGATACTATCACCATTATTATTTTAATATATTCTTGCAAGTACAAGATATAGCTAATATCAATGCTGGAAAAGAAGAAATAAGATTACTAACAAATTTCTAATGCTGAGGTCTAGGAAAACCTAAGAGATTCTGGAGCATTTTCATACCAGAATTAATAAGGGAATTTGGTGAAATTATTGGATACAAGATAAATATGCAAAAAATTAATAGCTTTTCTTTTGACAAGCAGTAACCAGCTAAGAATGGAAATCAGAAATACAGTGTATTCACAGTTATGACAAAAACAGTGTTTTGGATCAGGTGCTCTTTGGAATAAAACTATAAAATCTCATTGAAGGGTAGAAAACAAAATGTAAACTAGTAGAAAGTTATTCCATACTGGGTAGTGTATCTTGAGTTCTTGGTGTGTGTGTGAGTGAGAGAGAGAGGGAGAATATCAGCATTTAATTTTCATATTGTCTAAATTTATAACATTCATGACTTATAATCAAAATTCTGATGGTACTTGAGTATTTGTTTTATATGTAAGTAGATTCAGTACTATACCCAATCTCCCCATTTTATTAGTCACAACTTAATTTCCAGATTCTTTGTTTTGACTCAATTCCTAATTGGCTAGGTTTCATCATCATTCTTGTTTTCTACAAGGGGCTCATGTGTGCTATAAACTTCAAATTCTTTCACGTTTGAGAATATTTGCCTGCTGTCTTTCTATTTGGATGACATTCTGATTGGTTTAATATTGTTGGTTAACACTTATATTTCCTTATAACTTTGTAGACATTGCTTCATTGTTTTATGGCCTTGAATGTTGTTTTCAGAGGACAGTTGTATTTTTCAGTTTTTGATTTGCTTTTTCTGTGTTCTGCCTGAGATTTCTTTGTCCATGAAATTCAATTTCTTAACAGCAATATGGCTCCATATTGAACATCATTTATGAAATTATCCTAGAACATAGTTTCTTATGTTCATAGTTAAAAATCTATAGATTCTGATTTTTCCTTCAGTTCTTAGAAATTTTCTTAAATTATATTTTGAAATATCTTTTTCATTTTATTTTCTTTTTCTTAGTGATGCTAATCTTATATTAGGTATGTGTGTTTGTCTTTCATATTTATTCGTTCCTTACTTTCTTTGATCTCTAGTCTTATTTCTCTATCAGTAATTAAGTTTTTAGTGTTTTATTTTGTCCCTGATATTTTTTATGTCTGTAATGATTATGTTTTATTCCAAAATTTGTTTATTTAGGACTTCAAGCTTTCTCTTTCCTTATTCACTTATTTTGACTTTTAACTTTTTTTTAAATCATGTTTTTGTTATGTTGTTCATTAGAAGAAAGTAATTGTGAGGAATTTCCTTTTATTCTTTAAGCTAGATTTTATCCTAGTGTTTTGTCTTTTGTATATAATCTTAAAGTTTTAATTAAAAATTTGTTTATTAGCTCATTGATTGGTGGTATATGTTTGTATTACTACTGTGCTTTTTTTTTTTTTTTTTGAGATAGAGTCTCACTTTGTCGCCCGGGCTAGAGTGAGTGCCGTGGCGTCAGCCTAGCTCACAGCAACCTTAAACTCCTGGGCTCAAACGATCCTACTGCCTCAGCCTCCCGAGTAGCTGGGACTACAGGCACGCGCCACCATGCCTGGCTCATTTTTTTCTATATATATTTTTAGTTGGCCAGATAATTTCTTTCTATTTTTAGTAGAGACGTGGTCTCGCTCAGGCTGGTCTCGAACTCCTGACTTTGAGCGATCCACCCGACTCGGCCTCCCAGAGGGCTAGGATTACAGGCGTGAGCCACCGCGCCCGGCCTACTACTGTGCTTTTTCATTTCATCTTGTTCATTCTTAGAATACTCTTCCAAGATAATCTGTAGACCAGCTTAGTGACTTCTTCCATTCTTCTCCCCATTGTATACAAAGTTAATTTTCCACCCTCTGAGCTACAGTTTTGATTTTTGTCCAGTATTTTATATCTTACCATAAAGAGAAAGAGCTTGAGATTGGTGAGGAGGCTTGCTTAGAATACCTGAGGTTTTTTTCTCCTATATTTAAAAAAAATTTTTTTTCAAAGAGACAGGTTCTTACTCTGTCACCCAGACTGGAGTGTAGTAGCACAATCATATCTCACTGCAGTGCCAAACTCCTGGGCTCAAGTAATCCTCCCACCTCAGCTTCCCTGGCAGCTAGGACTACAGGTGTGCGCCACCACACTTAACTACATTTTTTTTATTTTTTGTAGAGACAGGGTCTCGCTGTTTTGTGCAGGCTCGTCTCAAATTCCTGGCCTCAAGCGATCCTCTCTCATTGGCTTCCCAAAGTGCTGCTATTACAGGCATGAACCTGGCCTCTCTCCATTATAAGATTTTGTTAAATGTTTTCTACCAAGTTCATTCTGTTTTATTAGAGGCTATAGACAATTCTCATATGAAAATGTGCTTAGACTTTGGGTCATTTTCCCAGTCGATTAAGAGAGTAGTCTGGAGTTTACTTCAGTTGTGGAACGTCAGCCCCATTTTTCACTTCCTTGCCTCACCAATTTTTGTTCTGTAAGTTTTTCTAACATTTCCATTTAGAAGAGGAAAGAGAGAATATTTTCTACTGAGTTTGTTTCTCTCCGTATTTGAAGGCATTAAAAAAATTCTCAGAGTTTTGTCAATTTATCAGTATTGCTTTGGGTGTGTTGGGTTATGGTTAAGAACTGAGCTTTGCTGCTCCCTCAGTTCTAGTTCCAATATGTTTGTTTTCCCCTTGGTAACCAATTTTTTAAATGTTTGGTGACTTATGTTATGTCCCATGTGTTATTTCACTAGTTTTGTTTACTTATTTTTTATTAAATATTTTTTGCTGATTTTTTTTTTTTAGACATTGAAGGGAGGGGAAAAAAAATGCCATTTCAGCCTACCATTCTACCCTGCAACCTATTCCTTAGTGTACTTTCTATTTAATTATAGAGAAGTTTACTTTGTGTAACTCTGGGTTGAGATTGCAGATCTTTTTATTTGCAGTTTTAGTGACCATGGTGATCGGTGGTATATGTGTTCTTTTGCTTATGAATGAGAGAGAATGAGGAAGGAGGAAACATGTGGAATTGAAAAGAGGAGAAATATTTCTAAAACACTCTGTTATGCAAGAGGTTAAACTGATTTGACCCAAACAGTATATATATTGATATTTGCAGTTTAGGTGAGGAATGATGGTGGCAACAGTAGCTAATTTTGCATGAGTCCTATGCTGTGTCAGGTACTGTTATGGGTATTAATGCTGTATAAGTATTAACTAATTTAATTCTTACAATAGACCTCTGAGGCAGTACTGTTATTATCCCTTATTTTATAAATTGGAAAACAGCATAAAGCAGAAATAACCCAGAGTTACAACTGGGATCCAGAACCAGGCAATTTAGCTCTTAATCACTGTTCTATGAATTTAGTTCAAATTTTATTAGATTTCTATAAAATGATTGAATAGGGTTAAACCTTGGGATACATAGCAGCTTTATTCTGAGCTATTTAATTTTATGCTTTGTATAGCTTTTCAGTTCATTCTTTATCATTATGTAACTTATAATATTGCATAATAATATTTACAATATTGTGAAATAATAAGGCAATATAATAAAATGTCTAAATAAAACCAGAAATATTTTAAGCATATGTTATTATTACTTAAATTTTTAATTAAGAAAATATATTTGTCCAATCTTTTCACATCAGAGTCAATTTTAAGAGAACAAATATGTTTTTTCTTATATTTACTGGTCTTTTTTTAATAGAAAAAAAATTATCCTTTATTTATACAACAAACCCCAATGGATTGAGGCATACTCAAGTTTAATATATTTCTAACTACATTGCTCTTACATCTCAAATAATACTCTACAAGATGAGGTATATTTTTCCTAGACAGCTTGTATTTTAAAGGTTATCTATATTCAGCCTTGAATTCATGCTGTGCATTCTTAAATAACGTATCCAAACTTTATCAAATGCTTGTTAACTTCTGCAAAAAAGAGATGTTGTCATGTATTTAATATACCACCTTGTGGTAAAGTACCTGACTTGTTTCATTTATTATCAAAGGATTGATGACAGTGTAGATCTGAAATGCATATCTCTTTAGTTCATTGCATGGTTATCATTGGAGTAGAGTATCCTTGACATATGCTTTTGATTTATGTGGAGCGTCTGTGAATGTCATGACATCATTGATTAGCTGTACATCTTAACTTTGTTTTTTAACCTTACAGCTGTAAATATAATGTTTATAAAAAAAACTGTCATGTAGAATATTGGACTTTGTCTTGTAAATATGGTGCATGTATGAATGTGCACATTTCAAGCAATCTTTTTGTAAAAGAGAGTTCTCTGTCAGAGTTTTAGTTTGTTTAAACAGATGTGATATATCTGAAAAATATATGAGATCAAGATTATTACTTAATGATTTTACTTTTGGGAATCTATGTAAGTTAAAATGCCCCTCAGTAAGAATTTCCTAATGTACTTTTGTCTGATGTTGTTTTGAATTTCATTTGCTAAATGGTAGAAGTCTCTTTTTATTAGCTTCAGTGGAAGTGTAAACCAGTTGGTCTGTCAGTTTATTTGTTTGAAGTAATAAAAATGGATTGTCTATTTTTATGAAATAAAATCCACAAAAGCACTTGATTAATTTTTAATATGGCAATCTATATATTTTTCCTTTAGATGAAGAAATTTGTCAAACATTTTTAAAATAGTTATTTTTTTTGCCAGTTGAGTACTTTTAAATTTGTAAAAGTTAATAAACACTTCTGTAGCACCATTTATTTTAGTAAGCTCTTAATAGGTATAAAATAAATCTTCATAATAATTTTTTAGGTAAATGTTATTGTCATCAGCTGAATGTTATACCTGAGAAAATTTGAAGCACAGAGAGACTAAGTGATTTGTTCTAGGTCATAACAGCTAGTATGTGGTGAAGCTTGGATTTGAACCCGGGCATTTCAGCACTACAACAAATCTGTGATGTATGGAGGATAGATTGACAGAATGATTTAGCTTTGGTCACGTAGCTACTAAATTGATGATTCTGAACTAGAACCCAGGTTCATAACAATAACTCAGTACAGTCTGTCCCCATATCCTCTGTTGACCTCATGGTACCTGAAGTGTTTTGCTGTTGTAATAACATATTATTGAACATGTTCTTGTCAGTTCTGAAGGAATGTGAAGCACATTAACAATTACATATTTTAGGTTTATGTATTTTAGGGTAATGTAGACATCAGTTTTAGGGTTAATCATGATGAATTATCCAACTTTTCTCTTCATTAGTTACTTCTTTCCTCATTTGTGGTTATTTGTTTTCCTCTTATTAAAAACAAATGTTTATTTTTCTAATTATAAAAATGGAGTATATTTATTATTGTGGAAGTTTGGAAAATAATGAAAAATAAAGAACAAAAATATCACTCATTGTTTAGCTTTAACTTCTGTTTCTCTCCATTGGTTTTTGTTTGTTTTGAATAATTTCAAATAATTATAGACTTATAATAAGTTATAAAAGTAGTGAAAAGGTCCTGTCCACCCTTTACCCTACTGTCTTTTTTCAGTACACATGTACTCATTTACTCACTGAAACTACCCATTCACCAAATTTTATGAGCTTCTCAAAAATTTAACATTAAAATAATTTATTGTGAGTGATTTGCCATTCATGAAAAGCTTTTGAAAATATAATTTGTAATAGCTGTATAATATTCCGAAATATAAATATGTATTTATTTTACTATTCTCCATTCTTACTTAAATTGGCATGTTTTGCTCTTGTAAACAAAGCTTTGAGGAATTCAGTGTTCATAAAGCTTTATTTGCATTTCTGAACTTTTTAGTTGGTCTGAATTCCTTTAAGTGAAAATCTGGGATCAGAGGATGAGTTCTCCTGAGTAAATTCATATTTTTTCCTGTTTCACTGCTCCATTGCTGTAGTTGAATAATTTTCGGTTTGCTAAATAAAACGATGTGGACTCTTGTTTTAAAGTTTACATTATGTTTATTACCAGTGAGCTTGAACACTGCATCAATATGATTATGATAGTTTTATTTTTTAAATGTCTGTTTTCTTTGCTCATGGAAACAAAATGTTAGTGATTATCTTACTAATTTGTAAATGTCTTCATGTATTAAAGGTATTAACCTTTGTTTTATTTGTTGCAATATTTTCTCCCAGAATTTTCTTTTTGTTATGATATTTATTATACATTTATAATCATTTAATCTTTAATATAATCCAATTTAAAGGTTTTCCTTTATTATTGCTTTCCTTATTTTTAGGTTTAGTAAATTATTTTCTGTTTCAGGATCATTTAAATATTCACTTATATTTTCTTCTAGATTTGCTGTGGTTTTTAATCTTTAATCTTCAAAATATCTTAGATATTTTTCTTTGTATTTGATAAGCCTTTAATTTTATCCAAATACTTCCAACCAGCTTCTCCAAAATCTTCTCTCTTTGGTTTGCCAAGCTTTGTGTATCATATAATTCTCTCATGTTTGTTAGGGGCTATTTCAGAATTTTATATTGTGTTTCATAGATTTTTTTTCGTTATTGCTCATCTTCCAATCATTAAGCTAATTACACATTTTTTGTTTTAATTTTTCTTACTTTTTATTATGAAAAATTAAAAAATATATAAAAGTCAAAAGAGTAGTATAATGAACACCCATTATCTAGATTTAATAACTATAACATACTGCCACATTTGCTTGATTTTTATTTTTTGCTAAAGTTTTTTTTAAAGTAAATCATAGACTTTGGCAATTGAGCACTTAATACTTTAGTATGAATGTTTAAAACATAAGGATGTTTTCATATATAATCACAACATCATTTTTAAAACTAAGTAACATTAATTCACTAATATCTTCTAATACCTAATATCCAGATTTCCCCAATTTATTTTAAAATATCTTTATCTGCCCAATTGCTTTGACAAGGATCCATTCAAGGACCACATATTACTATTAGTTGTTAAATCTCTTTAATTTTTTTTTTTTAATTTTTGGGACAACCAAAGCTTACAGAAACATTGCTAGTGCAGTGCAACAAATTTAAAAAATTTTTAATGAGATATAATTGCATAATGTGCAATTTACCCATTTAGCGAGTACAGTTCAGTGGTTTTTAGTATATTCACAGTTGTGCCACCATCACCACAATTAACTTTAGGACACTTGCATCACCCCCGAAAATGAAGCTATGTAGCATTTATCAGTAACTCCCCATTTTCCCCTAAACTGCCTGCCCCTAGACAACCACTAATCCTGCTTTCTGTCTCTATGAATTTGCCTATTCTGATGTTTTCATTTAATTGTAGTTATGGTTTCATATAGTATGTGGTGTTTTATGATTAACTTGCTTGGCATAATGTTTTCAAGGTTCATCCAGCTTATGGCTCTTGTGGGGAAGAAAGTTAAAATTGGTAATGTAGTCATAATTCCAAATATACAAGAGTTTACAAGAAAAACTCTCCCTTGGACCCGTGTTTAGGGGAATCAACTTTATCAGTTTCTTGTGTTTTTTTTTCCCCCTGAAATATTTTATACGGGGCATACAAATACGTTGTTTCTTTTTACACAGATGGATGTATAGTATACAGACAGTTGGGTACCTTTTTTTTTTTCACTTAAAGTTACAACTTAGTACATACCGAGGTTTCTAATTTTTTATGCTCTGTATAGTAATCCATTGTATTTTTGTATATCTCTGTATTATTATTATCATTATTATTATTATTATTATAACAGGCCTTCATTACTTGACATTTATTTTGTTTCTATTCTTATGGTAGTATGTGTTACAGTTTATAATTTTGTATTCTGCATTTGGTGGTATATATTTCTGTAGGTGACTATTGAATTTTATATTTTTCTTTATCGTTTATATGATTATTATTGTTTTCTTCATGGAATCCATCGATATAATGCTTTTTTTTAAGGTTATATTACCTGGATAAATCCTACCAGGTTGAGGGTATTTTTTTTTTAACATAACCATTCTAACTTTTTAAATGGTTTTTATAACTATTTATAAGTGATCTTGGTTTTCTTTTCGTTGGTATGTGCTATTGTCATAAAATAAATAGATTAGTTGTTTTGTTTTGGTACTTCAGAGAGCTAAATCTAGGACTTATTCATTGATTATATAAGTTAATTGTTTCCTAATTCATTTGCATCTCTTGGCTACTCTTGTTTCTCTCCCCCTCATTCATTTTGTGTTTTTGTCCCACCTCCCTCTCTCTCTCCTCCCTCCATCGCTTCCATCTCTTTCTTTCTCTTTCCCCATTTTTCCCCTTCTGGTTTATTTGAATGCTTAATTTCACTTCTTTTGAAGTAATGAAACCAAATCAGGATATGAATTTTTGTCTGATGACAGCAGTGATCTCATTATTATTTTTTTACATGGTATTCTCATTTTTGTTATGTTGTAAATAGTATGTCATTTTTGATCTTGTAGTTATTTAATTTCCAAGGAGTTTGTCCTTTATTGTTAGTTCAAACTTTGTTATTCTTTTCTTATTTTGTTGGCTTATGAACAGGTAGTATGGTCTGTAGAATGTCTCACTGAAATTGGAAGATTTTTAATTGGCCTAATTTGATATTATTGTTATATTTACAGGCTTTTATGTATGTTAAAAAAAAGGAAAACTGTAATAAAACATAATATTCTGATCTGTAATCATAGCAAAATTTCCAATGGGATTTTTTTTAAAGAACTCAGGGAAACGATTATCAGACTCATTTGAAAAAAATAAATAAATATACTAGGCTATTCTGCAAGAAGATCAGGAGGGCATGATTAGATCTATGGTAATTAAATGTGGAAATTGTATTATGGATCAGGTATCAGAACACAATATAATATGTGTTTTAGATTTTTTAAGAGAATAATTTTCTGGAGTTTTAAGATACTGGACGATCTCAGAGGAATATATTTATAGATTCATCATTTTAGACATATGTACAATTAAAAGTTAACAAACATTTACATTCAAACTGAAAATAAAATCAGAAAACATTTGGGGAAGTGTGGGATATTAATATTTTAAAATATATAAATATAAATTTTGAGAATATAGAGATTCTCAGACATTTGGGGGAAAATATGAATAGAAAAGAGATTATCAGTTGTCAGTAATGGGAAAGTACAAATTAAAGTGGTAAAACTATTACAGTTTTTTTATGTCAGATGAATGGATAGATAAAAATATGGAATATCCATATAATGAGATATTATTCAAATGTACATGTATAATATACATATATAATATGTAATGTATGTTTGCACGTATCATTGATATATATACATTCTAAAAGTTTAAATCACAAGTTATAGTATAAATAAAATTCTTATGTCAGAGATTTGTTATTAAAAAGAAGAAATTCTCCCAATATTCCTTTTAATAGGTCTTGTTCTTAGATTATTCATTTAGCCTCAATATTGCTTTGATTGGTTTGTCTAATTAATGATAAATGATATTGCCTATTTTGTATTTCATATTAATTTATAACCTTTTTCAGAATACTAATAGATCTTCTAGTTTTACATATTTTTAAAATATTTTGTTGTTTTGGGGCTAACCCTATAATGTATTATTATGCTGTGGGTTTTGGGGAATTGTATGTATTATCCATATATTATTATGATTATCATTAGATACCGAAAATTTCTTGATACTTTTACATGACTGTCTATATTCTTTATAAATCATGTTCAGTAGCCAGCTTCTCTGCATGATTTCTCTTCGGTAATTAAATTTAGCATTTCCAGCTGCTGAAAAATTTGTTGGCCTTTTCTGTTCATTTGTGTTTCCTCATGCGTAAAATGTAAGACATCCACATATTTTTAATTCTTTTAGAATACCATTTTATGTGCTGAGTTTGGCAGTTATATACTGTGAATGGTTTACTTTTTTATTCAATCTTAAATATGAATCTTACATGTTAATTTAAATATGAATCTGTTATATATCAGATATGTAATTACCCTAAGTGTCTTTCTTCTAGTAATTTACAAGGGATTTAATTTTTTTTCTTTGTTATACTAGATTATTTTTAAAAATATGTAATTTTCAGACACCTGTATTCTCTCTTTAAGTGTAGGTATAAACAGTTATACAGAGCTTTAAGTTGAACTAATTACCATTGTTATTAAATTAATCTTTGATTATAACAGAAGAATAATTTTAAATAGAATAAATAAATCTTATGTCTATTCTTTACAGTACTTTATTTAGGAAACTGTAACTCAATTATATTTATATGAGGGATGCTTTTTGATGAAGATAATTTTTTGAGGTGTTTACTGATATCACTGAGTCATCTATCTGTCTTCAGAGAGTATCATGCCTATAATTCAATGCTAATTATTCTCCATTACTTCAGAAAGTACTTTTTCATAGATAATGTAGTTCTTTGTAATAAATTATTAGCATCTACCTACAGCTTGCTATTTTTGGAGATCTCAAATCGTCATTTTTTTAAATATTAATGAGTTCATTTATAAACAGCAGTAGAAGCTTGGATATAATCTTCACTTGTGAATTTATTTAGAGTTATAGCACATAAACTGCTATATTTCAGGCCCTTTATTGAGATTCTGATTTTATCAGTGGGTATATGGTTTATGATTGATTGGGCAGTTTTAGGTATTACTAGCCTAATTCTCCAATTCTATTTTGTTTTTATATTTATTACCATACATTATATTGTTAAATACAGTTTTCTAACATAATAAAATGTTATGATATCAAATGGAGGAGTGGTAACAATACAAATATTTTTGGTACAGCTGTTAATCATCTTTAATTACATTGTTTTTAGTAGAGTTTTAGGCCATCAGTGTCCTCAATATCAGTACCAAAACCATAAAAATTCTTATCAGAAAACATATGGTAAATCTTCATGACTTGTATTTGGAAATAAATTCTTAGTATAATACCAAAAAGAAAAGATAGATAATCAAATGTCATCAAGATTAAAAATGTTTGTGCATCACACATTTTCACTTTTATCAAGAATGTGAGAAGACAGTATGGGATAAAATATTTGCAAATCTTATATCTCATAAAGGTCTTATATTGAGAATATGTAAAGAACTCATTTAACTCAACAACAAAAAGACAATCCAATTAAAAAATGGGCAAAGGACTTAATAGACTTTTCTCCAAAAACTAAAAACAAATTGCCAAACAACCCATGAGAAGATGTTCACCATCTTTTAGGGACATTGAGGAAACTGTAAATTCACAGCCACATCCACTGGGCTGGCTAAAATAAAAAGGCAATAACATGTTGGCGAAGATGGAACCCTCATACACTGTTGGTGTAATGTAAAATTGTGTAGCCGCTGTGGAAACTGGAGGAACCAGTGGAAACAGTTTAGTGTTTCCTCAAAAATTTAAGCATAGAATTACCATGTGATCCAATAATTCTACTTCTAGTTATTTACCCAAAAGAATTGAAAATTGCTACTCAGACAAGTATGTGTATGTGCATATTCATAGCAGTACTATTCAGAATAGCCAAAATGTGATAACTGCCTGTGATGGTTAATTTTATCTATTAACTTCATTGGGCCCAGATTAAACTTTATTTCTGGATGTGTCTGTGACGGTGTTTCTGAATGAGATTAGCATTTGATTGAGTGGACTCAGTATTTTTTAAATCAGTCTAGTAATAAAACTTTAAATTAATTTTCTACATATTTTGTCTCTCCTTTGAACTTCTCATAACACTCTGTCTTCATGTCTAGCTTCCACTACCACCACTCCCCCTTGAAATTTCTTTTTGTGGACTATTGACCTCAATGTAACCAATGCCAATATTTATCTATTTGTCTTCATTTTAATATACCTCATCTCAATATCTAATGACTTTCAACAGATTCTTATTCCCTCTTTACTAATCACTCTCTCTCAATTGCTTTTATATCTTCCCTTTTCTACACAGCTTTTAAATACTAGGGGTCTTGGGGACTTTATCCTAAGCCTTCTCTTTTGTGTCTGCATTTCTTTTCTAAGTAATCAAATCTATTTCTGTTAGTAATCTGTTAGTAATTACTATTTCTGATAGTAATCTAATCTATCCCTTAAATTATATCTTCAGTCTCATAGTTTAAAATTTTCTGTCTTAAGTCCAAATTCTTTTTCTGAGTGCCAGACATACTTGTTAATCCTTATTTTACATACCTGCTTAGATTTCTTACAAACATCATCATACAGTGTAGCCAGGTTGTTAAGAGCAAAGGCTATATACATACACTGAGACAGCCTAGGTTTTGGTAATTCGCTAATACTTTTTCAGTTTTTTAACTTTTGTGAATAACTTCTTACCTCTCAAGTTCCTTATTTGTGAAATGAGGATTATAATACCTTTTTGTGAGAAATGAGATCCATTTAGAACAATGTCTGGCATACAGTAACCACTCAATAAATGTAAACTGCTACAGGTTGAGTATTCTTCATCCCAAAATCTGAAATTCGAAATGCTCCAAAATCCAAAACATATTAAGTGAGAATACGACACACAAGGGAAATGTTCTTGGAGCATTTAAGATTTCAGATTTTCAGATTAGGGATGATCAACCAGTAAGTATAATGCAAATATTCTAAAATCCAAAACACAAGGGAGGGTCAGTATCTCAGTTCTGTACATGTTAAGCTTGAAGTGCCTATTAGATATCTGAATGGATACCTCCTTGGAGTTGGATATATAAATTTGAAATTCATGGGAAAAGTCTAGTCTTCGAAGAGAAATTTGGGAGTCCCCATTGTATTGGTGTTATTTAAAGGCCTATGTCAGGATAAGGTCACCAAGTGAGTGAATATAGATATACGCTGTGGGCAGATAGAAAACCAGAGGAGTTGGTTCTGAAAGTCTATTTTTAAAAGTTTTGGGAGGAATGATAAACTGTGTCACATGATTCTGATATGTCAAATAAGAGTTGGACTGATAATTAACTGTTTGTCTTAGCAAAGTGTGTGTTCTTGTGCTATTTGCTTAACTTCTGACTTTAAAATAATAATGATTTTGATGCATATTTGTATGTATTTATAGGATACAGTGTGATGTTTCAATACATGTATACATTATGTAATTATAAAATCAGGATATTTTAGCATATCCATCACCTTATATATTTATCATTTCTCTGTGGTGATAATATTAAAAATCCTCTCTTCTAGCTATTTTTAAATGTATAATATTGCTAACCATAGTAACCCTACTATTCAGTAGAATGCCAGAACTTATTCTTCCTATCTAACTGTAACTTTGTATCTATTAACCAATCTCTCCCCATTATTTCTCTCCCCCTACCCTCCTCAGCCTCTGGTAACCACTATTCTACCCTCTACTTCTATGGGATCAATTTTTTAGATTCCACATATGAGGGAGATCATGTGGTATTTATCTTCTGTGCCTGGCTTATTTCACTGAACATAATGTCCTTCAGTTTCATCCATGTTGCTGCAAATGACATAATTTCATTTTTTAATGGCTGAATAATATTTTGTTGTGTATATATACCATATTTTCTTTTTTCTGTTCATCTGTTCATGAACACTTAAATTGATTCCATATCTTGGCTATTGTGATTAGTGCTGCAATAAACATGGGACAGCAGATATCTCTTCCACATACTGATTTTGTTTCTTTTGGATATATATACCTAGTACTGGGATTGATGGATCCTATGGTAGTTTTATTTTTCAGTTTTTCAGAAACCTTCATGCCATTTTCCGTAATGGCTGTACTAATTTACATTCCCACCAACACTGTATGAGGAACTCTTAACTTTTATGTCCTTCTTTCTAAGTCACCTCCTCAGAGTCCTTCTTGACTACCCTACCAGGGTGTATCTCTGCTATAAAATACTCTCTGTCTTAGCCCTTTGTTAATTGAGTTTATAATTAACAGCTTAGAAAGTAGTTTCTTCATTTGCGTGTTATTTCTCATAACCGTTTGAGTTGAAGACATGCTTGCCCCTTTGTATTTGCGGTTCTTAATAAATAGATGTTCAATAAACATTTGTTTAATGGACAAAACAAGAACTCCCTGGGAATTCTGTCAGATTTAAGAGTGTGAAATAGATCTTTCATTTAGCATTTGCTTCTTTGATAACAAATATTTGATAGCTAATATTTGTTGAGTGTTGTTATGTACCGGTAAACCTTCTGTTGTACTGGCTGATTCTCCACATCTTAATTTGATCTTTGAGGTTAGTATGAACAGGAATATTTCTTCCCTTAGATAATATTTTATAAAATTGGAAATCTCTAGGTTATAGAAGGTTTATATATGGAGTAGGAAATCATTTTAACAAGTCTACTTTTAGTTCTTTGAGGAATTTCCATACTGTTTTCCATAGAGGTTGTACTAACTTGCACTCCTACAAACAGTGTATAACTGTTCCTTTCTCTCTGCATCTATGCTAGCATCTATTATTTTTAGACTTAATAAAAACCATGGGGTAAGGTGATGTCTCATTGTGGTTTTAATTTGCATTTCCCTAATAATTAGTGACATTTTGTCATATGTTTATTTGTGGTTTGTCTATCTTTGTTTGAAAATCTTCTGTTCATGGGGTTGTTTGTTTTTTCCTTGCTGGTTTGCTTGAGTTCTTTGTAGATTCTGGTTATTAGGCCTTTATCGGATGTACGGCTTGTGAATATTTGCTCTGTTGATTATTTCCTTAGCTGTGCAGAAGCTTTTAAATTTAATCAAGTTCCATTTATTTATTTTTGTTGTTGCTGTGATTGCCATCAGAATCTTCTTCATAAATTCTTTGCAAAGGCTAATATCTAGAAGAGTTTTCCCAGCATTTTCTTCTAGAATTCTTATGGCTTCATGTGTTACCTTTAAGTCTTTTATCCATCTTGAATTAATTTTTGTTAGTGTTGATAGATGTGGATCCTGTTTCATTCTTCTGCATGTGGCTATCCAATTTTCCCAGCACCATTTATTGAATAGGGATTCTTTTCCCTATTGTATATTATTGTCTGTTTTGTTAAAGATCAGTTCGCTGTATGTGGATGGTTTTATATCTGGGTTGTCTGTTCTGTTTCACTGGTCTATGTCTCTGTTTTTGTATCAATATCATGCTGTTTTGGTTATTACAGCTTTGTAGTGTAGTTTGAAGTCTGATAATATGATGCTTCCAAATTTGTTATTTTTGCTTAAGATTGTTTTGGCTTTTTGGGCTCTTTTTTGGTTCCAAATGAAGCATAGCATTATTTTTTCCGGATCTGTGAAATACGATGTTGGTCTTTTGATGGGGATTGCATTGAATCTGTAAATCACTTTGGGTATTAATAGTATGGACATTTTAACAATGTTAATTCGACTATTCGTGAGCTTGATATGTTTTCCCATTTGTTTGTGTTATGTGCAATTTCTTTCTTCAGTGTTTCATAGTTCTCTTTGTAGAGATCTTCCACCTCCTTGGTTCAGTATATTCTAGGATAATTTATTTTCTTTGTACTTGTTGTGAATGGTATTGAGTCTTCAATTTGAGTCTCAGTTTGAATGTTATTGGTATATAGGAACATTACTAATTTGTGTACATTGATTTTGTTCCCTGAGACTTTGCTGAATTTACATATCAATTCCAGGAGACTCTTGGTAGAGTCTTCGGGGTTTTCTGGATATAAGATTGTATTATCAGCCAAAATCTTTATTTGAGAAATTTAACCTGTATTAAAGGAAAGAGATTATGACAAAAGGGATTATATTCATTAACTATTTGAATTTGGATTGGTTTTTGTTCTGAATAAGCCTGGTCTTATGTAGATTCCAACTTAAATTAAGAAACTCAACCTCATAGAATTTCTGATATTATTACGTTTTATTTTTATATTTTAAATTTCTGTTATTCAATGCCAGTTGGCTTAGTAGAGGAGATGCATTTTCTTATAATAACTGTTATTTACTTTCTTGGTGCTTGTTTAAAAAAACCTTCAATTTTGTAATATTTTATTTTCTGAAACATGTTTTATTCTAAAGCTATTCAAAAATGAAATCATTGGGATAGTATTTATGAGACTATAATAAGCATCTGATTAATAGTGTTTTTTACTTGAACGCAAACTATTAGAGATAACAATATAAACAAATTGAGACTTTAGGTAAGTCTATTTATTGATACCATTTTCTTTATTTTTAAGAAGAATGATTCATTAAGTCTTTTTATTTAAGTCATGAAACCATTTCAGCTAACTTTATGAGATGAGAATAACTGCAGACCGTATATTTATCTCATGATTTCTTCCATCAAAGCAAGAAGAAGTGAATTATTGAAAAGATAAAAATAAATTTGTTTGCTTTCTGTCAGAGTTCATATCCACAGCCAACCTTGATAGAAGACCAGAATGATTTAGACAAGTTTGCTTTGGAGATTCATAACATATGCTTGCTGGACAGAATTGAGTTATCTCTGCTCTGGAGAGTAAGTTATTGTAGCAGGAGCTGACAGAGATGAAGATAACTGAGGGAAATTCAATTACCTTTTAGTGTTTTCTTTCTAATAGGATTCTTAATGTGAAAAAGATCCTTATATGATGCACCTCTGTTACTTGTGAGATTTGCCTTGATACCTGTTTCCAGAATACTATGAACTTTCAGTTCTAGGCCTTCATTAAGAATGAAATAGGCAGCTTATTGTTAAGTGTAATTTTGATTGAAAAGCCTTAATTTTTTACTTGATATCATTGGTCATTTTTATAACCATTGAATACTCTCTGTGGTTTTCTTTATTTAGCAAAGTGTGTATTATGTTGAATGAGGTCATTATTTAACATGCTGAGAATTGTTTTTTTCTCTCAAATGACCTTTCTGGAGGCCTGTTTTAGATTCTCAGTAGTGATATATTTATCCCTCTGTCTAATTATCATATGCTGGGGATTGTCAGCTAGAATTGTTTAAATGCTTATTTAAATTCTCAAGCTTTCATTTTCACTCTTCTGTTTTTTTTTCTGCCCAACTTTTTGCTAGAATGATTTTTTCATCCTCTTCTACTTTTTAATGTCTTACAGTTTGACTTCTTTCCTTTCACCTCCAATCTTAGGACAAATGGATTAAAATTGCTCTTTTGAATTTCATTAGTGATCTACTAATTATACTATTCAGTGGTTCTTTCTCATTCCTCATCTTCCTTGATCTCTGCAGTTTTTGACATTGATGATAAACCCTTCCATTTTGAAATTCCTTTTTTGTTTAACTGTTGTGCCTGGTGTTTTTCTGATTTTTTAAAATTTCTAATGATTTGACTTCTGGTTTCATGTCTCATCCCATTTCTTACGCTTTTTATTAAAAGTAATGGTCTTTCACAAGAATACCTCCTTTGTATTTTTTAGTTTTGTGTGCTTTTTTAACAATATCATATAATATCAGCAGAATCTAAACCTTTATATAAAAGACATTAAGTATTTTAAAATTTTCAATCTATATATTTCATTTCTTATACAGGTAATTTATAGTAAAAAATTATAAGAAGACACACAGTGAAAAATCCCCTTCTAACCTCTTCCAGGATGCCTTGTACCTCCTTACCCTTGCAGAAAACTATTGTCAATTTCTTATGAATCTTTTCAGGGTTTCTTTGTGCACATAGACTCACATAGCAATATGTATTCTTATCCCCTTTTGTTATATGAATGCTAGCATATTATAAATAATGTTCTATATTTTGCTTTGTGAACTTAGTATTTTTTTAAATATTTTTTATGCTTCCATCAGCAGTGTATGATTTTCTGTTTCTTCATAGAGCATGTTATTGAATTCTTGGACTTTTGTCCAATGGTAGTGTGTAGTTTTAACTTACACTTACTGCTTTTTAACTTAAGTAGTTAACTTTAACTTTAACTTTAGTTAGTTTTAACTTTAACTTACTGCTTTTTTATGAATGAGTTTGATGATCTTTGAGCCTTTGTATTTCCCTTTCTAAGAAAAAATCCTTTGTCCATTCTATTGGATTGGTTTTCTTTAGTTATTGATCTTATAGATGCTCTACATATATTAAGGAATCAACTCTGATATGTGTTGCAATTATTTTTACCAGTTTGTTTATTGAGTTTGTTCTGATGGTTTTATTTGTTGTCCTACAGAAGTGTTTTTTAAAAATTTTTGTCATTGAATATAAGAATATTTTCTTTTATGACTTCTATAATAATTCAATTGGCTTATATCACCAGTGTGATGTTAAAAAATAATAATGGGCATCTTTTTCTTGTTCCTGACTTTAGTAGAGATGCTTCAATATTTCCTAGCTAAATTTGATATAGCTTTTCAGGTAAGGTAAATGTAGTTTATCATTTTAATGAAATATTCATTTAGTTCTGTTTTGTGTAGTTTATTGTTTTTTCTTTTTTTTTTTAGAAATGAATGTTCAATTTTGTCATCCTTAAGTGGAGTATGGAGTTGATATCAATAGTATATTTTTTTCATGTTAGATGTGTCCATATTATGCCAATATATTTTTTCTTTTTTTTTTATTTCAGCTCATTATGGGGGTACAAAAGTTCAGATTATATATATTGCCCATGCCCTCCCATCCCCCCGAGTCTCAGCTTCAAGCGTGTCCATTCCCTAGACAATGCTGATCACACTCATCACGTAGGTATGCACCCATCCCCTCCAGTCAGAACTTCAGGCGTGTCCATTCCCCAGACAGTGCGCCTCATACTCATCAAGTAGGTATACACCCATCCCCTCCCCCCAGCCCCCACCTCTGTCCAATACCCAATTGGTGTTATTCCCAAATGTGCACTTAGGTGATAATCAGGGAAACCAGTTTGCTGATGAGTACATGTGGTGCTTATTTTTCCATTTTTGGGATACTTCACTTAATAGAATGGGTTCTAACTCTCTCAAGGAGAACCACAGAGATGCTATATCACTGTTATTTCTTATAGCTGAGTAATATTCCATGGTATACATGTACCACATTTTGCTAATGCATTCATGAATTGATGGGCAATTGGGTTGTTTCCACATCTTTGCAATTGTGAATTGTGCTGTTATAAACATTTGGGTGTAGGTGTCTTTTTTATAGAATGACTTTTGTTCTTCTGGGTAGATGCCCAATAATGGGATTGCTGGATCGAATGGTAGGTCTACTTGAATCTGTTTAAGGTATCTTCATATTGTTTTCCAGAGGGGTTGCACTAGTTTACAGTCCCACCAGCAGTGTTTGAGTGTTCCCATCTCTCCGCATCCACGGCAACATGTGTTGTTTTGGGACTTTTTGATAAAGGCCATTCTCACTGGAGTTAAGTGATATCTCATTGTGGTTTTGATTTGCATTTCCCTGATGATTAGAGATGTTGAACATTTTTTCATATGTTTGTTAGCCATTTTTATATCTTCTTTTGAAAAATTTCTGTTCATGTCCTTTACCCACTTTTCGACAGGGTTGTTTGATTTTTTCTTACTGATTTTCCTGAGTTCTAAATAGATTCTTGTTATCAGTCCTTTATCTGATGTGTAGTATGGGAAAACTTTTTCCCATTCTGTAGGTTGTCTGTTTACTCTCATGACTGTTTCTTTGGCTGTGCAGAAGCTTTTTAATTTAATCAGGTCCCATTTATTTATTTTTGTTGTGGCTGTGATTGCCTTAGGGGTCTTCTTCATAAATTCGTTGCCTAGGCCAATGTCTGTAAGAGTCTTTCCTACATTTTCTTCTAGAATTCTAATAGTTTCCCACCTAGGGTTTAAGTCTGTTATCCACCGTGATTTGATTTTTGTGAGAGGTGAAAGCTGTGGGTCCTGTTTTAGTCTTTTACATGTGGCTCTCCAGTTTTCCCAGCACCATTTATTAAATAAGGAATCTTTTCCCCAGAGTATGTTTTTGTCTGCTTTGTCAAAGATTAGATGGCTATATGAGGATGGTTTTATATTTGGATTTTCTGTTCTGTTCCACTGGTCTGTGTCCCTGCACTTGTGCCAATACCAAGCAGTTTTAATAATCACATCCTTGTAGTATAGTTTGAAGTCTGGCAAATTAATACCTCCCATTTTTTTTTTGTTGCTTAAAATTGCTTTTGCTAAACAGGGTCTTCTCTGGTTCCATACAAAGTGTAAAATTATTTTTTCTATATCTGTGAAAAATGATGTTGGTAATTTAATAGGGATTGCATTGAATCTGTAGATAACTTTGGGGAGTATAGACATTTTAACAATGTTGATTCTTCCAATCCCCAAGCATGGTATGGTTTTCCACCTATTTACATACTCTGCGATTTGCTTCCTCAGTGTTTCATAGTTCTCCCTATAGAGGTCCTTTACCTCCTTAGTTAAATATATTCCTAGGTATTTTATTTTATTTGTTGCTATTCTGAAGGGTATTGAGTCCTTAATTTGGTTCTCACTTTGACTGTTATTGGCATATATGAATGCCTCTGATTTGTTTGTATTGATTTTGTATCCCAAGACTTTACTGAATTCATTGATCAATTCCAGGAGTCTCTTGGTTGAATACTTGGGGTTTTCTAGATATAACATCATATCATCAGCAAAGAGTGAGAGTTTGATCTCTTCTTTCCCTATTTGGACTCCCTTGATTCTGCTGTCTTGCCTGATAGCTCTCGCAAGGACTTCCAATACTGTGTTGAAAAGTAATGGGGACAGTGGGCAGCCTTGTTTGGTTCCAGTTCGAAGTGGGAATGCTTTCAGTTTTTCCCCATTCGGTATGATGTTGGCTGTGGGTTTGTCATACATGGCTTGTATCATTTTTAGATAGGCCCCATCTATGTCTATTTTGTTAAGTGTTCTTATCATAAAAGGGTGTTGAATTTTGTCAAACACTTTTTCTGCATCTATTGAGAGGATCATATGATCTTTATTTTTGCTTCTATTTATGTGGTAAATTACATTTATAGATTTGCGTATGTTAAACCATCCCTGCATCTCTGGGATGAAGCCCCCTTGGTCGTGATGGATTATTTTTTTGATAAGCACTTGGATTCGATATGCTAGGATTTTATTGAGAAGTTTTGCATCTATATTCATAAGGGATATTGGTCTGTAGTTTTCTTTTTTTGTTGCATCCTTTCCTGGTTTTGGTATCAAAATTATGTTGGCTTGGTAAAATGTGTTGGGGAGAATTCCATCCTTCTTAATACTGGAGAATAGTTTATGTAGGATGGGCACCAGTTCTTCTTTGGAGGTATGGTAAAATTCAGGTGTGAGCTCATCTGGTCCAGGGCTTTTCTTTTTGGGAAGGTTTTTTATTGCTGTTTCGATTTCAGATCTAGATATTGGTCTATTCAGGAATTCTATTTCTTCCTGGTTGAGCCTGGGAAGGCTGTGTGTTTCTAAAAATTTGTCCATTTCCTCCACATTTTCCAATTTGTGTGCATAAAGATTTTTGTAGAATTCATAGATGATACCATGTATCTCTGTGGCATAGGTCGTGATTTCTCCTTTCATGTTCCTGATGGAAGTTATTAGAGTTTTTTCTTTTTTGCTTTTGGTTAGTCTAGCCAGAGGTATGTCTATTTTGTTTTATTTTTTCAAAGAACCAACTTTTTGTTTTATTAATCTCTATTATGGTTTGTTTGTTGTCCTTTTCTTTTAGTTCTGATTTGATCTTAATAATTTTTCTCCTTCTGCTGGGTTTGGGGTCGGTCTGCTCTTCCTTCTCCAGCTCTTTGAGTCCCTTCATTAGGTTGTCTATTTGTAAGTTTTCTGTCTTTTTGATATAGGCATTTATGGAAATAAATTTTCCTCTCAGGACTGCTTTAGCTATGTCCCACAGATTTTGATAAGTTGTGTCTCCATTGTCGTTTAATTCAAAGAATCTTTTGATTTCTGTCTTGTCTCCGCTACTTTACAACCCATTTTGAACTCGAATAAGAAAATTGCTGGAATTTGCTTTTTGTGTAACATCATTTCCATAGTCTAAATATAAAATATACATCAAGTAATAAGTCATTAGCACAAAAACGTAAAGCGAAAAATGTGCATTAACATGATGTATAACATAACCACATTTATTTAAGAATGTATTCCAGTACCAAATGGCAAATTTCAACAATGCTAAAACCACAATTACTTTTACAGCACCTAATACTATGTTTTTACTGTATGTTTTTTATGTTTAGATACACAAATACTTGCCATTGTGTTCTAGTTGCCTACAGTATTCAGTATAGTCACATGGCTGTACAGTTTTGTAGTCTAGGAGCAATAGGGTATACCATATAGTCTGTAACCTTCTAAGTTTGTCTAAGTACACTCTGTGATGTTCAGAAACAATACACAACACATTTCTCAGAGCGTATCCCTATCATTAAGTGACACATGATGACTGTATATATGTTTTTGAATTGTATCTTTTCTGTTTTCTCTCATTGTTATTTTTTTTCAACCACCCTCATAACCTCACTCCAATTAAGAAGCTATATTTATTATCTTTATAGTTATCTCCTCCTATTACAGTGTAAATTGTTTGCTGGTGTAGAACAGTGATTACCACATAGCAGGCACTCAGTTCATTTGTTGAATTAAACAACTCTTTGGAAACCAACAAAGTCCATCAGGAGTAAAAGGTTAGGTTTATTTCATAGAACTAGGATAAATCACTAAGGAAGAAAGAGGCAGTGTCAAGAGTAAAATTCAAGTCACTTGATTGCACTCTAGGGAAAAATCTACACATTCCTATAGTAGAGGTCTTCGAAAGAACTAGTTAAAATACATCATTCCTTAATTTGTGGATATAAGTGAGTAACAGTTGCATAGGTCTGTCTGAAGCATGTCACTAACCTGGTGACTGTGCCATGAGGGCCACAACCAATGAATAAGGTCAGCAGTTACTCTTCGAGGACTCTAGTACACTAAGGCAATAACCTATACCCAAATGTGACTCTAGCCTCGATTGTCATTATTTTCTTGACCTTAGATAAAAATAATATTGATAAGTAACTATGAAATAGATAAAATACAGATTGAGTCTCCCTTATCTGAAATGCTTAGGACCAGAAGTGCTTCAGATTTCAGATATTTTTCATATTTTGGAATATTTGTATTATACTTACTGGTTGAGTGTATCTAGTCTGAAATCTGGAAATCCAGGATGCGCCAATGAGTGTTTTCTTTGAGTCATGTTTGTGCTGAAAAATATTCATATTTTGGAGCATATCTAATTTGGTATTTTCTGATTAGAAATTCTCAACCTGTACTAGCATAACTAACTAGGTGAATATTCTAGCCCTTTTCAGTGTCCAAATCAGTATATTAATAGTTTGAGCACTCAATGAGACCATGTGATTACTTATAGCTTAGCTATGACTTTCCAGCTAGATAACCTTGTGCACTAATTTTGGTTCTGTAATTTACTAAACTATGTGAGCTAAGACACCATTGTCTCACCTTTATATCAGGATAATAATGAAGCTTACCTGTAGCTATCTTGTTATAAATGGGATTTAATAAATGTAATATGCTCATTACTGTGAGTTCATCTTGAGTGTTCAATAACAGTGCTAGTTTTTAAATTCTAAGTAATTTCTGGGAATATCCAAAGAATGCTTATATGGTCCTCAGTCAACCTAGGACTGTTATTTCTGCCACAGGACCTCTATCCAGACTACTACCAGATAGGATAATGTCAGAATTTTGGAGGATACCTCTTACTTTCATACACGTGGCTTTTCCAGGTAGTAGCTCTTTTTTCCTAATCCTATTGCCCAAAGCATGGACATAGACTTTTCCTTTTCTCTTTTGTAAGCCTTGCAATGATAGAAGGGTATCACAATGCAGAAAGGAAAACAAAACTTAACACTGGATATTACATCTCCTAGAATTCATATGCCATGCTCCTGCACAGGAAGTTTTCTCTTAACTCATTGTTCATCTCTTTTCAGTGCTTGTCCCTTTGCCATGTTGCAGGGACTAGTTCAGCAACCCCACAATGAGAGCTCCTGTGACCTGAACCTTCTGGATTTCAGGCTCACCTGCTTTCTCTCTTAGAAAAGATTTTTGATTCTTTCTCAGTACAAGGTTAGCTTTCTCGCCTGCGTCAAGTTGATTGACAGTGGTACTATCAAATTCCTTTGGGGAAATTCTCGCCCCAATTTATGATACATATTCTGGCTTCCACACACCTGCACTATGCAATCATAATATTTCTCAATTCATATCCAGAGTCTTGTGTGTTTAGTTTTGAATGCACTATTTTTAGAGATTCTTTCAGGGTATGTTTTACCCTGTCTTACTCTCTACTTTAGCTTTTTGAAAAAGTCCAGATTAAAAGATGAGGCTCATCACATTGTCTACTTTCAGTCTTCTCTAAATAACTTTTGAACAGATCATATGCACACCTGTACAGAATACATGTATATACACATACATATAAAAATAAATCACAATTTTTTGAGCTATTTATGAAACTAAAGGAGCTATCAATGATGGGGCAAAGGAAGACCACTTAAAAGTGAATTTATGAGTCTTTCCTTTTTTGAAAATTGTAAGTGATGTTTCTCCAGCTTCAACAAACAGCTATTTTACTGGGATGTTGTCTATTATTAATAATATATTTATGTTAAAGCCAGGAAGCTAGAAAAAAACAACCAGTTTATAAGGTAGGTAAAATTGGCCTCCCCATACCTGTAGTCATTGTTGATCAAATTAAATTCAAACTGGAAAATGTTTTTTTCTTCATTATCTTCTCAGTATATTCTTATAAAATAAACTTAATAGAAAACTACAGTGCTTAATGCTATTGAAAATCCCTTCCAAGAAAAGTTCTGATAAGTTCTTAAAAATATCTGGCCTCTATTTAACTTTCAATTTATGATATTTCCTGATTGTTTTAACTGATCAGATCATATATTAGTGTAAAACTTTCCTTTTCTTAATGGATTTTAAAATAAAACTAGATAAGAAACTAAGCTAATTAAAAATCTTCATAGTGTATTTCCTACAACATTTGTTTATAACTTAAGCTTTTCTCATATGAAGTTAGAATATTAGTTACTGTTATTTATGGTTTATTAGTACAAAGTACTGAATATAAGATCATGTATTTTATAATATAAAGTATATTATTTTGCAAAGCAAGTAATTTATTGTACATAGTGAGATGGCCATACTTGAGTTGATAAAAATGGTTTCCTTCTATTTATCTTTTATACCCAGTGCTACTTACTATTTGTTAGTAATCCAGGAAAAAGTGAGTACAGAAATTGAGTATTTAGAAACTTCTGTAGCTTAAAAGTCTGGCAATGTCAGATTGTTTTAAAAAAGCACCAATCTTCAATGTATTTAAAAAGGTAAAAAATAGAAATTGGTCCTTCACTACAGATAGTTTGAAAAACAATACCTGAAACCAATTGATACTCAGATGTGTTGTTTTGAAATGGCCTATGTTAGCAATACATTTGAGTATGAAATAAAGAAATTATAGCAGTATAACAATATTCAGCTAAGAGATACAAATTTAAATAATACGTTATATGTTAAATGATTTATACAAACCTTTGAGGAATAATTCTTTTATGAAGGTAATTGGTAAAAATACATTAGGTACCCAAGGAGAATATAAACATGTATCAGGATATTTATAAAAAGAGGGCTCTGGTTATTACATGTTTTATTCTGTTTTATATTTTTGACTATTGTACTGTATTTTATTTTTTCTATCTTAAATCCTTTCTTCTTGGTGAATAGGTACTTAGCTTTTGATTCTTCTGTCAAACTCTCTCGCATTCTTTTTTTTGAGACAGAGTCTCACTTTGTTGCCCAGGCTAGAGTGAGTGCCCTGGCGTCAGCCTAGCTCACAGCAAACTCAAACTCCTAGGCTCAAGCGATCCTACTGCCTCAGCCTCCCGAGTAGCTGGGACTACAGGCATGCGCCACCATGCCTGGCTAATTTTTTCTCTCTATATATATATTTAGTTAGCCAAATAATTTCTTTCTATTTTTAGTAGAGACGGGGTCTCGCTCTTGCTGGTCTCAAACTCCTGACCTCGAGCGATCCACCACGCCTGGCCTCTCTCGCATTCTTAATAGTTGTTTCTTTATCTCTCATCCCAAACATACTGTATATATGTCTCTGAGCAGTTATCCCATAATGTAATTATTTCACTCAAGTACACTGAGATCCTGGAGGAAAGGGACTGTTTGCTGTGTATTTTTGGTAACATCACAACTAAACCTACAATAAATGTTAGGTATTACTACTTTATGACTGGCAACATTCTAATCATTCCATGTGTATTCTTATTTGATCCTCCTAAAAAGCATATCACATTCTCTCCTTTTTTATATGAGGAAACTGAGGCACAGGTTTTAAATAACTTCCCCAAGCCTGAATCTGTCAGAGCCAAGAGTTAAAAACTCAAGTCATCTGGCTTTAGAGTTAGTGCTCTTAATTATAGTGTTAATTATGGTTTTTATATGATTGAATTGGGTTTTTTTTTTGTTCCTGGTTTTCCTGCTTGTTCTTCAATTACTTTAATTTGAAATTTAAATATAAGATTTACATATTTTAGTAGTAAATATATTTAGTTTTTTAAATAAGAGATCTTACTAATAAAAATAAGAGACCTTAATTTTGTATGCTTTAAAATATTCTACTGGTTACGTAGATACACTGATTTAAAAGATGATAGCATTTACTTAAAATCAGCTCTTTTGCAGATTAGCAAAAAGTAAGGCTTGACAAATTAAATCTTCTTAATTTTATCTCTCTTTAACCATAGATACACAATATTATTAATATGTGAAGATATACAGTTTTCCTTCTATATCCACTGGGGATTGGTTCCAGGATCTATCACGGGTCAAAAATTGGTAGAATCTGCACACGTGAAACCTGTGTGTACAGAGGGCTGACTATATTTTTGTGTCGTATTATGATTTTTAAATACAATTATTTGGTTTCAACCCTATCTGTTGTTTAAATTACATGTTAATTTCATTGAACACAGATACCAGCCACATTTTACTTTATTTACCATATAGATGTATGATGTATGCAGGCATTGTTGAAGGATTCAGCTTGTCTTTTTGGAAGGTGTTTAGGTATTTACCTAAGAATTTTGTGGCTTTTATTGTTAATAAGTAATGAAGTAATGAAATAATAAAAACATAATAGTGTGTGGATTTGATGCACAAGTGGAAACTACTGCCTTCTTAGTGTTGCCTTGTTTTTAGAAATATTATATGAAAGCATTTTGAAACAAGTTTTCTGTTATCAAAAGTCTATAGTAAAAGATTAGAACCTATATTAATCTTCAAATCATTTAAAAATATTGTTTGAGGACTGCATTTTGTAGAGATAAGAACCCAACACATTGTATCCAGTTCTTTAAAACAAGAGAAATGAAGGAGATACTTTGATAAGTGTTCTGCCTGTTTTAACCTTGAATGCTGTTATGGGGGCAGGAGGAGGGTGACACTGCTGTATCTGTTTCATTGGCTTAGGCTTTTTCATGCTGAGAGAAATCAATACTTTGAGGCATTGCATGACAGAGGAATCACTTCAGAATTAAAGGTGGCTGTCACACGTTGTCATTGGTTGACTTTTGTTTGCTGTTGAGATTTTTAAGCTTTCATTTTTCTAAGTCTTTCTCGGGTTTTTTTTTTTTTTTTAAAGATCAGACTTTAAATCTAAGGTAAGGGATCAAGTACAAAGACCTCCAAAAGTGAAATATTGAGAAGCTTCTTCATTTCTTGTCCCTTAACTGATTTCCCTTTTAAATTGTTTCCAGTGAGACAAGTAATTTATAGTGTAAGTAATTTTGAGACAAATTGATAAGTAAAATAGTACACTTAAAAGTATTTAGCAGAAGTAATGTTTTGTTAACTAAAAATGTAACAATCTGTAGCTGTGTAAAAGAAAGAAGGTCCTGATATGGAATGATGTGTAGTTAGTTTGATTCTATTTATACAGGAATGACTTCTGTTCTAAATAGTGAATACCTGTGTAGTCACTGACCAAACAAGGAGGCAGAAGAGAGGAATTTCATTTTGTTTCATATGCTGTTATTCTTCGATTTGTTTTTAGAGCTAATATGTTTCTTTTAAAAACCTGTAAAAGAAGTTTTAAATATAAAACTTGTGAAACAACACACTTAAATTGTTTAACATTAAACATTAGTAAATTATGAAAAAGGTTTATATAATATATTTGAAATTTTTACCCTTAAAAATTTTAAGTATTATTTATTTTTATTTCACAGTAATATGCAAACTTAATAAAAATTTGCTTTATAAACTATTTCTCATAATACATTATCCTGAAAACTTAACTGTAGAAACAGTGTATATTTAACATCATTACTTTACTTTTTTTTTTCTTTTTGGTACTGAAAGAAGGGTTTGTAAGAAGCCCTCTAGCTTTTCAATCACAGTTCCTTTTTGCCCCTTTAAGGTAACCAGTGTTCTGAATTTTATGGAATGACATATTTGCTTTGATTTTTTCTTTCAGAACTTAAGTATATTTCTTTTAGTACTATTATTTCTTATACCAATTTTTGACCCTTATATAAATGGAATTATAAAGTATGTGTTTTGTTCTGGTATTTCTAGTTTAACATTATATTTGTGAAAAATCTTTTATTTTCTTACATTTTCCTCTTTTCCTTTTTATTGCTGTATGGTATTCTACTGCAAATAGACCATTCATTTTTCATCTCTTCTGTTGATGGGCAAGTGGATTATTTCTACTTTTTAGGTGTTATGAATATGTAGACCATTAGTTTTTTATAATCTCTTCTGTTTGATGGGCAATTGGGTTGTTTTCAGTGTTTAGCCATTATAAATAATGCTGCTTGGAACATTTTATGTGTTGTTTGGTATACATCCTTATACATTTGTATAGGGTAGAGTTACTTGACGATAAAATAATTCATATTTTCAATTTTAATAGATATTGCCACTCTGCATTGCAAAAGTATGTACCGTTCCCAGCTTCAATGTATAGCTGCTCTCATTATTCCACATTCTCATAAATAATTGATTAGTGATGTTTATTTTGGCATTCTAGTAGTCATGTTTTTATTTTGGATTTTTTTTCATAAATGAAGCTATCAGTTTGTTCTCCTGCTTATTATATATTATCTATGTTTTACTTTTGTGAAATACCTGTCCCTCTCTCACCCAGTTTCTTATTATCTATCTTTTCTTTATTGATTTGTAGAAAGATATGAGCTCATACGTATTTGGTATAGGAGCTCATATTTTGTTAGAGTATTTAAACTTTCTCCTTGTCTGTGCCTTGACCATTCACTTTTTAAAAATTTCTTAAATAAACTTTATGAAAGTACAGTGTTCATATAATAAAATACATCCATTTTAAGTATACAGTTTGATGAGTTTTGACAAATGTATACACCTGTGTAACTGTTACAATTAAGATATAAAAAATTTCTGTCATCCTGGGTAATTCCATTCTGATCCATTTTGGTCAATTCCTGTCCATATACTCATATCCAGTCTCAGACAACTAGTAATCAGATTTCTGTTACTACAGATAGTTTTGTCTGTTTTACAGTTTTATATAAATGGAATCATACAGTGGGCACTTTAATGTCTGGATTCGTTTTGGTCTATGTAATCTTTTTGATATTCATCCACATTGTTGTGTATATTGTTTGTTTCTTCTCATTATTATGTAGTATTCCTTTGTTTATTCATTCAACTGTCGGCAGATAGATATTGAGTTGTTTCCAGCACTTGGTTCTTATGACTAAAAGTAGCACTATGGGCATTTTCATACAAGTTATTTTTGTGGACATATGTTCTTATTCATTTTGAGAAAATACTTAGCAGTGGAATTGCTAGGTATAATTGTAAGTATATGTTTAAGCTTACTATAAACTGCCAAACTATTTTCTTCTTTCAAATAGTTGTAGACTTTACACTCTAACTGTTAAGGTAGGTATAAGAGTTCCGGTTGTTCCATCTCCTTGTCAGTACTTGGTGTTGTTGGTCTTTTTAATTTCTGCTCTTCTAGTAGATATATAGCAATAGCTTATTGTGATTGTTATTTCCATTTCCTAGTAAGCATCTGCTCATGTGTTTATTAGCCATTTGTATATCTTGTGTGAAGTATCCAAATCCTTTGCACATTATTTTAAACTGGATTGTTTGTCTTATTGAGTTGTTAGAGTTCTTTATATGTTCTGTAAAGAAGTTATTTGTCAGTCATATATATGATGAATATTTTTTCCTAATTCATGGCTTACCTTTTCATTTTATAAATGGAGTCATTTAAAGAGCAGGTGTTATAAATTTTGATGAAGTTTAATTTGTCAGTATTTTTATGTTTGCGATTTTCTTTTAAGTTTTTTTAATGGTGTCCAGTGTAAGAACACTGCCTATCCTAAGGTCTTCAAGAATTTTTATGTGTTTTTTTCTGGAACTTTTATATCTATATCTTTGATCTGTTTTGAAATAAACATTTTTTGTATGACATTAGAGGAAAGAAAAGTTTTTTTTTTTCATGTAGATAGCCAGGTGTTTTAGCACCAATTGTTGAAAGATGTTCTTTCTTCATTTAATAACCTAAATGCTTTGGATTTTTAGTTTTGTAGTATGGTTGAAAGAGTGTAAAGTCCTACAACTTTCTTTTTCTTTTATAAAATTGTTTTGATGTTCTTATTCTTCCTTTTTATATGTTTTAAAATCAACTTATCAATATTCATAAAAACTCCTCATAAAATTTTGACTTAGATTGTGTTGAATATGTAAAATCAATATGTTGAGAGTAGACATTTTAATAATGAATTTTTAATCAATAAACATTGTATATTTCTTCATTTATTTAGTTTCTTAATTTCTCTTAGCAATGTTCTATGGTTTTGTCTTGTATAGATCTATATAAATCTTAATATATAGCTATGTATTTCTTATTTTTCATGTTATTATAATATAAGTGGTATTATTTCTTTTTATTTTCCAGTTCGTTTTGGCCAGTGTACCAAACTTCAGTTGATTTTAGTATATTGACCGTGTATCCAAAACCTTGTTAGACTCACTTATACACTTGAGTAGTTGTCCTAGAATCCTTAGGATTTTTACATACATGAGTATATCTATAAATAAAGACTAAATTACTTCCTTTCTAGACTGCCTTTTATTTCTCATTTTTGCCTCATTGAACTGATGAGGACTCCATTATAGTGTTGAATGGAAGTCATGAGAAGACACACACTTGTTTTGTCCCCCATTTTAGTTGAATAATTTTCATAGATGTCCTCCCTAATGTTGATGGAGTCTCCTTCTATATGTAGTTTGCAGAGTGTTTTTTTAATCATAAAGCAGCACTGAATATTATAAAATGCTTTTTTAAAAAAAATCTATTGAGATATGTTTTTGTCCTTTTTTCTGTTATATGATAAATATATTTATTGATTTTCAAATATTAAATCAACCTTGCATTCCATGGATAAACTCCACTTCATCATGATGTATAATCCATTTTATATATAGATGAAATGCTACTATTTTGTTAAGGACCTTACACAAGAGCCTGTAATTTGTCCATTACACAAATTATATTGGTTTTTATTTTCCTGTTCTTGTAATGTAAAATCTGTTGTAATGTATACTTTATATAATCTGAAAGAGCTTAAGATTGTATTATTTCTTCCTTTAATATTTGATAGAATTCACCAATATGGCCATCTGGGCCTGAGATTTCTTTGTGGCAAGATTTTAGTTGGGTTTAAATTCTTTAATAGATACAGGTCCAGTCACGTTTTTCATTTCTTCTTAGAGTCAATTTTGGTAGTTTGTATCTATCAAGGGTTTTGTCCATTTCATCTAAATTATTGAATTAAGTGGCATAACATGTTTATAATATTTTATAATATTTTCCTTATTAATGTATCTTTTAATGTCTTTAGGTTATTTTCTTATTATCTTTCAATGTCTATAGGATGTGTAGTAAAATGTCCCTCCTTTCCTTTAAGATATTGGCAACATGTGTCTCTGTTTTTTTTTGCTCGTGAACATTCTGGCTTGTTAATTTTGTTAACATCGTCAAAGAGCCAGCTGATGGTTTTAGATTTTTCTCTATTATTTTTCTTCTTGGTTGATTTTTAAATTTAGTATTTATTATATCATTTTTCTTCTGTTTATCTGGGGTTTTGTTTATGCTTTCATAGAATTTAGGTAATTGATTTTAGTTAGGCATTTGGATAATTGATTTCAGCATTCTCTTCTAATATATTTAAAGCTATAAATTTTTTTCTAAATGCTGCTTTAGCTGATTCCACAGTTATTCTAATTGTCCTTGTGATTTCATCTTTGATGTCTAAGTCATGTGGAGGTGAATTATCTAATTTCTAATTATTTTGAATTTTTTCAGATACTGTTTGACTCCATATATTCAGCCAAAGAATCAAAAGGCTCTCTATATTTCTAAATCTTTCTTTATATAGCCCCCTTATCTCTAGTAGTTTGTCCTTCAAATCCTAGCCATCACCTCAATAGACATTTTTTTAAAAAACTGTAAGAAAAATATATTTCCCTGCCCTTATAAAAGGTCTTGAAGATATTTGGCATGTAGCATATAATCTAAGTGTGTCTGAAATATAGGATGCATAGCAGGTATGATAAAAGATAATGTATCATATGAGTATATTATAGGTCACAAGTTCTAGCTAGTAAAATTTGGTCTTAAGTTTTTAGTGTTTTAGGTAGCCATGTACTTTTTTGGGAGTAGAATGTATAAATATATCTGTGCTAAAAAAAAGAGGGGCTTAAGAGAGAGGGGAAAAAAAGAAAAAAATATATTTGTGCTTTACCAAAATAAATTCTTCCAGAAATAATTCTGGAACTATTCATAAGAGGCCAATTAGAAGGTTATTTCAAGAGCTGAGTTGTGAAATAATAAAGATCTGTGTAAGAACATTGATAAGAGTGGAATGAATGGTATATTAAATATGGAAAATTGAGAAGTCACAAATAACAGCAAATAGAAAAGTTTGCTTCCTGAAGTGTAATAACAAGTTTAATATGAAGATGGTAGGGTTCAGTCTGTACATTCTAGATTTTAGGTGCATATTGGACAAGTAGAGATTATCCTACACATAAAAATGTAGCTTCAGAGTTTAGGAAAACAGCTGCATCAGATATGAAAATTTGAAGGGTAGGCCTAAATTGACAATAGAAGATGGTAAGGGGAGTGGATGATACTGCCAAGGGACATTTGAGAAAGCCTTGGAAAAATGCCAGCATTTTATAATGGGGAATAATAAAGGAAAAAGCCTGACCAACAAGAAGGGTGGTCAGATCGATGACAAGAGGAAACCAGAGGAATCTACTGTAAGTTCAGTCTTCTCTGTACTTTCATGCAAAGGATGAATAGTAAGGTTAGCTAGACCCGTGACATCTGGAGGGAAAAATTAAATATAATATTGTCTCTGTTCATTTACATTTAAGAAGCCAAAATAGCCACTTTATCTTTTCACTGCAAGTGACTGAATTTCCTTTAAGAAGGAAGTTTATCTTATGTTTAATTTATTAATTCTTAGGTTTCTTTAGTAATAATCAAATACAAGTGAATTCTCAGTTCTCAAGATGCTTTTTCTTTCTTTTTAAATTCAGATATTTTTGTGGACACATTGTAATGTTACATTAACTAGTTTATATGATGCTTAAAATAGGAAAATAGAAAAGTTGATGTAAAAAATAGAAATTTTGCCTGTAGTAAAGTTGAATGAACATTTTAGATCTGACCCTTTATTGATAAATGGCATTTTTTGGTAGGAGCCCCATGAGACACTTCCACTCAACCTCTAAACACAAGCACACATACATATACAAATGTGCACCACTGATAAATAACATGTATTTGACCATGAAGCAAATATTTTATATCTGTACTTTGAATTATATGTCATACATAGAATTTATTATTGGTTTTTGATAAGAGCATCTTCAAATTATAAAGCCATTTTTAAAAATATATACAAGTTCATTACATCTTTATGAAAACATTCTTGTTTGGTTTTCTTTTATCATGTTTTAAGGTCAAATGTGACTCTAATGTTCCACAAAGTGACAGAGATTGATAATCAGGAAAGAATAGCCCTTTAATGTGATTTATATCTATAGATTTTATGTCAGATATGAAAAGTTGCTGTTGAAATTGTAAAGGAGGATCCATTAAAGAACACTTTAAACCATTTTACTATTTAGCTTACCTTGAGCCCTTGTTTTTAGAATTATGCTTTTAAAGAAAACTTTAATAGTTTATCAAATATTAACAAAATATTTGATAAAGTTAAATTATTCTGATTATAATAAAAGATAGTAATAATAGGGCTCTTTAATAATGCCTTTTTTGATAATTTTAGTACTGTTTAATATGAAGGTATATGATATGATGTTTCAGGAAAGTGCAGAAACCAGTGATTTTCTAATTTGAATTTTCTCTTATCAGATGAAGTTAGATAAGGGCAGATATGGATGCAGTAAAGAATGTTAAGGTATAAAATTCTGCAAATGTCTACCTACCATTTTGTGCTGTTCATTTCAGTGTATGGTTGAGTTAGATTTGAAGTAACCTGCTTCTTAGGTCTTGAATGAATATCTGAAAATATCATATATCTGTTGACATTTTTGTTACAATGGAATAATTCACTAGTTATCTTTACTTAAACTACTGTCCTTTCAGATATTTCTTAATCATTTTCATTCATTTGCTCAAATCATACTTTTGACAAACTGAACTCTCCTGTGGTTTGTTTAGCTCAATCTTTTTTAAAAAATATGACATTTGCCTTTAATTTCTTATAAATTAATCTAGTTCTTAATATGATTTATTTTTTCCACATCAATATTTCGATTAAATAGTTTCCTTTTACGAGTATATATGTCTCAGAGGTTGTATTCAAGTATTTTCAAGTACTCTCACAGAGGTTGCCCAGCATCTTCTATTTGACAAGTTCTTAGAACTATTATAATCCCCTAATTTTGCAGGTGAGGACATCTTGATCTGAAGAGGTTAATGTTGCTCAAAACTGGCAGGAGATATTAGCAAGGATGATATTGTAATCTGGTTTTTGTTTTGCCTCCAAATTTTATGTTCATTCATATAAACACACTATGATTCTTAGTGACTTTTTCCTGTCCTCATTTTGCATTCCTGAATTTTTTCAATTTGTTCCTTTTTCTACCTGTATTTTGCACTTGGGTCAAACTATATTACTTCTCCTCCCTGAAATTGATCCATGTTTTTCTGCCTTGCTTTTGCTTTAAAAGTTCTCTTTATTTCCACCCAAGAATAACTGACCTTTTCAAATTCCTCCATTGTTAAATTCAACCTTTGATTTCTATAGCATAGTATTTTGCACAGACTAAGATATTTGATTCTTTATGTATGTACACATACACTGTATCTGTTGGGTTGCTTTTGGTGTAAGGAGCAGAAAACCAAATTTTTTTGGTTTTTCTTACTGGCATACAATGAGCAAGAGGAGTTTATTGGCTTGTGTAAAAAAATCTAAAAAAGAAAATCTCATACAAAGTCTAAAGGTACAACAAATGGTCTTTAGGATTTGATTGATTCAGAAGTTCATGATTCCATCTGAAATAAGCTCTATTCTTCTATAATTCTCAGAGTTCTGATCTCTTTAGGTTTTGGCTTTATCCTCAAGCCAGCTTCTCTTTTACTACATAGAGAGCTTCCAACACTCTGGAGTTATATAATTCCTCTTTTACACCCTGAGGGGAAGGATTGAACTGTCCAACAAAAATCAGAATTTTGGCCAGGCACAGTGGCTTATGCCTGTAATCCTAACAATTTGGGAGGCGAAGGTGGGAGGAAGGCCTAAGGCCAGGAGTTTGAGACCAGCCTGAGTAAGAGTGAGACCCTGTCTCCACACACACACAAAAAGGAAAAATTAGCTAGGTGTGGTGGTATACACCTGTAGTCCCAGCTACTCAGGAGGTTGAGGCAGGAGGATCTCTTGGGCCCAGGAGTTTGAGGTTGCAGTGACCTATGATGAGGCCACTGCACTCCAGTCTGGGTGACAGAGCAAGACCCTGTCTCAAAAAAAACCCACAAATCTGAATTTTGCTCTTAATGCACCAGTTACATCAAATGCCTTTCGCTGAGCAGTTTGTCAATGTGGGGTGATTATTACCTTGATTAGTTTAGGATGATCAGGACCTTTCTTTGTTGCTTGGGCAGTGGTGGGGGTAGTATGTGGCACCAACTATCCAAACTGGTAGACTGTAGGAGAAGCAGGCAACCACAATGTATATCACATAAATAAACTAGTAATATTTATTCTGACATTAAATTTATGTTACTTACCTAGCAGAGGGTGTGTGTGTGAACTTATATTTGGAAGTTAAGGGGAAGAGTCCAATAGACCCTGTGAATACAATGAAGGATCTAGTTTGTATCAGTCTTTATGTTTTCTTATTATAAGCACTGCATTATAACTACAGCATCATAAACAGGATAGCACAGGTATCTGAATTGCACAAAAGAAATAAACATTTTGGAAACTAGCACTTGTTTTGTATCTGATTATTGCCAAAGAATACTAAGATTTTTTTGGCAGAATTGATGATAGCTAAGACAGTACTTTCCAAACTTTAATGTACGTATAAATCACCTTGGGATTTTATTAAATCCATTACTGATTTAGTACGTTTGGGGTGGGACCTGAGATTCTGCATTTTTAATGAGCTCCCAGGTGATTCCAGTGCTACTGGTCCAACCTTGTTAGGATTTAAAAGACCAAACTATTTTATTTTCTAAAGGTTTCCAGAACTAGCTGTTTATTATTGTAAGCTACTATTGTCTCTTCTGGACCTCGCAGTGACATCACAACTTGTGTCCTCACTTCACTTCTCTTGTCCCACTACAATCCATTCTCAAAATAGCAGCTATAGAGTGATTATTTTAACATATAAATTGATCACATCACTCTACTGCTTAAGACCTTCCACTGGTATCCTATCATATTTGAATAAAATCTAAACTCCTTACCCCAACTATGTAGTAGAAATGATGCAGCCCATGCCCACCTCTTCAAATTTATTTCATACCATTATTCCTTTATTTATTCACGGTGTCTTAGGTCCTTTGCAACCTCATTTCATTCTGTTTATAATGCTGGGCCCCTGCATCTTACATGACTGGTTTCTCATTGTTCAGGTCTCTGCTTAGATGTTAACCACTTCTGAGTGTATCTTATGATTGACTTCAGAGAGATAAATTCTTGCAGGATGTTGTACTGAGACAGCAGATCACTAAATCTGAGTCAGTTTAGGTTGATGAGGGAGATAAAAGTAGCTTTAAAATTTTGGTTGTCTTGATTCATGCTAAAGATGTTTTCATAATGTATTTTAAAATTTTTCTCCATATTTTCATATATTAATAAATGTTTCTTTATTTCTATCCAAGTCACTGTGTGCCCAGTATTCTGCAGACAAACGAGAAGATGAGAAAATGTGTGATCATTTGATAAGAGCAGCAAAATATCGAGACCATGTTACAGCAACTCAACTAATCCAGAAAATTATCAACATTCTCACAGACAAGCATGGAGCCTGGGGAAATTCTACAGTGAGGTAAAGGGATGCCCTTAGGATTTGGCCACTGATTTTTTATAGATGATCTAGGTTAGGATAAATGGCTTTGGATATGATCACGGCCAGATAAAGAAAAGAGTAATTTAATTTTGTATTTTATCATCTACTATGAATTTAAAACAAAAGGGAAAAAGAAAATCAATACAGGTACAGTTGTGGATGTTTGTAGATATTTCACTTCCCTCAGCTACTTCTAAGAGAATATTTATTTGTATCTATTAATTCATTTTGAAATGAATTGTTAAGGGAAGCAGCTAATATAAACTACTTTACTAGCTATATTTATAGCTAAACTTATGTAAATACAGGATTTTATTTTAAAAAACCATTCCTTTATACTTTTGAGTTTTTAACACATTTTCAAATGTGGTGTTTTCTTGAATTATATTGCAAATTATGTGACTGTGATGATAAACTTGGTTAAATGCCTTCTTTAAAATTTTATTCAGTATGTCTACTTCCTTTTAAAATAGCCAAACTGAATACACTGTTCTTGATTCTACTTTTTAGAAAGAAAAAAATTACCTTTTAGAACTAAGGAACTTAGACAAATTATAAAATTTATTCTCCGTGGAATATTTTATACTACAAATCTTAGAAACATGTTTGAACTCTTTTAAGTAATGTTAATGAACAAAGTTTTATATTCTCCCATTAGAAAAAATTGTTTTAATTTCTCATTTCTGCATGACTTTTCTAGACAACAACAAAACACAAAAATAGTAAATTACTTATATGTTATGTAACAGTATAATTAGCTTCCACTTGTATTTTAGTCAACTTGTGTGTCTGGCAGACATCAAAATCTAAAATTAAGAAATTTTCCAGTAAATAGACAATAATTTTAATTTTTGGAAATGTAAACATTAAAAAATTTGAATGAAAGCTACTTGTAATAGGATATTTTTGTTTGAATACAAGTGTTCACTGATACAGAGTAGATATATCTCATGATGTTTATTACAAAGGATATTTACATAAAATGAATTAAACTTCTAATTTTTGGTGTTTAGTGGAAGAAAGGTAGGTCAAGGACTTGAGGGGAAAAGGACAGAATAAAGACAGAAACCATGTCTGTTTGTCTGAATTCTAATCCAGTTGATTTCAGGCACAAGAGTGGCCATGGAAATGTATTTCACTGGGTCAGTGATCTCTGATGCCTTATCTTGCAAAAATCTAAAAGCCCATATGTGTGTGTGTAGTGGGTGGAGGGGGAGGAGAAGGAGGGTTGTATTGAGGGTTTTAGAGTTTCAAAGTGCTTTAATGTTACAAATTTGATGTGATCATTTTGACATCAGGTCTTGAATAAATTAGGATGTTACTTTGATGTATAGTACCTGACACATAGTTGGAATTCAATATGTATTTGTTGAATTTTTTAAAAAAAGTTATTTACCTAAAAGGAGTTTGACTATCTATCTATCTATTTAAAAAGCCTTAGGTAATTTATTATGCCAGGTGTTTCATGGGTCATTTTCATGAGATCAGAGTTCTTTCTATTGATATCTATACCTTTGTATAGCACAGTATACTTGTGTTATCAAAATGAAAACATTGTTTTTCTGAAGTGAATTTGGTGTAGTAAAATATCCTGGAGAGCTAAATGGACTGTGAAATGTATTTATCTAGAAATAATTAGTGTTTTGGTAATAGAGTCGCTCAAAGGCATCAACTTTATTATTCTATATAGCTAGAAACAGTTGCAGGAAATTTTGATATTTTAATATTTCTGAAAATACACAGAACAAAACATTTTTTACTTTTTCATCCCAAATGAAAATGAAAATAACTATTAGCTTTCCAATGTGTGCATTTTTAATTCAGAGCAACAACAAAGGATGTGTCATTGAAAAGAAAATATTAGTGAATTGATATTTTTCTTTCTATAAATCTCATAACTTACATTTTATTAAAAACAACATGAGGCAAAACACATTGCATATTACTTCTCTGTCATTATATTTTGTTGTGTGTCACATTCAACTGTTACTTACTTAGAACACCTAGTTGCTCCCTAATATGTTTTCTAAAATTATCTTAAAATAGTTGCTTTCAGTATTAATTCCCAATAAAGTGAATCTGTAGATCTTAATGCTTCTTTTTAGGTAACTCTGTAAGGAAATGTAATTGACAAAATGTATACTGGCTCACCATTCTTTGACAATGGTTAACTATTCTCTGATTTTCCTTGTATAAAGCTTGCATAATCAGCTTGTAAATTATGGACATGGTTGTAATAAATGGGAATAACACAGTGTACTTTGTTCTTCACTTAGCATAATTCTAGA